>NC_056751.1:396013694-396212068 GCF_019279795.1 Protopterus annectens
ATGCATATTACATAAGGAATAAAAAGCAATAACACTGTAAGGTGCAAACGGACAACCTTAGAAAACATTTTAGCATAATAAAAGTTTAATGAACGCTTTCGTCAGAAGTCTTCTTCGGAAAATAAACAGAACTAGAAATACTGTTAGAGAATAATTTTTTTTTCTTTTTAATAAGAAGGTTTATCAGCACAAGAAGGGTGTAGCTATGGGGGCTCAGTTGCTCTGGCCTTTGAAAGTTTAGTACTTGGCTGGTGGGAGTTAGAGGTATTACCCACAAACCGACATTTTTCCAACATACTTTTTTATCATAGGTTTGTGAAGGATTTATTTTTTATCATGCAGCACCACCAAGAAGGCCACTGTTCCTTTGTCAAGAATATGAATGCTAGTTCAGATTTTTCTCCTTCATAGTGGGGGACACAGGACAAACACTACATTTTTTATATGTAGAACTCGAGTGGAATTCTTTATTTGAAAACTTTTATAGTAGAATTTTTCAGAAAAATACTTTTTCCAACAGTTATTTGCATAAGAAAAGTATTCACCCTTTTTTATTAAGAACAATATCCCTAGAGGCAATATATTCAAGCCTCTAAGATGACTTATAGGGATGATGATTTTGGGTTTGTAATAGATTTTATAACACGTCTCTTTAAAGAAATAGGATTTTCCCTAGAATTATTAAAAAAGACATCAGAAGAAGTTAAATTCAAACTGGCAACACAGTTTAGTCCTATTCTTATAAAAGGGTTTCAGGAAAAAAACTGTAGGAAGATCTAATAAGCAGTATACAGACCAGGATATAGTCCTGAGATACTGGTTAGACATGTCTATAGACAGTCAAATTTCAAGAAAATTATTCATAACAACTGAAAGATTTTAGCAGATAATCATGATATTCTGGATATAGTGGGTGAAGGACCCCTTTTTGTTTATAAAAAGGAACATAATATCAAACAGCTGTTGGAAAGCAATAGCACAAAAATAATCCCTTGTGTCACCCAGAAAAGTTTGGGGACCTTTAAATGTAATGATTGTTCAGCACGTAGGCATATTTATGAGGGGCCATATATAGCGTTGGAACATTTGTTGTATATTATCAAAGTTCCAGGTAGATTTGCTCTGGGTGCCCAACTGTTTAGACAGAGATGACCACTCAGAGCTTAAGAAAGAGGATTAAGGAGCATCTCTATTCTATTAAATCAAATGACAATAAAAATGCATTGTTTAGACATGCCATGAAATGCAAAAGTTATAAAAAAAATTCTGATTTCTGTTTTAGAGCTAGTAATGCAGGATATGAAAGGGGGACGTTATAAAGACAAGGTAGAAATAAAAGAAACAGCTTGGCAGATTAGGTTGGCAGAAGATCAGCCAACAGGTTTAAGTGACAGGATTAATATTAAATGTTTTCTCAAAGACAGAAGCTTAGCTATCCAATAAAAGTTTAATTTTAGCATGGCACTGATTGCTTAATTGTGTATTAATTGTGTAAAGAATGTGATTGGTGCTCATAATTTTAAATTTGTATTCAAAGTTCAAAATTTTTGGTACATCTTTTCTATTTTGTGTGTTTTCTGAAGAAGTCTTTTTGACAAGCATCCATTAAACTTTTATGATGCTAAAGTGTTTTCTGAGGTAGTCCATTTGCGCCTTGCAGTGTTTTTAGTTTTTAGTGTTTGTTGCTTTACACTGTAGCCTTGGGATTTCCTGTTTTTCTTATATTACATAAAGAAGCTTTCTTTTACAGCAATTATATCACATAATTACTTAATAATTATACCATTCTATGCCATATTGTTCGCAACACAGAAAGAATACAAAATTAATACAGATCTGTCTCTCCACTAGTTATGTTTAATATAGCCTTAGAGTCCCAGAAAACAGATCAGACTACAAAGCTTCTTTAACATATGTTGGTGTCCCATTTTTCAGAAGACTGTCTAGTTAACTTCTATCTCTTTTTTAGTTTGTTTTCACAATTGTGTTTCTCACCTCTGATGAATTCACTGCTCCCCAGTTTTATCTCTTTGAGGCCTTGCCACCCAGGGCAACTTTTTCAAATATTTATCTAGGTCTTTAGCGTGCTAAACTCTCACTATCTCCTCCCCTCCCTCTCCTTCCCTTTCTCTCTCTCTCTGTCTCTCATTGATCAGCCAACATCCAATAAACATGGCCAACCTTTTCAGTGGCAATAAAGTATCACCCAACCATCCAGTTCTTGCACCATAGTGGTATTCACAGACATATGTAGACTGGTTTCTTTTGCAGGCATTCTAACAAGGACTTTTCTTGTCTGTTTGGGTCTGTCAACCACATCTCTGGCATTTGTGGCATCCATTGAGTTGTCAGATGTCACAAAGGCAAATCTCATTGATTTCTTAGTTACTCTCTACCAAATTAGGATGACTTTCAAAAGATGTCTATTTTTACCTAAAATTTCAACCAGACTCATCTGTGGTATTGTCCAAACCACCAATGATCACCATCCTTGTAGTATAATCCATGGTATATTCATGGACCACCTGTCATTTCTCTATGTATAGTTTTTTGGCCACTCGCTGCAGTTTGTTCATGCTGGCAGGGAGCTTCTGAGTCTGCTTATAAGGACTATTATTCTTGCCTTGCAGGACTTTGTTCTCATTCATTAGACTCACAGCCTCTATGATATTTACAGTTTTCCAAAGGTTTGTGTTATTGGTAGCAACTACGTGCCCTGCATGTTCCAGAGCAATAATTTCTCCTTTCTAGGGAGCTTTTATAGTTTCTCTTTCTACTTGCTACATATCTGTTTCTGCTTTTTATATTTCAGTTTACATCAGTTCAATGACTTACTTCAGCTTTGAAATGTGTTGTTTTAAGTATTATGCCCCACCAACCTCGAGGGGGGGCTCTTGATGGATTCTTTTCCCAGTTTGCTTGCAAACTTTGAGATACAAACAGTAGCTTCTTTATTTCATTTAGATCTTTCCATATTTCTTGTATCTCGTTGTACGGCTTAACTTCCATATTATTGTGTAGCTCAATTTATAAAATGTCTCTTTATTATTTTTCATTCTTTTGAAATGTTTCATATTGCTTCATTTGTTTTAACTCAGTCCAAATCTGTTGCATTTCAGTATGTAGCAATGACAAGTCAAGTTCTTTCATAAAAAAAAAAATGGTTCACTGGTTACTTTCCTTAGCCTGCATTGTTAACTTATAAAAAATGTTTAAGATTGTACCATTGATTAATTGATCTGTTTACTAAACAGGGTCAACAGAACAACTGTTGAAGAAATGAAAAAAAAAAAAATACATATATATATATATATATATATATATATATATATATATATATGGATCTACTTCCGTAGATCAAACTTTTACAAGTTCGAACCACATATGGCTGAGACCATATGTTCGAACTCGTAAAAGTTTGAACACTGAAGTAAAAACAAATAAAATAACAAAACACAAAACTAAACGTCTATAGCAGGGGTCTATGCCCCCTGCACCCCCCACACCCCCCTTATTTAAATATACCAACTCCGAGATTACACTACAAAATCTTCCCTTTCCGCACTGTACGGAGATCTGCATTCAGTCCGATCAAAATCTTACGAGTTTAAACATATGGTCTCGGCCATATGTGATTCGAACTTGTAAAGTTCGATCTACTGAAGGGGACCCATATATATATATATATATATGAACCCGTATTAAAAAAATTTATTTGTGTGTGTGTGTGTGTGTGTGTGTGTGTGTGTGTGTGTGTGTGTGTGTGTGTGTGTGCGCGTGTGGTGTGTCTTCATTTAATCAGAAATGCATTTGAAACAACACTGCATTTGATCAACACTCATTTCATTGACAATTTCATACACACTAAATTTACCTCCAAAATCTTTTTTAAAGCAATATTGTATTCTTTAGATTAATCAAAGTAGCAAGTAATTGAGAATATACTTATTGAAAAACTGTCATGTAAAAGTCAACTAATCAAAACATGGCACAACCTATTAACCAACTGACCAACACATTAAAAAAAACAGACAGAGGACAAGGTAACAGAAATAACAAGAAGGAAAGAAAATACCTCACAAGACTGTATACTACAACAAGGCAAGTTATAACATAGTATAGCAGGTGGACAACCCTCTGCACCTCATTTCATCCACTGCCAAACCACATAACAGCAGTACATTATACTAAACAATTATAATTACAATAAAACGTCAACCAATAAGCTCCTATTACAGGAGAAGACCTCCCATATCCCCTTGTCCAGCATTAAACTCCACAACAATGATACAAACTACTAAAAAAGTATGGGCACAATTATCTGAAAGCCATCAGCAAAGCATCTATGAACTATTCAATTTGTGGACGAAATGTAAGTTGCAGAAATATAGTCCGCTATAAGTTAACTAAACAAAACAATTGATCCACAGATAAAATATTTGCACAAAACCCAGTGATGTCAAAATCAATTATCAAATCAGCTGTTTTACATTCAGCTACTGGACAACAATAATCAGTTAGCCATTTCTCGATCACACTGTCTTTAGTTAAAGTGCAGTTTTGACAAATATGCTCACTGAATTTAACCTTTGATAATACATAGATGCAGTCATGTCAGAGGTACTGGTGCCTGTGTATGCACAGATGTATATTTTGAATCTTACACAGATTAACTTTTCTTTCTCCCAGGACTCCCTTAGCGCATACCTGCTGATGAGTAGTGGACTATAGTACTCAGTCTGAGTCCTACTACAATTCTTTTTAAATGAGAACAAGTCACCTTTGTGCTGATTCATGTGTAACCAGCTATACTCTTTGTACTCTACTGAGTACATTTTTTACTGAGCATAATATCAACATGGCTTTTTTTTCCAGGTCATATTATGTCTACAATTGTCTAAGTGAATGCCTTTAACAGCAGATGCAATATTGCTAATCTAAAAACAATATTTTAATAGTTTTAGGAGGAACAGTTAAAAATGTTACTTAAATTTATTAAGTGCTTGGGGGGGCAGCATTTTGAGATGTGTGTCCATTTTTAAGTGCCAGGTGTCTGGGGGGGGGGGGTTAGCACTAAGAGCCTAGTACAAAATGGAATTTGTTTGCTACACCCCTGAAACAGACTTCTGACTGAAAATATGTTATATTTTCATTTTACTTACTTTGTCAGAATGGACTTGAAACTACTACTCCCGTTCTGCCTGCCTGGTTGCCTCTCTGTACTTGCTCCGGTCCTTCTATAATAAAGAAAAGCACAAACCTCAGGAGTCAGACCTGCTTTGTCAGTAACTGTTGTATGCTGCTGTCTGTTGTAAGAAGAGCCAAGACATTTATGTCTCATAGCTCAATCAGTGGAGGCTTAAAAGCATCTCTGTTTTATGGACAGTAAATGAAGCTGTGTAAGAAAATTGGTTTTGAAACTTCAGAAAAGGCCAGGAAGATTAAGAAAAGAGAAAGCTAACTCTGTGATCATCCAAACTGTCCTGCACAGCATCAATTTCTGGGCGACACTGATTCATTTTCCTTCTGGATCCGAACTAACCACAAAGTTTGTCCATTCAGTTTAAGTAAGTAAATTAAATGTAAAACATTTACAGCCAGTAGTCTGCTCTGAACCAGCAAGAGGGACGAGGGTGACTTATTTGCACTGAAAGAGGATTAGAACAGACTCAAATGGAGTAGCAAGTGGCGAAAAATAAAGACAGCCATCATGGTCAGTCAAGTGTACAAGAAGCAGAGGTAACAAAGCCTTAAAAAAGCTGAAGTACAGGGTCCACTAGAGTGCATCTGTCACACATATTTGCTGTCAGTCTTCTGCTTGTGGACAGGACGAGCAAAGGATCACACTGAGGTAGAAAATGGAGACTGCCAGCATCTATATCAGGATGCCAGGCAGTGTGCAGATTCTGCATTCTAACTGGGATGCCCTGGTCAAAGGATACTTGAGAGTTTTGCCATAAACATCTGAATCAAGAGACTGTCTGCTCCAATTCTCCTAAAATCCTTAGAGCTACAATCAATGTCTTCATGTAAATTTTTGACTTCATCATGCAGGTACCTAATACTTTGCAAAAGGGCTTCACCCATGATACTTCCTCTTTAAGTGGATCTATTAAAAATTAATTTAATTTTTTAGCTTCTGACAGTTTTTCAGATCAAGAACATCAATTACTGTTTACAAATCTTTTAATACTTTCCTTTTGTCATCCAAACACATACAAGCACAATTTGAATCTACACTTTATTTCTCTTTTGTTTTTCAAATGCAAACACCAGTTCACTTTGCAGTTTTCACACCCTTTCCAATTCTACTAAACTGTACTGTAGTTCCTCAAACTTTTTCCTATAAATCTTTCATTCTTTCCTTATATTTCTTTAATTTTTAGTTATTTTTTCCTTTAGAGAGCCCAAGCTTAAATTTGCATCAATTCTTTGTTTTAACACAGTCACTTGTTTGCTTAGACTTATTAATTACCTCACTTTGCCTGGAACTGTTTTGTTTCATTGCTCAACTTGCTCAGACAATTGAGAGAGCCTTTCAAGGTAGCTTTTTTTTTATAAGTTTCATTTTGACTGTTTATTTTAATTGCTCAAAGTCAGACATTAACCTTTGGTGAACCTCTTTATAACCACACAGAACCTTCTGTTTCTGCCAATGCACATATCTCAACTGTGTAGAATTTTTCAGAACTTCCCTGATTTTGTCTCATATTTTTGCCCTGTCTCTCAAAATTTTTTTTTTTGATCTTCTGTTAAATCACTGCGGATTATAGTAACCAGTAATGCCAGATGTTAGCTTATTTCTTTTTCAGAAAATGCATTTTAATGTAAAACATGTTCTGTTAAGTACATTTTTAAGTGAATTAGAGTAATATTTAACAGTTTTGTATTTGCAGCCTTTGCCCATTCTCCATTATTTTGGGTTCTGTTCAGAATTCTTGAGCAAAGAAGTTGAGAGGTAAGTAATAATTTGTTTCATCCCTTTGTTCAGAGAAAATTTTCTTTAGTTTTATTATATGTTCTCTGGAGTGTACTTCAAAATATCAAAGTACACAAATAACTCACTACTGAACATAGATACCACAAGATCAAAGTCTTAAAAGAAAAAAAAAAACACTCACACCCATACACCCCCTGCTAATTATATTCCAACCCGAGATTGCTCTACAGTGGGGAAAGGGCGAATTCCCAGATCCCCACTACTCACAATCTCATACAAACTTAATGCTGGCCAAAGCAATCAAATGAGTCTTTTATCACTTCTGCCGTCGTAAAAATCATTCAACACTATGGATCTTCTATTATATGGATGTTTTCCATTCTGTGAATTTAACAACAGTGCCATATGGCTGTGGACCTTACAGTTCTTCATTTGTGGCTAAAATGGCTTCTATACTTTTTTATTCAAATTATTAACCAATTCTGTTATACGACACAACTTATCATTATCTTGTTGTTTTTGTACCACATCATTCGCTTTCTGAAGGACACCTTGTATTGCAACAGTATCTGCTGGCATTTTAACAATGACTTGTGAAGCTATGCCCTGTAACTCCATACTAATTGCAGACAGGTGTAATTGTTTTTACCACTGCCTTGCTGAGAAGCCCCACCCTGCTTCCTCTCAGCAGAAGATAGCTTAATAGTACCTATCTCTTCACCCTGTATCCTATCCATAATCCAGTAGTCATTGTGCAAATAGCTTCATGAACATTTATAGGTTCATAGGTTCATAGGTAGGTACTAGGCTATCGGCCCAAGGGCCTACGTAAGCCTAGCCAACAAGGTTCCCTGGCTTACGCTACCCAAGAAAGTTATTTTCCTGTGCCACTGTTGAGCAGAGACACAGAAGTGATCCCCGGAGTGTATTTCCTATTTCCCATCGACTCATCAAGATTCTTCTTGAAGAGTGCTAATGAAGAACTCTGCTTGATATAGATGGGTAGCCTGTTCCAGAGTATGGGAAGTCTCTGGGACAGGAATCTATTCCTCCAGCATGTCCTATTTATTCTGGTGACAAGGTTTAGGTCCCTAGAGCGGGTAGCTCGGAGGGATTGGGATTTCTTTAGGTGTAGCATGTCCAACAGCTCTGGGTTTGACATAGCTTTATATGTTAGGCAGAGATCACCTCGGAGTAGGCAATATGTTATGGAGTAAAGCTGGAGTTTTTTGAGGCAGTCAGTGTAGTGCATTTGTTTGGGGCCAGTAATCCTCTTTGTGAGGTACTTCTGTGGCCTTTCCAGCTGCTGCAGATGTCTTGTGAGGTACATTCCAAAAGGGGCATTGTACTCTATAATAGGTCTAATGAGTGTCGAGTAGAGGGGAACAATGACCTCTTTTTTCCTGGATGAGAACCATTTTATGATGAGGTGTGCCACGTAGAAGGACTTCCTGACTACTGTGGCGATGTGACTATCAACGGAGAGACTACTGTCCACCTGGGTCCCAAGGTCTCTTATCACGCATTCGGTGTTAAGTAGATTGCTGCCTATGTGGTAGTTCATGGGTACAGAGTTTTTACCAAAGGGGATGACACTGCACTTTTTGGCATTGTGCTTGAGGCCATGGCTCTGACACAAGGCATCTGTCTCAGCGAGACCCTTCTGTAGGATGTCCACATCATTTGGGGACTTGACTATGGCTCCTAGTTTGCAGTCATCTGTGCACTTCATTAGCCAGAGGCCTTCTGTGTTAGCCTGTACTTCAGAGAAGTAGATACCAAACAGGAGAGGTCCCATGACAGAACCCTGTGGTACTCTACTTGTCACTGCTTTGTGGTCAGATTTGGAGTCTGCAACCTTTACAGTGTGGGTTCTGTCAGTGAGCCAGTTGGAAACCCATCTTGTGATGTAGGGATTTATACCTAGTTTAGTGAGTTTAGCTATAATTCCAGAATGGGGGATGGTGTTGAAAGCCTTGGCGAGGTCAAGATAGGCTGTGTGAACCACCTTACCCTCATCTACGGCTTTGGTAACTGCCTCAAAGAAGTTGATCAGGTTCAGGAGGCATGATCTGCCTTTCACAAACCCGAACTGGGAGGGATCCAGAGTTTGGAGGTTACCAATGTCTTTGTTTATGAGTTCCATGATGATACATTCCATGGCCTTGCAGACCAGGCTCGTCGGACTAATAGGTCGATAGTTCCCGGGATCAGTGGTGGCTCCCCCTTTGTGGAGCGGGATAACTGTTGCTGTGCGCCATTCAGTGAACACAAAGCCTGATGTGAGGCTATTATTGAACATGGTGCTTAGGTAGGGAGCCAGTTTGTTCTGAAGTTCATGTAAAACGCAGCCTGGGATGTTATCCAGTCCCATGGATGCTGTGTTTTTTGCTTTAGAGAGTGCAGCTTTTACCTGCGTAGTTGTTTTTACAGGGACCCTGCATTCTTCTTGTATAGATATGGGCCCTTTAGGGGGTGAGAGGAGGGTAAAGTTAGCACTGAACTTATCTGCCAAGATGTTGGCAATATCAGTCGGTTCTGTAATTTTCTTGCCTTTGTGCTGTAACTCAGAGCAGATCTGGGTGTTGCCATTGAGATTCTTGACATAGCTATAGAATGCTTTGTGGTTGTCCTTGGAATTAGTGGTGATTTTGTTTTCGTAGCTAGCTTTGGAGGATCTTATAAGGGATCTCAGCTTCTTACTGAGGCTGACCAGGGTGCTCCTCCACTCATGGGATTTTACTCTCTTTTGCAACAATTTCTTCCTTCTGCTGTACAGTTTGTTTATAGCAGGGGACCACCAGATTGGCTTCCTGTTTTTGGTGGATAGCATCTTGGTTCTGTTTGGGATAGCACAATCCATGCACTTGTGTAAGTGCTTATAGAGTGCATCTGTGTAGGATTCATCAGTTGTAACTGTATTGTCCATCTGCATGGGTGTCATGAAGTCCACCACTTCTGTCTTAAGAAGCATGAAGATGGCTTTGGAGAAATTTTTTACTGTGGTTTCCTTAATGGGGGGTGGGGGCGGGATGTGGATATCAAGGGTGATTAGCTTATGGTCGGATGAGGCCAATGAGGAGTTGACTTCAGGTGTGGAACACCGGTCACTCATGTTGGTAATGACTAGGTCTAGGATATTGTTGCCCCTGGTGGGGGTGTGGATAAGTTGATCCAGGGCATTGGAGTTTATGAATTCCAGAAAGCGTTGAGCTAAGGGGTTGGTACACGAGTAGTTTTCCCAGTTAATGATTTGCCTTAAGTTGCTGTTAGTATTCTACCAATAGGTCTGCGTGTTTCATTTCCCTAAATGTTGCTCATAAGTGCCACATTAAAACAAAAACATGATCTAATTCCCCTCTCTGCATCACTATAAACAGCTCTTATCCACAGTGCATTAATATGAACTAACTTTAACAAAATTAAATAAAAAGACAAGCTACTGTCCCACAAACCAAAAGAATGTTTAGACTGAGGTTAAAAGAGCATGTCAGGGATACTAAGAAGCAAAAAGAAGTTCCATAGCAATGCATTTCAAAGAACAACATGATAGTGATTTTTTTATTGCTGCAGGGCACGATTCTTGAAAAAATCCAAGTAAAAATGGGGGAAAATTCTGCATTAAAAATAAACTTTTATACAAGAAATCTGTTTTTATATTGAAGTACAATGTTTTAATGCTTTGGGATTGAACTGTGAAGTTAATTGGAAGTATCTGATGTAATTGTTTTATTGGATAATTAATTAATTGTTTTTATGTCTTTTCTTATATATATGGTTTGTTTTATTACTGAATGTTACTCCTTGAAGGCTGTTTGGCCAAGTGCTAGAGAGACCAATAAACATTTGTGGGACAGCAGCTTGTCATTTTATTTCATTTTGATTTGTTGTATTTGTTTTTGGTAACGTTAACAAAATACCTGTTTTGCTCTGTTCATATTGAGCAGGAAGTGCTAGAGCTCATGGTTACTTTGTAGCAGTTTCTACAGAATGCATTAACCGCAGCAAGTTCTTTCTGAGATATAAACACTGCTTTCCACAGATCCACAATTTTCCGTAGCAGTCTGTTCATAGTTGTTGCACCCTCATGGCCATACCCAGCTCATTAGTGGAATGTAATTTTACACAGGAATACCTTCTATAATCCAGCCACAACTGATTACCTATTTGTTGTAACAGTGCTTATCACCCTTCACCAGCACTTGCTAACACAGACATGCTTTGAACTGCTTACTTTTTTCATCAGTTACTGCTTAACTTTTTGTGGGCTCAGCACTTTTTCATACTTTGCATTACTAGCGAAGCTCCCAGCAGTTTTCCCCATGTTATAAGTAACTTGAAAGAGCAGTCCATGGGGCAGAGGGATGGAGTCATGACTGCTTTACAGGCAGCCAGGGTTTAATTAGCAGCCCTGATACTGGAGAAGTCACACAGGAAGGGAAGGACTGAGGGGTGTTGGTAACTTGCCTCTCCCAGGAGGTAGAAGGGTTTGGGTTTGTGTGCACTCGGGGACACTTTGGGCAGTGTTATCTCCCTGGTAGAGACTAAACAGACTATCACTCACAATGTGATGAGAACAGCAAGGCCACTTGGAGGGAATGTCTCTTGCAGAAGTGAGGGGATGTCCTCCATGGACAACCTGTTGTACATTTCTACTCAGCTCTAGCCAGGTGAGCACAATTTTGCATCAAGCAGTAAACAAACAAAAAAATGTGAACGACCCGTGATCCCTCCTGGAGAATGAATGAATGGGACAATTGACCAAGAGGCAGGTGATGGCTAACATACAGCATTGAAAAAAGCCATCTTATTTGATTTACTCTTTATTAAGGATGTAGTTAGCTACTATTTGAAATGTGAGAATTTAAGACAATTTTACAAAACTCCTTACTTCAGCAGTTTCTTATTGTTGTACCCACTGCAGTTGCACATTTCTAAATGTCTTTGTAGTACTTCTTTTTTCAGTGTGAAACATTAGTAAAAGCTCTGCATGCTCTTTTGAGATGCTCAGCTTTACTGGTACCTTGCTTATTAGACCTTGATACCATACCCAACAGAAAATTAAAAAAATAAATAAATAAAACTCCACGGCTTCTGTATCATATTTCACAACACTTCTCTAAAATACACCGTTAAGCCAGCACTAAGTTAAGAGCATATTGAACAGTACTTCTTTAGAAGGTTCATAGGTATATACTAGGCTAGTGACCCTAGAGGTCTTTTTATGTATAGCTAGGCTTCCCAAATATATCAGAGAAGTTTTGGTACCATACGATTATTTTAAGGGGTATATGCAGGCTTGTACTTTGGTGGTCAATCATTTACAGGCTGCCTCTGTTCGTTAGAGACAGAGGTCCAAGACCAGGTGTAAATTTCCTATTCCTCATCCACTGGTCCAAGTTACACTTGAACTGGGTTAGAGAAGAACTCTGCTTCATACAGATGAAATGCCTGTTCTAGAGAAGGGGTAATGTCTGAGATAAATAACTAGTGTCTATATTACAAGACTGAATACGCATTCTTTCAAATGCATCTTGGTCGAACATAAAAGGATGAAAATGCAAAATATCAAAGTGTCTGTTAAGCAAATTATTTCCCTTGGAAAGAACTGACTTGGCCGCTTCGGTACTTTGCTGTTTTCGACACTGTAGTGTGGTCACGAAGTTGGTATATTTAAGTAGGGGTTGTGGGGGTTGACACCCCCCACTTAATGTAATGTTTGAAATTGTTTTTATTTTTTATTTTTTTGTTGTTGGAACAGTGATTTTTTTTTCCCTTGGAAAAAAATTGCTGTTCTGACACTTCGACATTGTAAGTTTTCGCTTACATAGGGTTGATTAATCACCGTTCGCTTTTTTAATTGTTCGATGATCTAATATAGACCCAATACCTATCCCTCCAACATGTCCTTTCTATGTCACATTAGGCTTAGGTCACTAGATGAGGTACTTATGATGCTATTTATTTTGCAGATGTGCAATAGGTCCATCAGGGTGGGATCAAAGGATGGTTTGTAAGCCAGGTATAGAGCACCTCTCAGCAATCTATAGGAGACTGAGTACAGGGATATGACTTTGAGGCAGTCTGTGTAGAACATGTTGCTAAATTTGACAATCAAACCCAAATGGGCATTTTCCCTAGTAAGAGACTCTTAGTAAAGGATTCCAGAAGTGATTTTGTATCTGAAAAACAGATATGACCATAAACAAATTATCAAAGCAATAGCATAATTTTTCCTATAATTAGAACTTGTTTAATGGTGTGATTTACACATAAGCTTGTTACACTGTAATAGTGAGTAGCTTTATAGTAGGCATTAGACAGTGCAATGGGCTGTTCCGGCTATGTGAGAGCTTCTAATGCTTCTCTGAAGATTAGTCCTCATGTTATTGTAAAATTTATAATACAGAAAGTATAGACACCAAAACAAGGTGGGCTGTCGCAGAGTATTACATATATGTGTGTGTAGCCAGGCAGGGCCAACATTGTTTGGCATGGAATTCATTGAAAAATAAACATGGAGCTGTAATTCACTAACATCTCTCAGGGGCATCACAATATGATAGCCAAAAGATCACCACGAAAAACATTCACAAAAAGATGGTAACATTAAATGTTTCACCTTATGAAAGAGGGATTTTTCTGTGATATAAGTTTCTAAGTCTGGAAAGAACCACATAGGTTGTTTCAAGGTCACTGAATGTAGTTGGACAGGTACTATCAATCAAAATAGCTTGGCTCTGTGGCATAGTGGTCTAAAACCCTGAATATGTCCAAAATGACCAGCGTTTGAGTAGCAGCTCAAGGAGGAAGATGCTGTCTGCATGTTGTACATTGACAAGCAGAAGTGAGTGAGTGAGTGTGTGTGTGTGTGTGTGTGTGTGTGTGTGTGTGTGTGTGTGTGTGTGTGTGTGTGTGTGTGTGTGTGTGTTAGCATGCACACATCAGCAGGAGGGCACCGAATACCCCACTGGGAAGTGGTTCCCAAATCAGCCATCAGGGGGCAGGAGTTAGTAGTTACTACAAAAGCACCCTATACCCCATATCCAGTATACTGCAAGCTGCTGATAATAGGTGGCTTAGGAAGCTGAGTTGTTCCCTGGGCTGGGGGCAGACAAGTAAGAATTCTATAGGGTCCCAGTCTGGGGGTGACAGATAGACATACCCAGGCCAGGGAATGAGGCTAATGGCTGAGAAGTGAATGATGGAGTTTGTGCAGGAGAACAAATCACCTTAAGGCAACCAGAGAGGTTGCCCTTCCATGCAGCTTTCCCCTCCCCAGCCTAGAGCAACAAAGTAATTTAGGGAAAACTCACTAGTCAAGTGGCACAGGGGCTAAGAGTATATAGACAGAGAGACACACCACAGAAGAAAATGGGCAAGATCCATCATTGTCAGCAGTAGATTGCAATGTGTTTTGTAATGCAGCTGATGTCACTACTAAAGCACTGTCAACAGCACAGTTGATGAATTGGAATATGAGGTCTAGACTGGGCCAGTTAAACTCATATAGACAAATGTGGACCTAGAAATGGATTAGAGGGCCAGATCAATACCCACAGAAAAAAAGGATTGCTGCAACAAAGCACCAGCCATAATGGAGATCATACATCTCTAGATGAGCAATGGTCTCTAGTATCACAACAACAGACAGCAATGATTAGTTGAACTCTCTCAGAATAGATTTCTACATCAAAAACATTACAAAATACTGTACAGAGGACTAGTTTCTGAGGAAAACTCACCTGATGGGTTTATTCAGACCAGTGAAACAAGTCTGAAGTCCAGTGATGATGTTCTTAGTATCAGAGGAAACTCCTGTTGTGGTGAAGTTATTTATTGACATTTGATTACTGGGAAAGTCCAACTAGGTAGGAGCTCATTTTCAGGGGAGGCCTGGGGAGAAAAGTTTTAAGGTATTACAAAATGTTTTAAGAACAATAATTTTACAATCTTTAAAATTAATTAAAAAAAAACAACTACAGTTTAAACAAGTATACCAAATTAGACATTTAAGAATAGATACAAGTTATGACAATGATTTAATATTTAGAGAAATTTTAGCCAGTCTTTAGAGAAACTAAAGGTAAGTCTGTATAATACAAACAGTAATTGCAATATGAACTGAGATAAAAGCAGGCTTATGATATATTCAGAGAGAAAGCCATGGGATACAAATTGATAGAAGTAAGGAAGTGCGTGAAGAAATGAGAGTAAAGAGGTGTAAGGTATGTATAGGTATTCATTCACATTTATGAATATAATGTGTCCTGTAGTTGAGGAAAAGTAGAGACAGCTTTTGGCTAGGAATTCTTTCAGAATGGTTTTGAAGGATGAGTTAGAAATAAAGGAGAGGTTGGCATAATATACTGAAAGGAAATAAAAAGAGTGATTATAATATGAATGAAAAGCACTGAGTTTTAACTGTGTAAGAAAATCCATTGATCCTGGAGTGGAACATCTGACATTTGTGAAGAACTATACTTACTATGACACAGCATTTAACCATAGTTACCAAGTGTGTTTTTAGAATGTTGCTGTATGTGGGTAGAATGTGTTTATATCACAAAGTAATGCTTTTTTTCCCACGCATTCATAGGTTCGTACTAGGCTATCTGCCCTAAGGCATTTATAAGCCTAGCCAGAGTGTATGTGGCTTACACCACCCCTTAGGATGAGAATACTACGCCCTTTTAGGGTTTAGTTTACTATGCCTCTGTCTAGTAGTGACACAGAGATGACCCCCAGGGTAAACCTATGATCTCCCATCCACTCGTCGAGATTTCTCTTGAATAGAGTCAGTGAGGGGCTCTGCCTAACATGGACTGGGATTCTGTTCCAGAGTGTAGGGAGCCTCTGGGTTATGAATCTGTCCCTCCAGCATGTCCTATTTATTTCTATGTTGAGGTTTAAGTCACTTGTTCTCGTGGCTCTGATGGATTTGGATTTTCTGAGGTGGAGCATGTCCATTAATTCAGGATTGGACATGGCCTTGTACGTCAGGCACAGATCACCTCTGAGTAGGTGGTATGCGACTGAATAGAGCTGGAGTTTTTTCAGTCGGGCAGCATATGACTTATGTTTAAGACCCTTTATCCTCTTGGTGAGGAACTTTTGGGGTCTTTCCAACTGCTGCAGGTGTCGGGTGAGATACATCCCAAATACGTCATTGTACTCAATCATTGGCCTGATAAGAGAAGAGTACAGGGGCACAATGACCTCTCTTGATCTAGATGTGAAACCCTTTATGATAAGGTGGGCAGTATAGAAGGTCTTCCTAACCACTTTGGCAATGTGAGTGTCAAATGAGAGGTTACTGTCAACCTGGGTCCCTATGTCCCTGATTACCTCTTCCATACTTAATGGATTACCGCCTATGTGGTAATTTGTCGGTACCTTGTTTTTCCCAAAGGGTATGACTATACATTTTTTGGCTTCAGCTTAAGGCCATGGCTCTGGCACCAATTATCCGTTTCTATGAGGCCTCTCTGAAGGATGTTTGTGTCCCCTGGTGTATCAACTATGGCGCTAGTTTGCAGTCATCTGCAAACTTTGTCAGCCACAATCCTCCTATGTTTGCCTGTACTTCGAAAAAATAAATGCCGAACAAGAGGGGTCCCAGGACTGAGCCCTGTGGGACACCGCTTGTGACTGGCTTAGAATCTGACATAGCTCCAGCAACTCTGACCCTGTGGGTTCTGTCCTTGAGCCAGTTTGCAACCCATCTTGTGACATATGGGTTTATATTTAAGCTGGTGAGTTTGTCTATGATGCCCGAGTGGGGTATTGTGTCAAAGGCTTTTGCAAGGTCAAGGTAGGCTGTGTGAACTGCCTTACCCTCATCAATGGCCTTTGTGACTGTTTCAAAAAAGCCAACCAAGTTCAAAAGGCAGGATCTGCCCTTGACAAAGCCAAATTGAGTAGGATCCAATGTCTGTAGGTCCCCAATGTCTTTGTTTATGAGTTCCATAATGATCCTCTCCATAGCTTTGCAGACCAGGCTCGTCAAGCTTATGGGGCGGTAATTTCCAGGGTCCGTAGAGGCACCGCCTTTGTGAAGTGGGACCACTGTTGCCGTACGCCACTCTTTGGGTACGTATCCTGTAGTAAGGTTAAGATTAAACAGCAGCCTTATGTGTGGGTTTAGTTCCTCTTGGAGTTCATGTAGCACACAGCCCGGGACACCATCTGGTCCCATTGATGCTGTGTTTTTAGCTTTAGAGAGGGCGGCTCTCACCTGGGCATCTGAGATGTTAGGGAGGCTACACTCTGCTGGGATAGTTATTTCTCCTTTTGGGGGGGAGGGGGAAGAAAAATTTGCACTGAACCTGTCTGCCAGAATGCTGGCAATGTCAGTGGGTTCAGTGTATTTTGTGTCATTTTGGACTAACTCTGAGCATATCTGGGAGTTTCCACCCAGGTTTCTAACATAGCTAAAGAAGGCCTTGTGATTGTCTTTTGTGTCTTTTGCGATTTTTCTCTCAAAGTTGGCCTTGGATGATTTTATGAGTGATCGTAGTTTTTTGCTAGTACTGATCAGAGACGCCTTCCCTTTTAGGGATTTTGCTCTGTCATGTAGTAGCTTCCTCCTCCTGTTGTAAAGTTTGTTTATGGCTGGGGTCCACCAGACCAGGCCTGACTTTAGGGGAATGGGTCTTGGTTTTATTTGGGATTGCATGATCCATGCATTCTTGAAGGTGCCCATAGAAGGCATTTGCAAAGGATTCAGCAGTGTGGGTTGTGGTTTCCACTGGCCCAGGGGCCTTGAAGGATACCACTTCAGTCTTAAGAAGTGTGAAGTTTGCTTTTGAGAAGTTCTTCACTGTGGTCTTTTGTGCAGGGGGTGGGGGCGGGATGTGGATTTCCAGTGAGATTAATTTATGGTCTGATCTTACCAAAGAGGGATATACTTCCGGTGTGGAGCATTTTGTCCCCATGTTTGTGATGATCAGGTCTAGCATATTGTCTCCTCTTGTGGGAATGGTGACTAGCTGTTCCATTGCATTTGAGTTTATGAATTGTAGGAACCTTTGGGCTAGGGTGTTGGGGCTTGAGTAATGTTCCCAGTCTATGTTTGGGTAGTTGAAGTCTCCCAAAATGATGGTATTTGGAGAGACATTCATACTCTCCAGTGTCTTCAGGAAGGCTGTGTGGGGTTCCTGAGTTTGAGAGGGTGGTCTGTAGCATGCTACAAACTGTAAGGCAGTTTTGCCTATGGTTAGTTGCACCTGGATAGTCTCCGATGCTTCGTGCGTTGCAACTAACCTGGAGGTGTGGGTATCTTTGATGAAAATGGATACTCCCCCTCCTTTTGTGGTTCGGTCCAAGTTTTGGGGCCGGAACGCATGATATGAGGTAAAACCTGATAGTGCTGGGGTGCTCTCAGGAGCCTTGAACCAGGTTTCAGTCACTGCACAGACATCGATGTTCTCCATACTGAGGAGGGCTTCGAGGGCGTTCATCTTGAGGTTTAGACTTCTGGCATTGAGCAGCATTACCCTTAGTTTTTTTCCACTTGTGTTTTCTAGGGAGGTAGGTTTGTCATTTGAGCCTTGCCTAAAAAAGGCACTATGGGGGTGGCAAGAGCCTTGGCCAATATCCGGAAGCCCAGGGGTGACAGGTGCACGCCATCCCTTGTGAAGCAGCGTGGCTTGTCAAGCATGTCCTCCCAAGTAGACAGACATTGTATCCCCTTAGAATGACACCAGTAATTAAGCCAATTGTTAAAACTGATCATTTTGTCTTTGTACTGTGGCATCATTCTTGGTGAGGGTAAGATGCTGCTCAGGGTCAGGGT
Source organism: Protopterus annectens (assembly GCF_019279795.1). NCBI lineage: Eukaryota > Metazoa > Chordata > Ceratodontiformes > Protopteridae > Protopterus > Protopterus annectens. Next base: position 396,032,432 of record NC_056751.1, read on the forward strand.
CATATCGGCCTGGGCTACATAATCAGAGAGTTCCTCTATGTCTTTTTTCATGTAGTCCAGGGAGGTACGTCTCAGGTCGTTCACACCGGCATGTACAATGACTGAGTCATATTTGTACTTGCTGTGGAGTGACCTGAGTGCTTGTGTTATGTGGCGGATTCTAGCTCCCGACAGGCAGCTTACTGTGACCTTTTCCTTGTTCAGTCTGGTGAGCGGGACGTCAGTGTGTCTGACTATGGAGTCACCTATTACAAGTGTGTCTGGCATGTTGTTTGGCCTTAAGGGCTGTGACTGTTTAGCACACTGACTTTGTGAACTATGTGTTGCATGTGCTATGTCTTGAGGTGGTGGTTGCTTGGGTGTCTGCTTTGGAGGCCTCTGTTGTTTTGGTAGATTTTTAATCAACGCCTCCGAGTATGTTTTTGTATGTTTATGTGTTTGGTTTGCTGTTGTGATAGTTCTATGTGAGACTGGGTTTGTGGTGTGCGTGGTTACCTTCTCCTCCTGACTGGTCTTGCCAGTACTGAATTGAGAGAGCTCAGCCTCCAGTTTGGCTATATAGTTGCATCTCTCGCATATATTTGTATTTGTTGGGAGGAGGAGAGGGTTGTCTGTGTACATGAGGCAATTGTAACATTGTCTCAAGATTCCCAGATTCACCAGCTGAAAAGGAGAGGACGCCAGCAACTGACCCTTCGACATGCTAGAAATAGTGAAAAAGATTGCTGTGTAACTGAGTCAGAAAGGACCTATAGGGAGATGTGTACTCAACAGAATTTAGGTGAATGAAGTACTTTCTTTTGATTAAGAGTGCTTTACCTGTATAAAAATGCTTTAGGAGCAAGTGCTGAGCTTTTCAGATAGAGTATAGGCTGTTTAGATTGCAAGTAGAAACAGTTCTAAGGGAAAAAATGAAGAGCAGACTTGGCGGAGCCAGAAAAAGTTTAACCTTGTTTAACCGGCGCCGCGCTATGCGCACGACCGCACAAAGCCGTGCAAAGGCGGATTTTAAGCAGTGAACTACAAAAGAGCTAGGGATGGTTCCAAACAACCAATTACTACAGCTTCTTGTGCTGAGGTCACTTCCCCCAAGGACAGGTAGGCTGCTCAAGGCTCCCCACTCCCACTGGTGAGCAAAGAAACTTCCTTCTATCCAAGTAAGGTAATGGACAACACAGGAGCTACACCACAGCCCAGAATACAGCAATGCCTGTATACTGGTCTAAACTAGTCGAGAAAGGCAGGAAAACAAGGATTATTTTTTTGTTTTTTTTTTTTGTAGAAATACACAGAAAATGCAGAGACAGTGATAAATTAGTTACACAGGCTAGCACACTTTAGTGGGCAGCCTCCACAGTTAAATTAAACAAACAAACAAGCAAACTTTCGATTAAATTCGACTACATGTAACTTTAAGTGCAGATTTAAAAATAAATGCAGTAATCAGAAAAAAAACAGTTCAGGCTAGTTTAAAGTAAGCAACAGAAGCTATTTCCAGTGGAAAAAAGCAAATATACTTAAATCCAGAAGGTAGTCGCTTTTTCGAGTTCCTTGCTGCTAGGACCACTCTTTAAACCCACTTGGAGCTTGTCTGAACAGTATAGCCAGAAAAAAACGCCCAGAGGTGGATTTTAAGCAGTGAACTACAAAAGAGCTAGGAATGGTCCCAAACAACCAATTACTACAGCTTCTTGTGCTGAGGTCACTTCCCCCAAGGACAGGTAGGCTGCTCAAGGCTCCCCACTCCCACTGGTGAGCAAAGAAACTTCCTTCTATCCAAGTAAGGTAATGGACAACACAGGAAACTACACCACAGCCCAAAATACAGCAATGCCTGTATACTGGTCTAAACTAGTCGAGAAAGGCGGGAAAACAAGGATTATTTTTTTTGTTTTTTTGTTTTTTTTGTAGAAATACACAGAAAATGCAGAGACAGTGATAAATTAGTTACACAGGCTAGCACACTTTAGTGGGCAGCCTCCACAGTTAAATTAAACAAACAAACAAGCAAACTTTCGATTAAATTCGACTAAATGTAACTTTAAGTGCAGATTTAAAAATAAATGCAGTAATCAGAAAAAAAACAGTTCAGGCTAGTTTAAAGTAAGCAACAGAAGCTATTTCCAGTGGAAAAAAAAGCAAATCTACTTAAATCCAGAAGGTAGTCGCTTTTTCGAGTACCTTGCTGCTAGGACCACTCTGTAAACCCATGTGGAGCTTGGCTGAGCAGTATAGCCAGAAAAAAATGCCCAGAGGCGGATTTTAAGCAGAGAACTACAAAATTGCTAGGAATGGTCCCAAACAACCAATTACTACAGCTTCTTGTGCTGAGGTCACTTCCCCCAAGGACAGGTAGGCTGCTCAAGGCTCCCCACGCCCACTGGTGAGCAAAGAAACTTCCTTCTATCCAAGTAAGGTAATGGACAACACAGGAACTACACCACAGCCCAGAATACAGCAATGCCTGTATACTGGTCTAAACTAGTCGAGAAAGGCAGGAAAACAAGGATTATTTTTTTGTTTTTTTGTTTTTTTTGTAGAAATACACAAAAAATGCAGAGACAGTGATAAATTAGTTACACAGGCTAGCACACTTTAGTGGGCAGCCTCCACAGTTAAATTAAACAAACAAACAAACAAGCAAACTTTCGATTAAATTCGACTAAATGTAACTTTAAGTGCAGATTTAAAAATAAATGCAGTAATCAGAAAAAAAACAGTTCAGGCTAGTTTAAAGTAAGCAACAGAAGCTATTTCCAGTGGAAAAAAAGCAAATATACTTAAATCCAGAAGGTAGTCGCTTTTTCGAGTTCCTTGCTGCTAGGACCACTCTGTCCTCTATGTTATGTTATGTTACTCTATGTTAAAGGGTTGTAAGTACTATATTATTAAATGTACAATGGACTCATTTCCTCTGGAATACTAATTAAGACAGAAGGAAGTGCTTGATATGCAGACAACATTACTTCATATATTTTATTTATTTTTATTTTACATTTGTTAACCGAGTAGTGTCCGGCTAGGCAAGTAGCCCGTTTTCAGCAGAGACCCAGGGAGAAAAGCTCTATAACAATAGTACAAAAAAAGATTACAAACATTTTACAAAGATTTACAAAGAATATACAAAAAGTTTAACAGTGGTGTGCAATCACAATTTACAAAAAGAGAATGTAAACAGAAAACATTACATTTCCTAGCATTACTACAGACAGTAAGATGAAATTCATTAGATACATAACTAAAATAAACCATTGTGGTATTTTCATTTGGTAGAAGTAAGACAAGGAGAAGATAGCAGAAAAGAAACATTTGATTGATGGCATGAGAAATTAGTCAGGAGTATTTGAGGAGCATAGCCATTGCTGAGTAAGAGATTCCTTTAGGAGTTGTTTGAAGCTACGACTGTGTGTTTTTTAGGATATTCTGCGGTATTAGGTTCCACAGTTTGGCTACTTTATATGAGAAGAGACAGTCACCAAAGTAACTGTGAGACTTAGTTACCTTAAGTAAAAGTTTATCAGATGATCCAAGGGTCCTGGGGTAAGTATTTAGTTGCACTAGGTTGGAGAATGCAGGGCAGTTTTCAGGTTTGTGGATAATGGAGTGGGCAGTGCTGAGCTGATTGAGTGATAACAGATTGGGAAATTCAAGCCAGTGTAGTTTTTGAAGAGCAAGGCAATGATGGGTTCTGTTGGGTATATTAACAGATGCAGAAACAAAGTAGTCAGGAACGGATCTATATTATATGTTCGAAGTCTGAAAACTTAGAATCTCATATGATTGACTCCATATAAGCAAAGTTTTCAAACATCGAACATAAAATATAAACAAACTAAAAATAAAGAAACCTACCTGAACGCTCTATGCAGGGGAGCAAGCCCTGAGGAACCCCAATGGAGACTGGGAGAAGTGTGGAGAGTTTATTATCCTATTTAGTTGCCTTGCCTGTTGTTGATTAGTAAGGTAGCTAAAGGATATGCTAGATGGCTTTATGGAAGCATGCAACCATCTTGGACTCTACTCTGTAAAAATGAAAGAAATCTTTTTCTACACATGTATTGATATTTTTATAGTGATGCAATGTGCAGTTTTAGTTCAGAGACAACAGTTCCTTCTTAGAAACTTGTACACTATGAAGGAATATAATTTGTGGATCTAAAATGGAATCATTCAGATGAGTAGTAAAGATACACACAGGTGGTATTCTACTGTTAAATTGTGGGGGTCATTGTCTGGTCATCATGATCACTATCATTGGGCAGAAAATAAATATAATACTACTTGGAGACATGTTAATGTAGGTGCTTATGTCAGCCACCTTGAGGTGATTACTGATGCTTACTAGAAACACCAATACTGTTCAGGTGAATGAGGAAGAAGAGGCTGGGAGTGGTAATAGCTGCTGGAGCTGAGCCATGGAGAGAACTGATGTTGATAGTGAGACTGCAAATCCAGACAGTCTGAAATGGGATTAGCTACAGGAAGATTGATGGTCATTGGATACTCATGGTATGAACAGGTGCAGCCTTCATCCCTACCTGGACAATTGTTCCTTCCAGTCAGTTCTCACTCGGGTCAGTGATCATGCATCACTGCCAGCGAAATCAGGTAATGGAATTCATAGTTCATATTGCCATCTTCCTCTGTCTTACCTAATCTTGCTGTATAACAGAGCATGCCCACTTCATATGCTTATGACCTGCATTGGGAGAGCTACACCTCCAACAGATAGCACAGCTTACAATCCTTCTTTCTCTCAGTGTAATTGTTCTCATCTGCCACTTGTGAACAAGTTTTGTACTGTGAGAAGTATAAAGTGGACATGTTATTATAAGCCTGACACTGAGCCAGAAACAAGACCACTGAGATCCTGAAAGAGATTGTCTTAAATCCTTTTCCCAACTAATTCTTAAGGCCATAGTGGCAACTACCATAGAAAATATCAGTTCCTTATAAATGTTATAAAGTTTTCACTTTTGTCAAGTCAGCATGCTTTAGTGCATACATATGTGATTTGGTGGATCCTGTCGCCACATAAGCAACTAACAGTTGAATTCTCCTTGGTCAGCCTGGTTAGAGGGGGATCAGTATATCTTACAATGGAGTCCCCTATGATGAGAGTTCTGGGAGGTGTGGTCACTTTCCTTAGGGGCTTAGTATTTGGGGCATCAATGAGAGTGACAGTATGTGTGGTGTTAGATGTTGTTTTTTTCTGAGTGTCTTTGTTTCACCTCTAGTATCATTGTATAAGTACACCTCTCGCATACTGTGTCTGCTTATTTAAGGACTAAGCTAATTGGTTGTCAATAAACATGAGACAATTGCTAGATTGTCTCAAGATGCCCATATCCACCAAGCTGGCTATAGAAAAGTTAGGAAACTGCATATCCATACCATCCAGTCATTTGATTGGGGAGCTACAAGGGGTAGTGCATTGGGGTTAGAAGGCTAATATGGGTGCTCTGTTGGCGCAGACTAATAAGGGTGCTTTATTGGGGCAGATTATGCTAGACAGTACTGAATTCTATTACGTTTAATGTTTACACAATACTAATTTCTACTAATTCTCTGGGTATTGCCACTTGATGCCCAACTAGCTGCTCTAAGCTTGTCGGCATACAAGATATTTGCTCTATTTTACTGCTTTACATGTTACAGTTTTATGGATTGTTCTAGAGGGGAAAATTATTTTATAGCTGTTTGCCATTGTACAGGGTATTGCTAACCCACACAAAAGTGCAAAATATATAGCAGTGTAGAAAAAATAAACAGAAAACTATCTAATGAGCCCTCTGGCAAATACAATGACTACACTACAAGTCCTTTTGTGTATTTCCAACTCAGATAGACCTGCAAACACTTCCTGACACGATGAATAAACCCAGTCTTCCTAATATAAAAACACTGTAGAAGAGACCCACAAATGCAATGGCACCACGAATCAATTGAACAGCTAGCTGGAAATCCATTCTTCTTCTTTTGGCTTTTCCCAGTTAGGGGTTGCCACAGTGGATCACATGTCCGCTAATGATTGGCAGTAGAGTTTTTACGGTGTCGAGTTGCAAGCCCGGTGCCCAACCTTCCATGGAAGGCACACACATGCACACCTAGGGCCAATTTAGAGTGTCCAATCCACCTACAGCATGTCTTTGGGATGTGGGAGGAAACTGGAGCACCCAGAAAAAACCCACGCAACCACAGGGAGGACATGCAGAATCCGCATAGAAGGCACCCCAGCCAAGGATCAAACAGGAGAACCTCTTGCTGTAAAGCGACAACGCTAACCGCTGCACCACCATGGCTGCCCTAGCTGGAAATCCATTGCTGAATGCAATTTCAAGAGTATCTTACAGCAGTAACAGTCAGAGCAAGAGCATTTCTTTCACAAAAAATACAGTGAAATGCAAACATAAAAGCAGGAAACAGCAGCAATCACTCAGAATAACTTAATCACGTGCAATTTATCAGTCAAAGGTATTTAACTTTGCCTGGATGGCACTGGATACAAGCAAAACACTTCCAGAATGCTGGCTAGGACTCCAAGCTTTGCTAAGCTTTAGGAAGATAATATGCAGTGAAGGAGGTTTAGTCAAAAACAATACTGGTTTGCTGGGTGAGCACTCAGTATCATGGATCTATGGAAAACAATGAGTGGGAAGAGTACATAAATAGTTTATACAACAGACAACACCAATGAAAGAGGGGATGGAGGGACTTTGGAAATCAGATTACCACAAGGGGTAGAGGTCAGAAATACAGCCTTAAAAAACCACCACAGCACATTTTTCAAGGAACAAGCAGTCTAGCTAGAGAGGCATCCAATCTAATAAAGGGAACATTGAAGCTCTTTCAAAAACTTTACCTTACTGTGTTAGTGGGGTGAGAGGGTAGATACAGGATGAGACTTTAAGCATGTAAATAATAAGCAGAATATAAAAGCACTGAATCACAAACTAGAGCAGAGACAATTTTCTCACTATTGAACTTCTACTACAGTTTAAGGAACCAGACTGTGGCAGAAATTTACCAGTAAAACTGTTTATGGAAAAATGCTGTAATAAATTACTAAGGATCAAATCTGGCAGTAGTAGTACACAGTCCTGCCACAACTGTGAATTAAAGTACAAGACTATAGCCCAGCGAGGTTTAAAATACAGAATATCTTTTACAAGTAATTCTACTAATTCTACTTTTTACTTGTAATTTACAAAAGTTCAAGCTACCATTGTAACATTCCCATGAACGTTCCCCACTGAAAATCAATACATGTGGTGATAATTTTACTGCATTTCTCAGTTCTAATACTCTTATTCATTTTTTACCTGTCACACCACCTGACTAATTTGGAGGTTAAGCAAAATAAGATTGCATAAAACTTGATAGAAATATTAGTTTATTTTAGAAACATATTTATTTATTTAATATCATGTGGACCTATATACCAGCTGTCATAACATTAATGAAAATGTTCTAAATGGCTGTGCCAACGAGAGCAGCAGTGTTTCATCTCTCTGATAGTTTAGTTACTTGCAGAAGTGAAATCACTAAGAAAACAGGTGATATTTATAAGCAAAAAACAAACTAGAATTATTGTACTTGATTATCTACAAAATGCAAGTAATTTATTTGTTTATTACCATACTTACTTACATGTTTTTATTTCTTTTTATCTCCCAACAGCTCTATATATAGATATATATATATATATATATATACACACACACACACACACACACACACACACACACACACACACACACACACACACACAGTGGATATAAAAAGTTTATATGCCCCTGTTAAAATGCCAGGTTTTTGTAATATAAAAAAATGAGACCACAATAAATCATTTCAAAACTTTTCCCACCTTTAATGTGACCTATAATCTGTGCAATTCAATTGAAAAACAAACAAGTTTGTTAGGGGGAAAAATATAAAAAATAAAAAACTTACAATATGCTGGTTGCAAAAGTGTGCACACCCTTAAACTAATACTTTATTGAAGCAACATCTGATTTAATTATAGCATTCAGGCTTCTTGGGTACACACCTGCCATCAATTAAAGAGACTCTGATTAACCCCAAATAAAGTTCAGCTGTCCTAGTAGGATTTTCTTGACATTTACTCAGTTGCCTGCTACAGCAAAAGCCATGGTTTTGCAGAGACCTTACAAAGCATCAAAGGGATCTCATTGTTGAAAGGTATTATTCAGGAGAAGGGTACAAAAAATGTCCACAGCATTGGATATACCATGGAATACAGTGAAGACAATATTCAAAAAGTGGAGAAAATATGGGACAACAGTGATGTTGCAAAGAACTGGACGTCCCTCCAAAATTGATGAAAAGACAAGATGAAAACTGGTCAGGGAGGCTGCCAAGAGACCTACAGCAACACTGAAGGAGCTGCAGGAATTTCTGGCAGGTACTGGTTGTGTACTACATGTGACAACAATCTCCTGTATTCTCCAAATGTCTGGGCTGTGGGGTAGGGTTGCAAGACAGAAGCCTTTTCTTACACAGAAAAACATCCTGGCCCAGCTAAAATTTGCAAAACAATACATCAAGTCTCCCAAAAGCATGTGAGAAAATGTATTATGGCATGATGAGACCAAAATTAAACTTTTTGGCCACAATTCCAAAAGGTACGTTTGGTGCAAAAACAACACTTCACACTACCAAAAGAACACCATCTCCACAGTGAAGTATGGTGGCAGCAGCATCATGCTTTGGGGTTGCTTTTCTTCAGCTGGAACTGGGGGTTTAGTCAAGGTGGAGGGAATTATGAACAGTTCCAAATACCAGTCACTTTTAGCCCAAAACCTTCAGGTGTCTGTTAAAAAGCTGAAAAATGGAGAGGAAGTTCACCTTTCAACACAACAATGACCACAAGCATACATCCAAATCAAAAGAATGGCTTCACCAGAAGAAAATTTAAGTTTTGGAATGGCTCACCCAGAGCTCAGACCTAAAGCCAATAGAAAACCTGTGACATGACCTGAAGAGGGCTGTACACAAGAGATGCCCTCGCAATCTGACAGATCTGGAGCACTTTTGCAAGGAAGTGTAGGCAAATATTGCCAAGTCAAGATGTACCATGCTGATTGACTCCTACTCGAGAAGACTGAATGATGTAATTAAATCATAAGGTGCTTCAACAAAGTGCTAGTTTCAGGGTGTGTACACTTATTCAACCAGCTTGTTGTATGTTTTTTTATTTTTTTTGCCCTAACAGATTTGTTTGTTTTTCAATTGAATTGTACAGGTTATAGGTCACATTAAAGATGGGAACATTTTTTAAATGATTTGTTTTGGTCTCATTTTTTTATATCACAAAAACCTGGCATTTTAACAGGGGCGTGTAAACTTTTTATATTCACTGTGTATGTATGTATGTATGTATATATATATATATATATATATAGAGAGAGAGAGAGAGAGAGAGAGAAATACAGATATAGATCTATATACAGACACTGATGTCCCACTCACTAGGTTGAATAAGAAGAAAGTTACGTTCAGCTGCCTGTCGGGTGCCAGGATCCACCACATAACGCATGCACTTAGGTCACTTCACAACAGGTACAAATATGACTCTGTCATTGTCCATGTTGGTATGAATGACCTGAGACGTACCTCATGGACTACATGAAAAGCCCAGACAGGTATGACCCTAGCTCTGAATAGCATCCTACCGTCACCCAGAATGATACCACAGTACAAGTAGAAAATAATTGACTTCAACAATTGGCTAAGTTTCTGGTGTCATTCCAAGGAGATCCAGTATCTGTCTGCCTGGGATGACATGATTGACAGACCTCGATGCTTCACCAGAGATGGCCTGCACCTGTCTCCCCAGGGATTCTGGATACTGGCCAAGGTTCTTGCCACCCCAATAGCGCCTTTTTTAGGCAGTGTCCTGAAGACAAAATTACCACCATAAAATTCAAAAAACAAAAAACAAACTGGTGAAAAAAACACCCTTGCAGGTCCAGTGCCTTTAAACTCCTGAATTCAGATAGATGTGTGCAAATTTCTTTATAATCCACAGGTTATGTTGTAAACAAGAACGCCAGTAAACGAAAAAAACAAATTGAAATTTTATTAAGCTTAAAATCAAGCTTTTTGTCAGCGCTCTGACCTTATAAATAAGGACATAGGGAATCTCCAAACTCTGGACCCCATGCAGTTTGGGGTTGTGAAAGGTAGATCATGCCTGCTCAACCTGATAGACTTCTTTGAGTCTGTCAACAGAGCTGTGGATGAGAGAAAGGTAGTTCACACAGCCTACCTAGATCTTGTCAAGGCCTTCGACACCATCCCTCATTCAGGAATCATAGATAAACTAAACTAGGCATAAACCCCTATGACATAAGATGGGTTGCCAACTGGCTCACTGATAGAACCCACACTGTGAAAGTAGCGAACTCCAAATCTGACTACCAACCAGTTACAAGTGATGTTTCACACGGATCAGTCCTAGGTCCTCTCCTCTTTGGCATTGACTACTCTGAAGTTCAAGCCAACACAAAGGGACTCTGGCTGACCAAGTTCACAGATGATTGCAAACTGGGAGCCAATTTTTGATTCTCCAACTGATGTAGACATTCTACAAAAAGGCCTCACTGACACCAATGACTGGTGCCAAACCCATGGCCTTAAGCTCAATGCCAAAAAGTGCATTGTCCTTCCCTTTGGGAAAAATTCGGTGCCCATGAACTACCACATAGCCAATAGTCCACTAAACATCGAAGGTGTGATAAGAGACCTGGGGACACAGGTTGACAGCAACCTCTCCTTTGATAACCACATTGCCACTGTAGTCAGAAAGTCCTTCTATGTGGCACATCTCATTACAAAAGGTTTTTCATCCAGGAAGAAAGAAGTCATAATCCCACTCTACTCATCCCTTATTAGACCTATTATAGAATACAATGCCTCATTTGGTATGTATCTCACTAGACACCTACAACAACTGGAAAGGCCACAAAAATACCTCCCTAAGAGGATCTTAGGCCTTAGACACATGCCCTATATGGACAGACTCAAAAAACTCCAGCTATACACTGTCTCTTATCGCCTACATAGAGGCGATCTATGCTTGCCTACAAAGCCATGTCTGACCCAGAGCTGCTAGATATGCTACACCTGAAGAAATCCCAGTCCCTCTGTGACACATGCTCCAGGGATCTAAACCTCATTACCACAATAAACAAAACATACTGGAGGGACAGGTTCCTAACCCAGAGACTTCCCATACTCTGGAACAAACTTCCCATTCACGTCAAGCAGAGCACTTCACTGGCCCTCTTTAAGAGAAATCTTGATGAGTGGATGGGCAATAGGAAGTTCATCCCAGGGATCACTTCAGTAGCCTTGCTTGACAGGGGCACTGAGAAATAACTTTGGGCAGCATAATGCCAGGGAATCTTTTTGGGCTAGGCTTATATAGGCCCCAGGGCTGTTAGCCTAGTACACACCTACAAACCTATATATAGATATGTATACATATATATATATATATATATATATATATATATATATATATATATACGCACATATCTATGTATTTATCTCTCTCTATATATCTATACCTATATATATATATATATATATATATATATATATATATAGATACAGATATATATATATATATATATATATATATATATATATATATATATATATATATATATATATATATTATATATATATATATATATATATATATGTTTATAGTCTGAAACAACAAACACTGATATGAGCAAAAGTTGTATTTAGGCTGTGAATAACAGCAAATGCTCATATGAATGAAAGTCGTTTACAGTGGAGGTTTTGCCAGCATTCTTTTGTATAGGATCATGGTGCAGCAGGGTAATGGAATTTGCCCTTTCCCTGCTGTTGTGTGATCTTGAAGTTGGAATGAATAAGTAGAAGGTGGGGTGGGGGTACAGGGGGGCTTGCCCATCTGCAAAAAAATAGTTTTAATTGTTGTTGATTTCAGTCATTTAGATTTGATCTAAAATAATTGTCCATTCATTGTCTGCTATTGTAAGTTTTCGATGTTTGATATGACACACACATACATACACACACACACACACACACACACACACACACACACACACATATATATATATATATATATATATATATATATATATATATATATATATATATATATGGGTGTGTGTGTGTATTTTATTTTATTTATTTTATTTTTATTTTACATTTGTTTACCGGGAAAGTCCGACTTGGAATGAAGTAAATTTTCAACGAAGGCCTAGGGAGAAGTACTCCAGATGCATGTATTTATAATGTGGGAGGAAACCAGAACACCTGGAGGAAACCCACATGAATGTAGGGAGGACATGCAGACCCCACACAGAAGGCACCCCAGCCGAGAACTGAACCGGAGAACCTCTTGTTGTGAGGTGATAACGCAACCGATGCACCACTTCCCCGTCCATTTTAGGAATTTGTATATATGGGTTTGCATATATGTATACATGTGTACAAACACACCATTTTGGGAAAAAGGGTAATGTGTTTTCAAGTGTGTACTGCAGTGTATGCAGTATTCTCATAAACAGGTATCTAGGCAACACGTATACTGTTTTTAGTAGTAGTTTGTACTGGAAGGGGACCTTCTGCACCCTTGTGAGAAAAGTGTGCTGATTGTAACCTATCTGGTGAAGGGTGATTGGTCTAGGGCTTGGAGTATGCACCCTCATTGGTTCTTTTGAGTTTTTAAACTGAGGTGGGCTACCAGCCACAACTCTGAGCTGAGATACCAGAGGACTACAAGCTTCTGAGCTTCCCAAAAAACATAAGCTGCCTGCTTAATTATAATATTTACTGCACTTTTTATTGTGTTCTTCTTATTACTACTGTATTTTAATACTGTAAACTAACCTGCCCTGTTTATATTGCATTTGTCTGCCTTACTGTGCCTCTTAAATCATATTCTGTGCTATTTTCACTGTTTGTAAAGTATCTGTTTGGTTTGTTCTGTTTTCCCACCAAGCAGTGTCTTAAATAGTTCTTTAGTGTCTTCTTGCTGTTCTTCTACAGTTTAAAACATTTTTAGTGTCTCACTGCTAGTTTTCTGCTGTTTAAAATATTGTTTAGTGTTTCCTGCCTAGATTAGGGTAGCTTGTAGCTGTAGCATAGTCAAGATACAGATGTCCTGCATCTGGGTCTTTTTGTACTGGCTGTTGTATTCTGAGCACATTTTCTAAGCCATCTTTGATTGGAAGGGGCCCTTCTGCACCCTTGTGAGAGAAGTGTGCTGATTGTAACCTGTATAGTGAGGGGTGATTGGTCTAGGGCTTGGAGTAAGCACCCTCATTGGTTCTTTTGATTTTTTTTTTAATTTTATCTTCTGGTGTTTAAACCCTGTGTTTGAGTGGGTTTCTGCTTGTTTGCAGATTGTGCAGCACTGTGCACTGCAGCGCAATTGTAAGCCATACTTGGACAGATAATTTTGACAATTTTTCCCCTAGATACAGCTGTAGTACATTATTGTAGTCCTAATCTTTAGTACATCTCTGGTCTGTTGTTAGTGGATTGTTAGTGAGCTGCGCTCTATTAAACCACCAGCCAAAAACCGCATCAGAAATATTCATCTACAATATACCTTGTAGATCAGTCCTGAAAGCACCCCCTTTGTGATAACTGTTCTTCAAACATTGCATCATGGACAGTTGGACTACCCTTGTTTCTCCTGCCAGTCTTGTTGACTTGGGACTCCTGAGGCAGTGTAGAAACTGTCTCATGTACACTGACAGCCCTCTACTAATAACTCACTTTTGTACAGCATGTGAGAGCTGTATCTACACCAAGAATCTTGAATCTGCTCTCTTGCACTAAAAATAGTTACACTGAAGAGGATGTCAACTCACCCACCAGTACTCATACACATAGTACCCCTACTCATACACATAGCACTCACCCAACCCATAAATCACATACACGGAGGTTTTCTCAAAAAACCTACTGAAACACCAGAGACATCCAAAACAAAAGACTGCTACAACTAACACACTTCCCACAGCACCCATGACACATAGCAACACCAATGTCTCACCTACCAAGCTCTTAAAGTGTAACACTCAAAAATCAAATGTTCTTGTCATTGGAGACTCCATAGTGAGCCACACAGGTATCACACTCACCAGGTGAGATAAGGAAAAAGTCACGGTCAGCTGCCTGTCTTGTGCCAGGATTTATCAGATCACATATGCCCTCATGTCTCTGGACAACAAGTGCCATTATGACTCCGTCATAGCTCATGTTAGAGTGAACAACCTGAGACATACCTCACTGGACTATATAAAGAGAGAGATTGTGCTCTCCAAGTGTGTGTCTGAGGCAGGTAAGTCCCTAGCCTTGAGCAGCATATTACTCTCACCTAGAATGATGCCACAGTACCAACAAAAAATGATTGATTTCAATAATTGGCTTAGTTTTTGGTGCCATTCAAAGGGGATCCAGTTTCTGTCAGCCTGGGATGACATGGTCAACAAACCTCGCTGCTTTGCCAGTGACAGTTTGCACCTGGTACTACTAGGCTTTAGGCTCCTGCCACCCCCATAGTGCCCTTTTTAAGCAAGGTCTCAAAAACACAATTGCTGAAGTGAAAATTGCCATCCATAACACAATAAGGGTTATGCTGCTAAACGCTAGGAACTTAAACCAAAAACTGCGCACTCTAGAAGCACTTCTATCACTGGAGGATGTAGATGTTTGTGCAGTCACAGAAACCTGGTTCAAGGCCTCAGAGATTACCCCAGCCATGCAAGGCTACAATGCCTTCCACACCTTCAGACCGCAAAATAAACATGTGAGAACCAAAGGAGGCAGTGTTTCTGTCTATATTAGGGATAAATTCAACTCCACACTAGTTATATTAGGCAACTCCATGGAGTTACTCCAAGTTCAGAGTACTGTGGTTAAGACCCCCATTTAAGTCATAGCTAGTTATAGATCCCCCTCCATGGATCATGATGCGCATGAGGCCTACTTGACCAAATTGGAGTCAGCCCAAATATTGCGAAACACTCTGGTCAGGCGGGATTTCAGTTATCCCACTATCAACTGAAAAAACAACTTTAGCCTTAACTCAGTAGTGCAAAAGTTCCTTGACTTTGTTAACTCAAATGCCCTGGAACAAATTGTTCAAACCCCAACAAGAGGAGCAAACATACTAAATTTGGTCCTCAGTAACATGTCAAACAGATGCACCACCGCAACTGCTGGATCACCATTAGTCAAATCTGACCACATATCAGTCGCTTTTAAACTGGCACTAACACCAGAACTCACAAAGAATGAAATCAGACTAAAAAACCTGGCCAAAGGAAAATACCTCCTAGGGGAAGGTATAAATGCCTTCCAAGCACCACCCCCCATCTGGAAGTGGTAACTACACCAAAGTTTACATTAAAGCCCTGTACAATCACTTGTATAAGTGTATAGACTCAGCTGTTCCAGAGAAAATCAAAGCTATAGCCCAAAGTAAAAACAAGCCACCCTGGTGGACATCCAGTATCAACAAACTTTAATACAAACAAATGCAAAAAGTTGCTGTCTAAGAAAACTAAGGTGAAGCCCCAACAATGGAAAAACACCCTCCTCAGCCTCAACAGACATATAAGACAACAAGTCAAATTCTCTAAGGGTAATTTTGAGAAAAATATAGCAATCACAGCCACAGATAATCATAAGGCCTTCTACAGCTATGTATGTAGCCTAAAAGGTAGGACCCAAGCATGTGCCGAACTAGTGACTAATGGTGTCACACACACTAATCCCGTAGTGATAACAAACCTGCTAGCAGACACTTTTGGTGAAAATTTCACTCCCTTATTCCCCTCCAAAACTAAAGACAAACCTCACCCCCCAGATTTCCCCTCACTCTATAAATCTGAAGAGCAGGTCATCAAAGCCTTGTCTAATGCAAAAAAAAAACATAGTCTCTATGGGAACAGATGGCATCCCAGCCTGTCTTATAAACAAACTAAAACATGAACTAATATCACCATTTAGTACCCTATTTAATCACAGGCTAACCACAGGCGTTGTTCCTGTGGATATTACTGATATCTACACAACAAAGGAACTAAACATGTATACACAACATGCCATCTCAGAAAAAAAAAAAACACTCACAAAGCAATCTTTAGACATGTGCAAAAAAGAAACTGCATAATACGAGTGACAAAGTACAACAATAAAAAAATAAAAAGGAAAAACTGAGTAAGCAGAAAAAGATAAACATACTGGAAAAATAGAAACTATTGAAATAAATTAAAATAAAATAAAAAAATAAATAAATAAATCTGTTAAGCCACTGGATGAAAAAAATAAACTCTACAAATAATGGGTTTCAGTTGAAATTGCAAGAACCACATTTGTGATTCTTGAAATGTCAACAGTGAAAGTGCAATGGCATGACCATATACTAAATTTGAGACTACAACAGAGTTTTCATGCAACAGAATTCAATAGACAAGAAAAATAGTGCTAAAACTCAAAATACCTAAAACAAACAAACAAAAATAGTGCTAAAACTCAAAATACCCAAAACAATGTCACAGACAAACAAAATTAAAAAAACGCAAAATGATGCAAAGCTCTGAACTTGAAGAACACACTTTACTATGACTTGTACAGTGAGTGCTTTCATCTGTCAAAGTAGATTTCATCAGCCTGGACTAATAGCAATTTAAATATCTTACTGAGATATCATATGTTAAAATTAACCACTTAAGTGAGTAATTAAAAATAATGCAACACATTTTCTGTGAAAACTATTAGAAAATCCTCTATTATTTAAGAGGTATTTTAATGGGTCTACTTTAAAACGTCAACATTCAAATCAGCGAGACGACGGTGCTGAAACTTTACAATACCAAACACTTGGAACGTTGCAATTTCACTCTAGGAAACTAACCACTTGACCACCAACAATAACATTACAAACAGAAGCAAATGACACCCACCCACCGAAGTGGGGGGGCTTTACCCCCACACACCCCTACTTAAATATACCAAGTCTGAGATCGTACTACCTCAGAGAAAAGGCAAAGTTCACTATGGTGGCTAAGTGGTTAGTTTCCTGGAGTGAAATTGCAATTTTCCGGGAGTTCAGCATTGTGAAGTTTCAGTGTTGTCATTTCGCTAATTTGAAAGTGTAGAATTAAAGATATTTTTACACCTTACTTATCAATAGTTAATATTGCAAATAGAAACATTGAAAGTTATCCAGTTGACGTATGAAGTATGAAACAATTACATTCGTATAAAATCTGATAGTCTACTAAATAGACAATTCTGATATTTTAAAAAGGATTACCTGTTTCCTCTGTAGCATCTGAGAAAATCAGTGGTAATATAGACAAAAGTCTCAAATGCAATGCTCATAAACATTGCCTTTTGGAAAAGATAGAACTATTGTATCCATTGAAAATTATACTGATTTACCCTATTTTTAAAGAAACTGACTTAAAATGAAGGGCTACAGTAGTGTCTGAGCAAGTCAGTCTGCTGCTTGCAAAGAAAAAATTGGATTTAGAAAATGTTTATCTTTAATCGTACTTAAAAACATTGTATGATAAGAACTCAAAGTTTTCATGAGCAAATGTTAATGTATGTAGTTTCTCTTTATTACACATAAGGAAAACTACAGAACTTACCTTCACAATGGGTGCCAGGCAGAAAGGGAAGACATTTGTTGTGTCAAAATGTGTGCTTGATTTCATGTATATAAAATGGATTAATTGAAATTAATATTTTGTGGAATTTCCCTTACTATAAGGTACAGCCTATGTATATATACTCTGTTTATTCATCCATCCATCCATCCATCCACAGCCCCTTTTTCCCATTTTTGCACATGGGGGTAGGGGTGTAACTTCAACAGTAACAATCATCAAGAGCCAAGATTTACACCACCAGGTGGAAAAACATGCCGCATTTGTTCTTACATACCACACAATCGCATGCACACTCACATCTATGGCCAATTTAGAGTGTTCAGTCTACTTACTGCGCACACACACACATATATATAGATATATATATATATATATATATATATATATATATAGATAGATATATATATATATATATATATATATATATATATATATATATATATATAGATAGATATAAAGAAGAGGGATGTGAGAGTGCAGCTCTTCCATGTTTTGGTGATCACTGTTTTGTGATCAACTTTTTTGTGTGAATAGTTCAAAAAAAGTAACATTTTATGATTTTTATTAGATGAAGCCATGGATGAAAGCTGACCCAAAATAGCTAGGTCGTATTACATTTTAGAGTTAAAGCTCTTTTAACAGACTTTGATTCTTTCAAACTAGAAGTTCAGAAACATGGAACTTGCAGAAGGCTTATTGCAAGCACTCAGTAAATTGATTGTTTAGTCTAGTAATGATTCTTTTTATAATAATAAAATTTAACTTAGATACAAACAAATAACATTTATCAACATGCTAACTTTATAGAAGTGTATCTAAAGCAAGCCAGTGAATTGTCTTACGGTATTCACATGTTGTAGTAAATGTAAAATGCTAACTAGTATTTATCTAATAAGGAATATAACTTTGTCCAGTGTTTGAGGGCAGAACTCAATCTACTGTTGCTAACTCTGGGTGGCAGACAGCAAGGGCAACATTTTTTATATTCGTCAAATGATGAGTTGATTCACTTTTCTAGTGTTTTGTAATCATTTTTCTGGCAGTACTTAAACATCAAAGGATAGGATATGATGATCTTGGCCCACACTCAGGGATTAGAACAGTAAACAGAACTAAAAGATTCAATAAGACAGACTTATCTGACCATAAATCCTTACATTGCACTTGAACACCATATGTTGACAATTGGCTTTGACTGAGGCTTTACATCTCCAACAACCAATGTTTTCTTTTTTATAAATTATTTAAATTTTATGGGGCGTAAAACAGATCCATGTAAGAATTTCCTTGAAAAAGGCTTCCAAAATAATGAAGAGGTAGTTTTATGTGAGGATGTTTTAATTATATTTTTATCAATGATTATGGGAGTATATTCTTGCTTAGAATAATCTGACATTAACACCATTGTCTGTAATAAGCATTGTCTACAGTTCTGTACAATACACCAGTTATTCATATCTAAACCAAACTGGCATTAAATTATCTATATTTAAATATTTAGCTTCTTTTAAGAACAGATTCCAATTAAATAAGTTTCTGTCTTTGAAACTCAACATCATGTGCATATCAAGACTATCTCTACAGTTAGATGTGAAAGCTATAGGAAAAATTGAGAAAAAAAAACGTTTTAATGTCAGTGTATTTGTAAACAAATTTTTGAACAGTTTTAAGATATTATTCATATAAGTACAATTTGTTGGATTATTGAAATATTAAATAAAAAATGAACATCCATTTAATATTGCTATTTAAAATGTGAAAATGAGATGAAGTAGCATTGTTCTCATAACTTAGCTAAAATGTTTCCTGAAGTTTCGTCCCATTAACTGAATAAGTGCAATCTAACCAATAAACAACTGTTTTAATAACTGAAGCTAGCACATGCAAACCAAGGCCAGAAGAAAGCAATGCTTCCATTTTTCCATACTTTGATATGATGACTTAAGGTTATTCTGGGTTTACCAGCATGCTATAAGAATCTCAGGCAAACATTATTAAATTGCTGAATGTGATGTTTTAGAGGGGGTAAAGAAGTGGCTTCTTTAATATACAGTATTTTGGGTAATATAACTATTTTAATCAAAGTTAATCTTTCTTCCACAGCAAAAAAATATTTTATTTTTAATTATTAAAGTTATCATATTATCTAGAATTTAATTATAATTAATTTGCATTGTTTCATTGAGATTATCTCTTAAGAACAATTCTTAAGTAATTTAATTATTTTTTATCACTGTTGAAGTAATTCATCAAAACATCTATATCTTTATTAATTAGCAAGGTATTAGCTTTGGTTTGATTAAAGTTTAAACCAGATATCAATGCAAAATAACATTGGCTAAAGAATAATTGATATTAACTATGGTTAAAAGACCATTTTCTGCAAATAGCTGAATTTTACATTAGTAAAGGTCATTAACTTTGAAACCTAGAAATAGCGTTATCATTTTTAATGTAGTGCAGAAAAGTTCTATATCTAAAAAAAAAATATGAGTATAGAAAGAGGACAGCCCAGTTTTGTACCTTTAATGATTTTATTTGATTGTGAAGTAAACAACCTTGTGATATAAGAGAAAGAACCATGATATAAGTGAATCAGAAGAGAAATTAAATCACTAAGAAAGTTATCCATTTCTGGGACTTAAAGCCTTTGATTGAATAAAATGGTCTTAATCTATTTTTAAACTAAATATAGTTATTTCTTTATTAATATTGTTGGCATAATCATTAAAGGTTCATATGTTCACAGGTGATTACCAGGCAAATTGAGCAAGAACCTTTACAAGCTTAACCAATAATACCCAGGATATGACAATGTTATATCTTAATTCCCCCAGTATGGAATGGGGTAGTATCAGGGTAGGGGGTCTTTGGGTGTTGAAGCCCTGAGTTATTTTACAGACTGCCTCTGTTCATAAGGGACAAGAGTAATAATTCTTTTAATGTTGTCCTGAGTCTGTCTATTTAAAATGAATAACCAGGTTGATAATTATGTTTTATTGTAGGAAGAATGTTTTTAATCTATCAATTAAAATAAATATAAAAAGTCTGGAATCAACATTTAGTAACAATTTAGGTCTGAAAGAGTAGCAGATATTAGGGTCCTTATCCTGTTTCAGTAGGGGAGAAATTAATGTGTATTTCCATGAATAAGGAATAAGCAAGGTATTTTGGCTTCCACAAATACATTATAAAGTAAAAATATGAACTCTTTTGGTAACAGCTTATATAATTCAAAAATAATACCATCATTCCCAGGGTTTTATTATCCTTTATGTTTTAATGTCATCTTTACATTCTGATGAAATAATCTTCTTCTTCTTCTTCTTCTTTCAGGTTTTCCCGGTTAGGGGTCGCCACAGTGGATCATCTGTCTGCTCATGATTGGCAGTAGAGTTTTACGGTGTCGAGTTGCCAGCCCGGCACCCAACCTTCCACAGAAGGCACATACACATGCACACACTCATACCTAGGGCCAATTTAGAGTGTCCAATCCACCTACTGCATGTCTTTAGGATGTGGGAGGAAACCGGAGCACCCGGAAGAAACCACGCGACCATAGGGAGGACATGCAGACTCCACACAGAAGGCACCCCAGCCGAGAATCAAACATTCTGATGAAATAATAATTTTATTAATTTATTGACTTGTTCCACTAATAATCTTTTATTAATATTATTAATTAAGAAAATCTCAACCATTTGATGTCCCCAAATTATTACTCTTAGTTTTAATTCTTTCATAATAAGTTTTAATTGTTCCCTACATCAAATTAACTTTTTACTTCTTCCAGGGAGGGGAAAGAAGCTGATATGATTAGATCTAGTTAAAATGTTCAACTTCAGAGCTAACCTATGTAAACCCATAAGTATTAAGAATACAAATGTAATTTGACTTTTTCCAATAGAATAGAGATATTGTGTTGAAAGAGTTCCTAGCATTCAGCATTCAAAGATTTAATTTCTGATAATAACTCTTCTGTATTTTTAACTAATTTATCAGTCTTGTCCTGTAAATCAGTTAAAGATTAATACAATTCCTTTCTTTTGTTATAATTGCATGTTGATGTCCTTCCAAATAGATATGTCTTCATTGAATCTTATAACATTTCATCACCTGCCACTCAGTTGTTATTTGATACATGAAATTGCTGAATTTCCAAAATGAATCATTCCTTAAAGTTCTTTAATTTTGTAATATAAGCTGGAAGCCTGTTAGAAGAAATAAGCTTCCTTTGATTTACCAATGAACAAGCTGCTGTGTGTTCCTGGCCCAGCGTCCTGGCTAATCTCTCCAATCTGAGTACACTGCTCTAGGACACAGAAACTAACTACCTGAAGAACAAGGACCATTTCCAAACTCCCTTCAGTCTCCACAATTGAGCAACCTATCCCTGTACTTTCTTAGTAAAGGGAGCATGAAACTCTCCAATCTGAGTACACTGCTCTAGGACACAGAAACGAACAACCTGAAGAACAAGGACCCTGTCCAAACTCCCTTCAGTCTCCACAGTTGAGCAACCTACCCCTGTACTTTCTCAGTAAAGGGAGCATGAAACTCTCCAATCTGAGTACACTGCTCTAGGACACAGAAACTAACAACCTGAAGAACAAGGACCCTGTCCAAACTCCCTTCAGTCTCCACAGTTGAGCAACCTATCCCTGTACTTTCTCAGTAAAGGGAGCATGAACTCTCCAATCTGAGTACACTGCTCTAGGACACAGAAAATAACAACCTGAAGAACAAGGACCCTGTCCAAACTCCCTTCAGTCTCCACAGTTGAGCAACCTATCCCTGTACTTTCTCAGTAAAGGGAGCATGAAAGTATGTGTCTAAACTATCACGGCCAGTATAGCATATAACTTATTATTAGATCTAGGTGGTTATAAAGCACTAGCCAGGAAAACCAGCAGCTTTACTCCCTCCTCACTCTGTAACCAGTCTAATCTACTTCTTCCACCATTTAAAGACACTTGGAATCACTACTCCTTTTCTTGCATTAGGAACCTAAACTCCCTCCTTTTTTACCCTGCTTACAATAAATGAATTTAGGCCACCAGGTGGCAGACTTGCCCTTCCAGGCCTTGAAGCCTTCTCCTGACCTGTACTACACCTTTGCTATATACTGTTTTATCCACAGACTTGCTATTAAACTGTAGCCCATAACATCTATTTATGTTTATGGTTAGCTCTCAAACACCCTCCAAATAGCTCTAGTATCTACTCTTTTAACTTTATTCCAGTATTTAGGGTTACCTACTGTAATCCCTGCTTCAACTGATTGTTCTTTTCTTTACATCTCTTGTCTCTACCCGCTCCATTCGCCCTGCGGGCTCACTCCGCTCCCCTACCCAACCCCCAATTCCCACCCACCCCTACTGCTCCTAAGCTTATACATCCTCACCACACCCTTTTCCTCTACAATCCAATCACAATGCTCATCTTGTTAACATTCTACATACACCTCTCTCTAATCACCCCTAGTATAACTCCTCCCCTTTAAAGAACACCAATAAGCTTATTAGTTACTATGCAAACATGACCTTTCCAAATCCAACTAAGGCTCCTAATCATTATCTTTCTCCTACTTTATCTAACAGCAACCTACCTGCTAACCTCATATGAACACTGACAATATTTACAGCTGAACTTCTATAATGCACAAAAAAGTTTTATACCTCTAATTAACTCCCCAGAACACATAGCATCTTTACCTAGCTATTTACCTGCTAAATATCACAGACGGACTCATATCAAATACAACTATCTAAAACCTAAAAAAACTCTTCACCATTACTTTAACCTCCACAATCCCTTAAACAAACTATTACACCTCTCCTTACTAGATGAGGACATTCATCCTAACCCAGGACCAGGGCAAAAAACAAGCACAGAACCACAAATTCATGTTCCTGCTACCCCAACTATCCCATATAAATCTCCCAACTCATGCTATATAGCTCACCTCAATATCCGCAGCATAAATAATAAAATTGACCACCTCCATGCTCTCCTGGATGTTCATTCCTTTGATATACTTTGTTTAACAGAAACATGGCTAATACCCACTACACAAGATGTTGAAATTATTCCATCTGGGTACAACATCTTGACAAGACCGCAAAGTAAAAAAAGGAGGGGGTGTTGCTATCCTCTATAAAGAAGGGCTACAAATATCTATACTGGATCTTGGTTCCTCTTCTGAAAACAATGCAGAAATCATTAGCACCAAACTTCAACTTAATCCCAGCAAATCCCTAAATATAATATGTTTCTTCTTGGCCCCTGGTAACTACATCACCACTCTGGAAGGTATCCTTGCTGAACTCTCCACAAAAATTCCCCAAGAGACAATAATTCTTGGAGACTTTAATATAGACTGGAAGGACTGCTCTACTGAATCACCAACCTCCCATATTAACCTTAATGGCTTATCACAAACAATTAACTCCCCAACCAGAATTAATAAAACCAATAACAAAGAATCCATCCTAGACTGGATTCTAATAAATAATCACCAACAACTCTATAATGTAGGGACCCTCCCTGACTATGTAAGTGACCATTCTCTCACTTACATAATCAGGCAAAGGTCGAGCTCACACAACCTAACCATATATAAAACAATAAGAAGCAACAGAAACTTTAACCCCAATAACTTCCAAGCTGAACTAAAAGAATGTGATTGGTCACCTATAAAATACCTCCCACTTGACGAAGCAACAAACTACTTTAACTCAGAATTCTTAACAATCCTTAACCACCATGCACCAAAGCGTTCCATCAAAATTAAATCTAAACCCACTCCATGGCTTACAAAGAAAACCAGGCAGAAAATTCAACAGAGAAATAAAGTTTGGGCACTATGGAGAACAACTAAAAACCCTGTAGACCAACAACAATTCAGGAAAAAAAGAAATGAGACTAAGAAAGCTATACTCGAAGATAAAAAAAACTTTTACTTCCACCTCCAACAGACCAACCAAAATAATCCACAAAAGTTCTAGGCTAGCATAAACAGACTACTTCAACCAGGCCAATCCGCAACACCACCCCCTTATAGGATCAAATTCCGACAATCCAAAGCAAACTGCTAATGCTTTTAATACCTTCTTCACTGAGACCATCCAAACACTTGCTAATCAACTAACAGCCGATAGATCTGCCCTTCCAACCAATACTACTAACTCTCTCCCAACTCTAAACCTGCAACCTGTCCCAACTTCCCTCATCTGCAACCTCTTAAGTAAACTAAAACCTACTACTCCCTCAGCTGACCAGCTACCTGCTGAATACATGCAAAAGGCAGCCAAAGTCATAGCTTATCCTGTATCATTGCTGATAAATAGAACCATACAAGAAAGCACTATTCCCACCATCTGGAAAATCTCCTACATTATCCCCCTACACAAGGGTGGAAACTCCAGAGAATATTCTAACTATCATCCCATAGCTCTACTTTCCCCATTAGCTAAAATAATGGAAAAGTGCATCCACAGACAGTCACTAGACCACCTACTCCAGAACAATTTACTGGCCAAATCTCAACATGGCTTCCAGCCTTTCCACAGTACAACTACTGCACTCCTATCCTTCACTGACAGCATCAATAAAAAAACTTAATAATCTTCTCTTTTCAGCACTTTTCATCAACCTTTCAAAAGCATTCATCATGGTCAACCACCACTTACTCCTCAATATTCTAAAATCCTTCTCTCTGGACACAAAGACTATAAAATGGTTCCAGTCCTACCTTGATAATAAACAACAAGCAGTGTCATGGGACAACAACCTCTCATCCCATCTCCCAGTAACCCTAGGTGTTCCTCAGGGCTCTATATTGGGCCCCTTCCTTTTCTCACTATTTATCAATAACCTCAACCTAGCTAGTCCTTTAACTAACTGTGTACAATACGCAGATGATTCGACAATAATCTGCTCAGCTAAATCTCAATCCCAACTACAAACTCTAACTCAGACAATGTTCAGTAAAACAGAAAATTGGTTTCTACAACGCTGCCTCCTCTTGAACCCCAAAAAAACAAACTCCTCCTCTTCACTCCTACCCGTAAATCACTCCCAATTAACTTTTCAGTCTTATCCAGTAATGGTACACTCATATCTCCCAATCCAACAACTAAACTTCTAGGGGTAACCATTGATAATAACTTGAACTTTGAAACCCATATCAACAATACCATAAAAACTGTCAACAGGAAACTAGGCTCCCTCTATAGGATAAAACAATATAAGAACCTTTCAAATTTACACTCATCTAATAAACTACTTGTATCAACATGTAAATCTAATAACATGGCAGGAGATGCTCTGTTCTCAAATGCAGTTGGAAAGTATTGGAACCAACTCCCTCATGAACTTACATCACTGTCTTCATTTACACTTTTTAAACACAATCTGAAACTCTATCTTAAAACCCATTGGTTATGTCCCTGTACAAATCCAGACTAATCTCATACTATATCCCAAATACCCTCTCAAGACCTAATTCCTGCTCTATCTGTGTCTTTTTAGATCAAGGCCTATCCTTGACAAAAACATATCTTATCCTAATAGAGATAATTTAAATACCTAGTTAAATTCTTCTGCATATAATTCTAAAGCATCCTACCTAAGGCAGGCAACAAGTATTGTTTAAACTGTGAGCATTGCTGAACTGTTGAAACTTGAAGTATGCATTTGTTTAACAATTACTTTCTAGTTACTAATGAAGTCTTGTACGTAAAGTCTAAAATATCTTATCTAATGCTTGTAACATGTTTTTTGTATAAACTGTGAAGATTCCTGAACTGTTTAAAATTTGTAGTATTTAACTGTATAACAACTAGTACCTGTATGTTAGTAGTCTAGTAATCTCTTGGAGCTTATCTCCCCGGGACTCTACTGAAAATGGGCATAAATCCGGCTAGAATATCCCGGTCAACAAATGTAAAATAAATAAATAATAGCATTGTGGTCTAAGCTAGGAAAAGTAATTACCTTAACTATTTCTATCTTGGATACTAAATCACTGGAAACCTAAACCCTATCAATTCCACATTAAATTCCAAACCTATAAGAATAGTGGGTACAAATAAATTGTTTGCTTCAGTGAAATCATTAATATCAGTTAGATTAATTAGATTGTTAAAGTTAGAAAGGACTTTAGCTGATGTATAGTATATATGTATTAGTAGCATGTGTATCTCTAGCATTAAGGATACAATTAAAATCACCACTTAAAATAATAGTACCCTGCATTTGTGATGTAAGGTGATCCAAGTGTTTTTTTTTTTGAAATCTTGGCTCCAGTTCCCAGGAACCAATATATTTTAGCCAAAGTGAATATCCTTTGTAATATTCAGTAACAAGAATACGCAACATACCGTTGTCATCACAAAGTGACTTGATAACTTTGGGCATAGCAGTGGATTGCCTCCATTGAATTACAATGTCTCTCTCTCATTTTCTTTTCTTTAAAACCTGAAACACATAAAACTAAGTAGTCTTTTGTATTTAACCCAAGTCATTATGTAAGTGATGAGCTTATTGTGAGAGGCAACTTGAATATTATGTAATTTAAAATATTTAAAGAACCTAATCCTCTTGTCCCCTCTGCCAAGTCAATTTACATTCAGAAAAATACATTTTAAAGAGATCATTTTATGATATGATAGTAAGAATTGTGAAAATTATGAGAACTATTTCAAATTTACATAACACAATAAAACCAATAAAGCCATGCAGTAATAAGACCCAGATTATTGATTGTAAGAATATTATAACTGATGTAGACACAAAGAAAAAATGCTACTAAAAAGATTACTCAAAACTATAATGGCAACACTCAGATCTGCTCTGAGTTACAGCACAATGACACTAAATATACAGAACCAACTGATGTTGCCAGCATCCTGGCAGATAGGTTCAGTGCTAACTTTACCCTCCTCTCACCCCCTAAAGGGCCCATCTTTATACCGGAAGAATGCAAAGTTCCTGTAATCATGGCTGCACAGGTAAAAACCTCACTCTCCAAAGCCAAGAACACAGCATCCATGGGACCTGACAACATCCCAGGCTGCCTTCTACATGAACTACAGAATGAACTGCACCCCACCTAAGTACCATGTTCAATCATAGCCTCACCTCAGGCTTTGTGCCCATTGAATGGCGCACCACGACAATTATCCCACTCCACAAAGGGGGGGGGCACAACAGACCCCGGGAACTACCACCCCATTAGCCTGACGGGTATCATCATGGAACCCATAAACAAAGATATTGGAGATCTCCAAACTCTGGGCCCCACACCGTTTGGGTTTGTAAAAGGCAGATCATGTCTCCTAAACCTGATAGACTTCTTTGAAGTAGTCACCAAAGCCATAAATGAGGGTAAGGTGGTTCACACAGCCTATCTAGAACTCGTCAAGGCGTTCAACACCATCCCCCACTCTGGAATTATAGATAAACCCACTAAACTAGGTATAAATCCCTATGTCACAAGATGGGTTGCCAACTGGCTTACTGACAGACCCACACTGTGAAAGTAGCAGACTCCAAATTAGACTTCAGACCAGTGACAAATGGAGTACCACAGGGTTCAGTCCAGGGTCCTCTCCTGTTTGGTATCTACTTCTCTGAAGTACAGGCTAACACAGAAGGTCTTTGCTAACTAAATTCGCAGATGACTGCAAACTAGGAGACATAATCGAAACTCCTAATGATGTGGACATCCTACAAAAGGGCCTCACTGAGACAGATGCCTGGTGTCAAAGACATGGTCTCAAGCTCAATGCCAAAAAGTGCATTGTCATCCCCTTTGGGAAAAACTCTGTACCCATGAACTACCACATAGGCGGTAGTCTATTTAACACCGAAAGTGTGATAAGAGACCTTGGGACACAGGTGGACAGTAGTCTCTCCTTTGATAATCACATCGCCACAGTGGTCAGGAAATCCTTCTACATGGCACACCTCATCACAAAAGGTTTCTCATCCAGAAAAAAAGAGGTCATTGTTCCCCTCTTCTCATCACTCATTAGACCCATTATAGAGTACAATGCCCCTTTTGGTATGCACCTCACAAGACATCTACAACAACTGGAAAGGCTGCAAAAATACCTCACAAAGAGGATTACTGGCCTCAGACAGATGCCTTATGCAGACCGTCTCAAAAAAACTCCAGCTTTACTCCATCGCATATCGCCTACTCAGAGGCAATCTCTG
This sequence comes from Protopterus annectens, assembly GCF_019279795.1. Lineage (NCBI taxonomy): Eukaryota > Metazoa > Chordata > Ceratodontiformes > Protopteridae > Protopterus > Protopterus annectens. The sequence continues at coordinate 396,061,375 of NC_056751.1, forward strand.
CCTAACATACAAAGCTATGTCAAACCCAGAGTTGTTGGACATGCTCCACTTAAAGAAATCCCAATCCCTCCGAGCTACACGCTTTAGAGACCTAAACCTTGTCACCACAATAAACAGAACATGCTGGAGGGATAGATTCCTGTCCCAGAGACTTCCCATACTCAGGAACAGACTACCTATCTATGTCAAACAGAGCTCCTCATTAGCACTCTTCAAGAAAAATCTTGATGACTGGATGGGAAATAGGAAATACACCCCAGGGATCACTTCTGTGGCTCTGCTCGACAGGGGCACAGCAAAATAACTTTCTTGGGTAGCGAAAGCCATGGTACCTTTTTGGCTAGGCTTGTATAGGCCCCAGGGCCGATAGCCTAGTACCTACCTATAAACCTATATCTTTCTTATGGAACGTATAGATACTAGCTTGGGTAGAAGCACCTTCCAAATTACTTTTCTAAACTGGTGACACATGAACACCAAAATGGAAATCTGTTAAGCAGCATGAAAATAATTTTAGGAGAATAAAGCAAACTATGGCTAACAACACACACACAATAAGTACCATTAGAAATACAATTTTGATCTAAGCATTTACTAAACAAAGCAAATAAAAAGCATAAACAAATGCCATATACGTTACTTCCTTTTAAGTAAGTACATTTGCAAATATAAAGAGTCCTGTGTTCATTTCCCTGACCTGTCTGACCATTAATCATGGAGTGCATGGCTCTGATATTAATGTCACAATAGCATGTGACATATTAAAGTATCTCAGTCCTTATAACCTGTTTTCAACCATGTTTATGAATCACAATCAACTCTCATTGTTACATATGTACCATATCAATGTAAAAAGACCATTATGATGTGTGTCTGTCTATTCCAGATTTCAAGGAGATTAAACAGGAAAGAAATACTGTAAGATAACTCATTAAAATTCAAAAAATGCATACAAAATATAAAGCATTCCAACTAGGGGTTAAAGCAAAAGCTTGTAGCTATTAAAACTTAATTTAAAACACTGTACAAAAAACTGCAATAATCAGACCTACTCCTTACTATTGTGTTCAACTGAGAAAAACTATAAACAAATAAATATAAACCCATATACATACATGCACATCCCCGTGGTGGTGGTGCTGCAGTAGCGTTGTCGCCTCACAGTAAGACGCTGTCCGGTTCGATTATCAGCTAGTGCGTCTTCTGCATGGAGACATGTGTGAATGGGCGTACCTTCGTTGAAGGTTGTGCGTCAGGCCTGGCAAGCTGGTACGTAAAAATCAACTGCCAATCATTAGCGGACAGGACTTCCACTGTGGCGACCCCTAACCGGGAAAAGCCGAACGACACAAACAAACAAATACATACATGCACATGTATACACATATAAACATATTTTGTATATAAATAATCATAAATAGGAATAAATAATATGTACTTATCTACATTACCCAAATCTCTTGTTTTAATATATAACCAGTCTTAATAATATTTTCAGTGTATATGAACCTTATAAGAGCATGTGAATTAGAAGCTAACAAAGAATCCCACATATACTTGAGAGATAAAAAGGGGAGGACATCTATATATGTACAATGAAGTAGACATACAGAACTATTGATCAGTTTATATCTATTTAGACCAAGTCATGAGAATAAATTAAGTTTAATATATAATAGTTATATTCTATACCATACTAAACAAATACATCCATTTCTCCTCAATAACTTCATTAATATAAAAACAACTAACACAAAGATTCAATTAATATCAATTAGTACATACAAGTTCCTGAAAAAGAGAGAGAGAGAGCACATCAGTAAAATTTGTTAATAAGCTTACATTTAAAGTATATGAATTCCATGATGTCATACAGAAGCTGTGGAAAGTTCACTTCCTGAAAACCAGTAGTATAATTCAGTACAAGAAATAAGTAAACAAGTAAAAGACCAAATAAATATTACATTAATAAAAATGCATTTAAATCTAAGTTATAAATAATAAATAGACACTGCAAATGTAAAATTGTAGTCCAGAAAGTTTACAGAGCATTTTTGCAATGTTCCCTGATTCTTTCATGTTTGACTTTTAACCCCATGAATGATCTCATCACACCAATCCACCTACCTCTTGAAACTTCTACATGAAAAATAATTGTAATGTATATGATATAGGTGAGAATAGGCAATTACAAATGTCAGTTTTCATTACATTTTTTTTGCATACGCTATAGAACATTTCTAGTGCTTGAAGAAGCTGAGAGGAAGAAAATAAACTGACAAAATGGTCATTAGAGCCATGAATTAGTGATTTTAAGTTCAGACACTGAGATTACAATGAATGTTACTCTCACCCACACTCATGGACAGTACTATACTATAACCATAATCAAGTAATATGAAGATTTAACTTTGTTCATGAACTATGAGTATTGAATTGAATCAGCAATAAGGTATATTCTGAAATATTCATAATATATCAGTAGAATACTATACCCAGTACTGGATCTACTTCTATATCCCGAAAGCTCACATTACCAAAGACCAGAAAACCGAGACCAAAAGCACGAAACAACAATATACAGAACATACGGAATACTGACTCCCAAAATACTGAAAATAACAACCCAAAGAGGAAATTACCACCTTACACCACAAAACACAAACCAAAACATACAAAGTAAACAACTGCTGACTTCTCTAGGCTTAATCCCCCCTAAAATCCCCTGCAAGTTTAATATACTAACTCTGAGATTGCACTACAGTAGAGGAAAGGTAAATTTCCTGATTCCCACTGTACTGCACTCTCTGTAACACATATCCAAACTCTTTCAAACATGGGTACCTTTCCTTTCCCTACAAACCTACATCCTACCAACACAAACACATCCACCACCACTCACTTATCTCAGCACTGTAAACAGCATTCACACAACGTACTGAGACACACACGACTCCCACACTCAACGATAACATCTGTACTTAACAGTTTAGAAAAACAAAAACCTCAAAAAGTACCTTCAACAACACACCTAATGTCCACCACATAAATTACCCAAAATGCACCACATCTTAAAGGGATACTGCACCACTCACTCAGAACACAATACATGGATCCGAATGGAGAACTGAAAAGTCAGCAAGCAAAGGAGAGTAGTAGTGCTGAAATTGAATTCATCCTCAAGTCTTGGTGAGTACCTTCATGAGGTGGACCCTGTTTTTCACAAAATCTCACCAAGGTAACACTGATATATAGACTGTATTTATATAGCATATATCATGGCCAGAAGTAGGTCAAAAACAAAAAAAGATAGTTGGGTGCACAAAACCCAGAATAAAAAAGTGCCCAATCCTGGTAAATGCACTGGTGCCAGGTCTGGAAAAATGGACAGTATAGAATCCTCAAAAAATTGAAACATTCCTACAATGGGGCCAGGGCAGGCCCAGGGGAGGATGCCCCCCCCCCATTGCAGAAGGAAGTAGCAGTCCACAAAAATCACTAAAACTGATAGGCCAAAGAAGAGCCATAAAGACGACAGAGTAGACTATTGAGGATAAGAAAGAAATTATGTATTGTTACAATTATGCAAAAAGCCCAGAATTTCCAGACCCAAGATATACAAAAATATTAAGAAATAAGTTACAGGAAAGAAAAATACTTCCACAAGAAAAATTGTCAGAAGCTTCAAATAAAAATTTGTGGTCATTAATACGACAGATTTTTGAAAAACATTATATAGATCAAGAAACTTTGATCTGTTTGGAAAAAGAAGCATTTGAAGAAGTGTGAAAATGTAAACAACAAAACCTATATATTTTTGAAAAGTATAAAAAATAAATATGGACATGGGAAAGAAAGACAGATTTGATATGGTGCAATATTTATTAAAAGGCGAAAGCCAGATTAATCAACATAAAGAAGGCAGACCCAAAGATATTCAAAGAGAAATACAGGCAAAGGCATCCATATATGGAAGATTTCACAATAAAAAATAATATCACAAAGAGGGAATGTGGAGAAGAAGATTAGTAAAGTAGAAGTTAAAAAATAGAAGCTGAAGTTATAGAATGCCTGCAAAGTGAAGGAATTGATGTAGAAGGTCTAACACTGGTTACATCACGACGGAACAAGTCCCCAAAGTAAGGAGACATCTGAAGAAGAAATATAGACATAGGAAAGAAAAAGAGATTTAATATGGTGTAATATCTATGCAAAGGAGAAAGCAAAACTAATCAATACAAAAAGAGCAACACCAAAGATATTTGAAGAGAAATACAGGCAAAGGAATCCAGACATGGAAAATTTTACAATACAAAAAATAAAAAGACAAAGAGGAAAAGTAGAAAAGGAAATTAGTAATGGAGAAGTTAAATAAATAGAAACTGCGGTCATGAAGTCCCGCCAAAGGATTCAGTGTAGAAAATCTAATTCAGAAAGCACTACAACAGGACAGAGTAATGGAACTCCAAATTAAGGGGAAACCAGTGGAATGGGAGGCAATTGGTCAGGTGCCATGTGAAGATATTTTGGAGCTTTCCACTGAAAACCAGTATAAACAATCACATGAAGCTGGACAGCAAGGGAAGAAACAGGAAACTGTGGAAACTCTGACACAGTGTTGAGGTGTGATAAGCCATTGAGTTCTCATATGGCAGAGCAATGGATGGCACAGGATGAAATTGAAGACAATGTGCCACAGGAAGATGCAATAGAACTTTCTATAGAATGTCCGCAGGAAATGGAATAGAAAAAATGTGCCCTCAGTTTAGAAGAAACCAATCTAAGAGAAGAGTTGTTTGAGTTAAAAGAGATAGACATATCAAGATCAATGAAAGAAATAGACTGCAGAAGGTCAATAAAACCCAAAAAGTCAGAAGTTTGATAAAACAAATGAACACAGTAATTAGGACTGTCCATAGAGATTCCTGCAATATAACAGAAGTACATAGGATATATTACTGTGCAGCTAAATTAATGACGGATAAAGTTCTACCACAAGAACACAGGGTAGTGAGGGAGGGAAAGGGAAGAAATCAAATACCATCATGGAAGTATCGAACAGAGAAAACTATAAAGCAACTAAGACAAGAAGTGTCACTATTAGAAGAGTATAGAAGAGGGAACAGATCAACAAAAATACTCAGAAAGACTGATGTGATAAAAGCAATGCACAGTATTAGAACAGATCAGGATCTAGCATGCACTATCGCAAATAAACTAATTATTTCAGCACAAGTGGAAAAACTTAGAAGATACATAGCCAAATATAAAGGAAAAGTACAAAATAAGCAATTTATTGATGACCCAAAAAGTTTTATAGGGAATTGGGAAATAAGGTAAAAGGAATTGAAAGACCACCAAAAAAAGAAGAAATAGATACATTTTGGAGAAGTATCTATGAAGATCATGTGGAACATAATAAAGATGATAAATGGATAGAAGAAGTAAAAGAAATAATAAGAAGTTTAAAGGTGCATGATATGAAACGGGATGAAGTAACAACCAAAGATATTGAAACAAAGTTAAGAAAATCCTCTAATTGGAAAACCCCAGGCCCAGATGCAGTACCTAACTTCTGTTTCAAAGTATTAACATCTTTGCAAGGAGATTTAGCCATGAGTAAGAATTATTTATATGCACACCTCGAACAGACACCAACCTGGCTAACAACAGAAAAACAATGCTCCTACCTAAGAGTGAACCTGCAAGCTACCCTAAGAATTATAGACCAATAACTTGCCTTCTGACAACATATAAATTATAGTAGAAGCCACTATACAACACCGAACTGTAATACGAACTGGAACATATAAATTATACACTGGAATTTATGTAGACAGAGTTTATAGTCATTTATAAGAAAACTCAATTATGGCAGTAGAACAAAAGGGCAATAAAAGAAAGTCATATAGAACAAAGGATAATCTGTTGTTAAATAAAGTCATAGTGGAGAACTGTAAAAAGGGGAAGAATCTAAGTATGGCATGGATTGACTACAAAAAAAGCATTTGATAGTATCCCACATTCATGGATAAAAGAGTGCTTAAAATGTATAAGATACACCCCATATTGGTAGATTACATTACAGTGACCATGAAACAGTGGAAGACCACTTTGCAATAAAGCTATAATAAAGGAAACGTATTATTCCAGGGATAAAAATCCAAAGGGAGATATTCCATGGTGACTCTCTGTCACTGCTGCTATTCTGCCTTGCCCTTAATCCATTAAGCTGCCTACTTAACAACTTAGGCCATGGCTATAATTTGGCTCCTAGAAAACAACAAAGTGCAAAGACTTCTCATCTTCTCTTTGTCAATGATTTGAAACTGTATAGCTCATCAGATGAGGAACTGAAAGCACAACTGCAAGTTGTCAAAACAATTTCAGATGATATAAGAATGTCATTTGATCTTGATAAATGTGCAACAGCAACCTTTAAAGCAGGAAACTACAGCACCAAGAAAATATCAGTTTGGGACAAGAATGTGATATAAAAGAACTTGAGCAAGAGGAAATGTATAAATATTTGGGAAATGATGAAGGATCAACAATAATACATGAACAAATGTGAATAAAACTTAGTAAGGAGTACTTTAGAAGACTTAAATTAATCCTGAAAACAGCGCTGACATCTAGGAACAAAATCCAAGCTATAAACCAATTTGCTCTTCCTTTCCAACTTACAGTTTTGGAGTGACTGACTGGCCCCAAAATGTGCTGGATAGAGTAGATAGGAAAACAAGAAGGATGCTTTATGTTCACCAAATGATTTATAAAAATCAGTGCATGCCAAGATTATATATTCCCCGATCCGAAGGAGGAATGGGCCTCCTTGAAATTGATTACATGTATAGATCTGCAATCGTGGGACTCCACACATATCTGCTGACCTCACAAGACCCAAATGTAGTGAACATTTTGAACCATGAGGAGAATAAATCTATGATGACTTCCCTGCTTAAGCTAGCAGAAGCATATCGGCATCAAGCAGGAATAGAAATCAAACCAGAAGTAGATAAAAATCAGGCAGCAACTGAATGTGCCAAAAAACAAAAGAAAGAATATAAGGTGAAGGACCAGATGAGAAGGCAAGAAATGTGGAAAAAGCATAAATATAGTTGCAAGTATAGAAAACATCTGGAAAAACCTCATGTTGATTAGGCAGGAACTTAGGAATGGTTAAGGAGAGGCAAATTTAAACCAAGAGATGAAAGGTTAATATTGGCAGCCCAAGATAGTGGGTTACGTACATGTTTGTTTACAAATTCCATTGAACATGTGGGAGAAACAGACAAATGTAGGTTTTGTAAAATAGAATTGGAGACAGTTGCACACCTTGTTGCTGGTTGCGACATACTAATGGCAGAAGGACTGTGTACTGAAAGGCATAATAATGTGGCGAGACTGTCGTACTGGGGATTGTGCAAACATTATGGTATTGAAGTGGCTGAAAAACACTGGAAATATGAGCCACAAAGCATTATAGAAAATGATGAAGTCTACATCACATGGGATCATCCATTCCAAAGAGTTCAAAGGATAGATGCTAGAAAACCAGATATAGTAGTCCAGGAAAAGAAGACAAAAGTAGCATTGATCATTGAAATCGCCACACCCAGTGATTACTGAGAGACAGAAAGTCATAAAATATCAGGATTTGCAGGCAGAAACAAGAGCAATGTGGAAGAAAGATACCCAGATAGTTCCAATAATAGTAGGAGGAATGGGTCTTATAAAAAAGAGTCTACAATCATATTTAGATAAGTTTCCAATGCATGTATCTCCATACGAATTGCAGAAGGAGTCATTACTGGGAACATTGCAGGTGCTGCAAAGAGCATTACTGGCTGACATCAAAGAGTGAAACAATACTAATTTCATGAACTTTAATTGTACTTTGACTTAGGAATGGGTTCCATTCCCATCATGGTATTAAAACCCCAAAAGATTTGGCGAAATTAAAAAAAGTGAAAACACAATACCTACCCTCACAAATTTGGTATTCTGCCACTCGAAATTCTGCACTTTTAGGATATTCAGTAATCAGTCTTCCAGTCTCTGTTTTCTGGTCTTCGGTAAAGTGAGCTTTCGCGATATAGAAGTAGAAACCCAGTACTACAAGCTTTCCACTTTCACTGATTAATTCCAATTACCATTAAGTTCAAGACATGACAACCTGGGGTCTACACAATTGCTGACCTAGCTAATTAAAACATTACAGGTCCTGACTCAAATTGGTAAGGTACACACATGCACACATGCACACATATACATATATTTATGATTATCATTATCATCATCATCATCAGCCCCCTCTTTTCCATTTTCTACATGGAGTCAGGGTGTCGTGTTAACTGTCACCATTTCTTTCGATTCAGTGTCACACTCCTGCCTTCTTTTGACTCTCAGATGTCTCCTCTCACACAATCCATTCACCTCTTTTCTGGACATCCTTTTTTCTCTCTTAACTTCTTCCTGCCTGTCCCAAAACTTTTTCACCAGATTGTCTTCTGCATTTCTGCACATGTGCCTGAACCACCATAATCTGATCTCTTTTGATGTTTTCTGTAATTGGAGCTACTTTGGCTTCTGCTCTTATGTCCTCGTTTCTTCATCTGTCCCTCAGTGTGCATGCTATCACCCATCTCAAGCACTTCATTTCCATCACCTCTAGCTTTCTCATCTGCTCTGCTTTCACTGACCAGCTTTCTGTACCATACATTAGTACTGGTCGCATCACTGTTTTGTACACCTTACTTTTCAACTTCTTTGGCATTCTCCTGTCATACACTACCCCTGACACTCTGTGCCAGTTGGCTGCAGTCCCTCTGATTCTAGCTTTGACCTCCTCATTCAGGCCTCCCTTCTCCTCAACCACCACTCACAGATACTTGAAGCTAATAACCTGTTCCACTGCCTTCCCTTCTATCTCAATTCTCAGCTTCTTCTGATTTCCGTAATTTGCTGCCATTGCCACTGTCTTACCTGTACTTAGTTTCATTCCATAGGCTTTCAGTTTTGCATTCTATTCCCCTAACCTTTGCTGAAGTTCTTGATCAGAATCTTCCTATAATGCCACATTGTCCGCATACAGCAAATTTGTTGATCTGTCCTCTGAGACCTGTTTGCTAATGTAATCCATCACCAGTATGAACAGCAGTGGGCTCGAAGCTGAACCCCGATGCGCACCCACTCCCACTGGGAACCCCTCTGTGAGATTGAACACTGTTTGAACTTGAGTCATTTGATCAATTTGTACATAGCCAGCCCTAATTCTATCAATGTTTCTGGGACTTCAAACCATCGCAGGACTGCCCAAATCAGCTTTCTTAAGACCTTGTCATATACTTTCCTCAAGTCTAGGAATGCCCAGTTGGACTCTTTCCTTATCTCTAGCTTCCTCACAACTGTATGTCTCACTGCAAACATTGGGTCAGTTGTGCTGCATCCTGATCTGAATCTGAACTACTCATCTCCATTCTTACTTTTTACCACTCTGCATATCTGTTTATGAATCACCATCTCCAGAACTTTCACGTAATGTCTCTGAAATTTGATACCTCTGTACTGCCCATAGTTGTGGATGTCCACTTTGTTCTTGTACACTGGCATGAGCATGCTTATTCTCCAGCCATCTGGAATATGTCTTTCTGTCCACATTGCTATGAGGAGCTATTTCTCCCCTATCTCACCCAGCATCTTTATCATATCTGCTGTGACCTCATCTGAGTCTGCTGCTTTCCCTGAATTCATTTTCCTTAGTGCTGTTTTTACTTCTTCTAGGGTGGGCTCCACTTCTTCTCTCGTCATAGGCTGTGTCTGTGGCAGTACAACTTCTGTGGGGGGGTATTCATTCAGAAGCTGCTGAAAATACTCCTTCCATCTGCATTTGATGTCCTGTGGACTGGTGAGCAGGTTGTTGCTGGCATCCCTTATGAAGGGTGTCTGACTATCTTCTTTATCTTTCTGTCTTTACCTTGCAACCTGATATAGACTCTTTGTGCCACTTACTGAGACACTTTTAAGGCACTAGTAGAGTGCCTCTGATGACCTGTTATTTGCAACTCCATCCATAGCCTCTTTGTTAGCTAACCAGTATTCCTTCCTAGTCTGTTCCATCTTTTCTGTCTCCCACTTTTTCCTGCACTCCTTTCTTTTGATGACTTTCTAGACATATGCATTTCAGCTTTCCTTATATGCCTTATTTCCATACCTGGCTTGGCCATATATCTGTTCGGTAGTCCTCACACATGCTGATTTGAGGTCCTGCCATTCTTCTTCAACTCCACCCATTTACTCTTCTTCTTGAAGTGCTATTGCCCTGAGTAGTTCATTGAACTGCCCTGAGTAATTTCTTGAACTGTTGTACTTTCTCTCCAGTTAGATTCCAGGTCTTCAGCCTGGTCTCTGTTGGCCTTAGAGCCTTCTCTGACCACTGCTTGCACTGTTTGTGTGTATATGTGTGTGTGTGTGTGTGTGTGTGTGTGTGTGTGTGTGTGTGTGTGTGTGTGTGTGTGTGTACGTGCGCGCACACGTGTGTGTGAGTGTGACATTCATTTGGTTTAAAGTCAAAATATGTAAAACTCAGAATATGAAAGCTTGGCATTTGCCCTTTTTCACTCTTGTGCAATCTCAGGCTTGGTGTACATGTAAGTTGCACATATGGATGGTGCAGGGGTGCTTGCCTCCTGCATAAAATGTTTTCTTTTGTGATATTCTGAGTTTTGATATTTTGACTGTTTACATGTATATATGAATATATATATATATATATATATATATATATATATATATATACACACACACACACACACACACACACACACACACACACACACACACACACACACACACACACACACATATATTTACATATATATATGCATGCATACATATACATACACGCACATATTTATTAAAAAAACATTGTGTATAACACAAATGAGCAGATCATAAAATAAATCATATATTGACACACAGCTGTGATAATATATATATATATATATATATATATATATATATATATATATATATATATATATATATATATATATATATTAAGCAGGCATATAATAGAAGAGAAATACATGATCAAAATATATGTATACTAACAATATTCTAAGAGTATAAAAACGGTTATAGCTATACAGAGGATATTAGATATTATAGGATATATTAAAAGACAAGATGTAAGAAAAGGTAAAGTGGTTTAAAAATGAAGAATGAGTATAAAGTAAATGAAAGAAATGTAAGTATACTGTAATAATTAAATGGAATAATTTTACAGTTTTCCAAGCAGAAACAGTCCATGTTGAAACCCATTAATATGTAGCTGCTTACAGTTATTTGTCCTTCAACTTTTTAACTTTAGCATTGATTTTCCAATCAATCTTGCCTGCTTTTTCTTTTCAGTGAATCTCCACAATAGTCCATATCTTCTGTTTGTTCCAGTATTTATTTATTGTAGGTTACCACATCTTTGAGGAAATCAAATGTTTCTGACCTTCAAAAAGAAACAGTTTAATTCTGGGAGAAAATAGAAGAATGTGTTTTAACACCTACTTTCTTAAGATCTTTCATCAATGTTAGGCAGTCTTTTCTTTTGGAAATCACTTTAGATGAGTGGTCATTGTCAAACCCTATTAGTCCGTCACTTATTTTGATAGGAGGACTTGCCCATGCATTCTTTAGTATTAAATTTTTATCTTGTCTTGACTAGAAAGAAATTTAACAATATCTGACCTTGGGGAAACCAGATTTACCAGCAGGTGGATGCGACAATGATTTTTGTGCCCTTTCTATCCCAAAAGAAAGAACGTCAGGTAGATTGAGTGCTTGATGTAACCAGGAATTAAAAAAAGTAATGATCATACTATATCCTTGATTCTCTGGAATACTTTAGATCCTTATATTATTTCTCCTGGATTTTGTTAAGGTTTAATAAATACTTCACTCTCTTGGCAGATCAAAGTACCATTTGTTCAATATCAGTCATATCATAAGATGTGATAGTAAAAAGGCAACTACTTTTCCCTACTTTCACGTTATACTAAGAAGACTGCCAAATACAGAATGGTTATCTGATTTATAAAAGCAAATGCATCCTACTTGCCTCTGGGCCAACAGCAGAAAACTAATCCTGTTATGTTTCAGCTTAAAAGGTATATTGTGAACAACAGAAATGGCTGCCTTAGTGTTATTATAAGATACAACTTTCTTACACATTGAATAATAATTTTCTACTGTTGCTGGAAAAGTCTGTAATGGCAGTTCCCCCTAATACTGTTGGTACGGCTGCACAAACCCAACAATTGCTCACATTAAGTGTCACGGCGTAAGTCTGTAGAATGGGATCAAATGTATTAAAAGAGGGATGCCAATTTGCCACTTTCTGTTTTGGTTTAGGTGCTATCAATCTCTGCATTCTCTTATTAAAAGGCTGAACAGTACTTACAGTTTCTGCAAGAACCAAGAAGTGCAACAGTAGAACAAAAATAACAATTGAAGTCATCAAAGCAACAATCAGGTACAAAGAGTGAGTTAAGTGAGATCAAAGTGGATTTACACAGACATCCAGACACAAATATGGTTTCCGGTGAATAGCTCACTGTTGAACTCAAACCACTATTCCCAAAGGCTATGGTTGTTGTTTGGTTACCATGAGCAGCACCTGACTCCCACAGTCTCAGTCATCACTTAATTTCCCAGACTTTCTGTTTTTCCTTCTGGTACGAGAGGAAACTAGCTCGTCATCTGACAATGTTGCAGCAGGGGTGTTGAAAGGAATAGGATGACTTCCATTATTTGGAACTGCCTAGCGAACATGGGAGACGTGGCTGTAGCTGTTGGGAGGAGCACCAGGAATGGTCCTTTCCAATGTGGCTGGAAGGAGTGACATCTGGAGACAGATAGACTGCATACCCGATCACAGGGGTGGACATCATGTGTAGTGTTTGGATCAAGCTGGAGTTAGGCAGAAAGTACCTGCGAATGGCAGTGCTGTAGAACAGAAATAAGTTGTTTACAGTAATTAAGCATTACTTCATCAATTAATTGCAACTCAAGGTTTGTGGGTAGGGGTGTGGCTGGCATTCTCATAGGTTGCCCCATGAGGATTTTGTGTGGGAAGAACTTTCTAGGTGCACTAACAGCACTTCAGAGAGTAAACAAAATTAAAGGCAATGCTTCTGGCCATTTAACCCTGTCTCTGCAGTAAGCTTTGCTAGTTTAGTCTTTAATGTCTGATTTACATGTTCTACTATACCTGAAGCCTGAGGTCTGTGTGGGCAGTGGAGTTGAAGGGTAATATTAAGTATTTTACAAAGGTAGGAACCAAATGGAAAATGCACCAAACAAGCCTGTATATGAACTGTGTTTATTGCAGTAAAAACACACCAAGATTCACACAGAAGACCTCATCAGAATCATTCTTACTTAATCTTGGTGTGTTTTTACTGCAATAAACGGAGTTTGTATACAGGCTTGTTTGGTGTATTTTCCATTTGGTTCCTGGTCTTCTGTTATTCACACTGCACCAGATATTTGGATTTTGTCATCTATTTTACAAAGGTGTTGCACCATCTGCCCAGTAAAACTGGTACCTCTATCGAACCGTATTCAACAGGAGACCCTGAACTGGGGTATCAGTTCAAAATTTAAGTTCTTGGCTACAGTGGCTGCATCATTCTTGAGACATGGATATGCTTCTACCCATCTGGAAAAAGTATCTATGATAACCAATATATAATTCAACATTACACTTTGTGGTAAGTCGATAAAGACCCACTGAATGCAGCAAAAAGGTTCTCATGGCTTTTTAATCTGTTACATGGGAATAGTAACAGATTTAGAAACATTAAAAGAAAGACATAGATTACAAGTATTTACAAGATGCTAAATGACCTCTGAAGCATAAGGGGCATACCAATCAATCAAAAGTTGTTTTAATAATGCATTTTTTCCCAGATGAGAAGGCAAATGATAAGCCCATGCCAACTGAGCTAAAAAAGCTTGCGAAGCTACTAACCCTCCAGCCAGATTGCACCAGAATGATTCCAGGGAATGACAGCAACCATCACGGATCCAGCTTACCCTTTCAGAGTTGTCAGCTTGATTCTGAAAATGCAGTGCATTTTGTAATGAAACAGGTACATTTTCAACTTAAACAGGCTGCAAAAAAGAAGCCTGACCAGGATTTAATAAGGCAGCCTCTCATGCTGCTTTGTCAGCAAAAGCATTGTCTAGGGGCTCGAAAGAAGAGTCCAATTTATGGGCAGTACACTTTATCATAGCAGTTTTCCTAGACAACAGCATAGCTTCTAAGAAATTTTGAACAAAAATAGCATTCCTGATAGCTGTCGCTGCAGAGGTCATATGCCCCCTTTCTCTCAGAGGGTACCAAAGTCATGCACAACACTATAAGCATACCTGGAGTGCGAATATACTGCAACTCTTTTACCCTGAGCTAGTTTACATGCTTCAGTAATAACTAACTCAGCTACTAGAGCTAAAACGTTTCCCTGTAATTGTCCAGTTAATAAAATAGAGTCATTAGGGCATACAGCAAAGTTGCTGTTAGCTGTTCATCTTCCCTTCGTATGCAGGATCCATCGACAAAGAGGATTAGATCATAGTTTTGTATCAGTGTATCTCAGAGATCAGGTCTAGGAGGAAGCACATTGTTCACCACAAAAACACAATCATGAGACTCACCCTCATCTGCAGTAGGGATCAGGGAGGTGGGATTTAAAGGAGGGCATCTAACAACTCTTAATGAAGTATTACTGTGTATAGCTAGCTCATACTTGAAAAGCCTGGAAGCAAAAGATACTGTGTTTTACTTTTTAACAGCAAAGCATCAACAGAATGTGGAACAGCAATGAAAGTATCATGGCCCAAGTAAGCGCTGCTGATGCCATATCAACTAGCCGGGCGGTAGAGGCCGCAGTTCTGAGGCAAGGAGGAAGGCAGCTGCCACTGGGTCAAGATTTGTACTATAATAAGCAAATGGCCTAAAACCATCATTTTTTTCTGAGTTAATAATCCTAATGTTACCTTATTGTGTTCACAACAGAAAAGATAAAATACTTTAGAATACTCTGGCTAGTGGATCTGAAAGAAGAGACTTTAACTGAACAAAGGCTTCTTCATGGCATGGTTGTCATGGGAGAGGCTCAGAAGTGCCCTTTTATAACAATTCTAATAGAGGCTTAACCACCTCAGCATAATTAGAAATCCTTTGTCTGCAGTAGACTGCTAGCCTAAGGAATCGTTTAAGTTGTTTTGAACCCTATTTCAGCGAGCTTGGTTAAAAGAAAAACGGTATCAGTCTGACACTCAAAGAACTAGATGCTACAAGAAGATCATCGACATATTGCACTAAAGTAGACCCACAAGGTAACTGTATTTTATCCAACTGTTTTTTAAATCTCTCTTGAAAATAATGTAGTTGATTCAATATACCCTTGAGGCAAGCGAGTCCAAGTGTATTGTTGTCCTCTGTATGTAAATGCAAACAAATACTGGCTATCAGGATGAATTGGGATAGAGAAGAATGCTGAGGAAATATCAACAACTTTTTTATTTGTAAAATTGGCATATTACAGGGGCTTCTAGTAGGAACAATGATACTCTGCTGTAATAATGTGGAAATAACTGATTTGATTCCCACCTCTGCCTCCTCAGAGAGTGCATAGTGTGCCACCAAGGGTAAAGATTCATGTGGTTTTAAGGTAATTTGAACTGGTGTAGCATCTCTAATGAGTCCTACCTTATTCTCATGGGTCATCCATAACTACGAGGGTACTATATTTAATAATCCCATATCTGACAATTGCACAGGTTCTATCTCAGTAAAGACAGAAAAAAACACATTCTCATCTAACTGTTTTGTGACAACGCCCATTTGCATTACCGGAGAACCATCTGGAACATTTAAATATATGTCTGGCATACAAAAAACTGTGCATTGTAATTTGCAAAGAAGGTCTGTACCTAAAAGATTAAGTGATGCTGAAGTTCCTACAAGAAAAGCATGGTGGTCAGTTAGCGGCCTCCACTGAATGGGAACTAAAACTGTTTTGGGGTAATCTAAAGATACCTCTGACTCCTCATACCATGTTGTGAGACAAAGAAAGGTTTTGGGCAGCTGACACACTTAAGATAGACCTAGTAGCTCCAGTATCTATTAAAAAAAGGACATTGGTGTCTTGGACCCTAACATTAAAGGATGGACACTTCTGTCATACAGGTACCAAGGGAAATAGCTCTGATTCCTGTTCATGCCTGTCCTATGCATTTTGTTGCCAGGCTAGTGGCTGCCAAAGAGTAGTCCATGTAGGAGGTTGTCATTGTTGTCTGGCAGTTTGTGAACTGTGTGGAGGCACCTCAAATGGATTGGTAGGTACCGGTGGTGCATCCACCAGCTGTAAGAAAGGACAATTGTCTCTCCAATGGTCATTTTGCCCACAGTTAAAATATAAACTACAGTTGGGTCCTGGGGAAGTCAGATTTTGAGTATTATTAAATTGCTGAGGGAAGGGTGACTGAGGTTGAAAAACCTAGGTCTACTGCATCTTCCTGTCCCTCCCCTGTTCTAAATTATTGAACTGCTGACGCTGTATGTTTAATCATTTTTCTTGCCAGTCTTTTTTCTCATGGATGAGGGTATCAGCTAAATACTGGACTTGATTAACTATCTTGTGGAGCCCTAGGCTTGGCCAATTTAAGCATACTTTTTTAACTGGCCATGAATAGGGGGCAATAACCCATCTACAAAAGCAGCTGAGAGACCACTCACTTTTGGCCATTCAGTAGGTTCAGAATAGCCAGAAAATGCTTCTAAAACCTTGGTCATACGATGTAAATAAGTATCAACGGGCTCATCTTCCCACTGTGTAGCAGCCTTTTTTCGATATCTTTAGATTCTACCTGCCATGCATTAAAAGCTGACCAGCAGCTGACAGGGGCTTTATTATCTTTTTCTTTAAGTCATTTTTGCAAATGTAATAAAATATCTTTATCAAAAGTTCCTGCAGGTGGAAAAGTTAGTTTGCCATCATTTGTAGTCATGTCATGCCATTTATCTAAATACAGGCATACACTGTTGGAATTTCCTGGGTTCTGGCTGGTGTGATTCTCAAACAATCTGGAAATATATCGCTGATTGATAAGTATATTTTTTGGCATTTTAACCTTTCAGAGTTCTGCATTGTATTAATTTTGCCTGACTGAATTATTGTTTGCCTGACTGAATTATTTTATATATTTTCTGGCATTGCTTTATGTTTCTCATCTGTCCCAAAACTGTTTTTTACCCCTCCCTCCCTCCATCCCACCCTATTCTTGCAGAGTTGTTATAGTTGGTGGCTTTGCAATTGGCCACCCCTACTGTAAATTGTATCTGGGACACCCCTCCCAGTCTGGTGTTCACTCTACTTAATAGAAAGAGAACATTTGAGAAGGCCAACCCACTTAGGGTCTTAACCTCTGCTCCTTCTTCCTCACTCCTTGCACTTTACTAAAATAATGCACTTTATTTTGCTTTTGCCTCTTCTTAAAAGTACTCAATTGTATTTATTCTGCTGCATTTATTACTGCTTGGTAGTAGCCTAATTAAATTGTAACTGTTATTCTAAGCCTTTCAGTTTAAGCACTTGGGCTTCAGACCAGTTGTTTTACATTAAGAAGGTTTGTGGTCTGCACTGTTGTCGCAGGACAGGTAGCTTACATCCTTCTAAATTGGGAATTGCTGATTGAAGGCTCAGTGTCTGTTATTCTAAAAGTGTATTAGTTCTGGTTTAAGCACTTGGGCTTCAGGACAGTTATTTTACATTAAGAAGGTGTGGTCTGCACTCTTGTGGGAGGAGAGGGTAGATTCTGCCCTTCTGAGCTGGGAGTTTCTGGTTAAAGGCTTATTGCACCTGCTTATTTGAACTGTTTCTTTCTGAAATTGGTACGCCTTGTTTGCTGTAGCATAGACTAAATTCAGACCTGCTGAATCTAGCTTTGTTTGTATAACTTGATTGAGCACTAATCCAGACCATCTTTTTTGGAGAAGGTTCCCCTGCACTCTAGTGGCAGGAATGTGCAGTTAGAACTTGTCTGATCGAAGACTGCTGGGAAGGGGCTCAGTTTTTAGCTTTTTATTAGCTAATTTGTTTAAATCAGTTTGCTCATTTGCTACTATTATATTAAAAAAATATATATATATATATATATATATATATATATATATATATATATACAATTTATCCACGGTGGTGGTGCTGCAGTAGTGTTGTCGCCTCACAGTAAGACACTGTCCAGTTCGATTCTCCGCTAGAGCGTCTTCTGCGTGGAGACATGAGTGAATGGGTGTACCTTCGTTGAAGGTTGTGCATCAGGGCTGGTAACTCGGCACGTAAAAATCAAATACCAATCATTAGCGGACCAGAGTTTCTGCTGTGGCGACCCCTAACCGGGAAAAGCTGAAAGACCCAGCACAACATGCATCACCGCTTAGCTATGGTTAAACTATTCCTGGTGCTGTAAAGTCTGCTCTTCAAATTTTCCCTTAGAACTAGCCATTTTTTTTTTAGTTTTAGTACTCAGATTTGTTTCTTTGAGCTCAGCACTTGTTCATAACTCATAAGCACTAAATAAGCTACAAATTACTACAGCACTCAACTTTCCTCACTTGTCTAGAGGAAAACAGTTTTTAGTACTTAATTAATAAGCACCTATCCAGGTATGTCTAAGGGTCAGCTCCCGGAGTTTTCTCCTGTCTACCTGATGAATCTGGGCATCCTGGGGCAATGCAGCAATTGCCTCATGTACACAGACAACCCTCTCCTCCTACCACCCAACACTACAACCTGTGAGAGATGCATTTATATAGCCAAACTGGAAGCAAAGTTCTCTTCACTCAAGACTGGACTAGACAGTCAAGAGGAGAAGGTAAACACTTGCACCACACCACACTCATCACATAGTCCCTCAAAAACTACACCACCAAAACACACAAATAGCAACACAAATTACACACCTACATTCGCGGAACCTCTCAATAAAAATCTGCTCAAGCAACAGAGACCTACAAAGCAGAAATGCATGCAATCTCCACCCCCCCAACACAACCCAAATGACACATAGCCCACAAACTCAGTGTGCCACTCAACCACAGCCCATAAGGCATAACAACGTACCCAACACTCTAGTCATAGGTGACTCTATAGTCAGGCACACTGATGTTCCACTCACCAGGCTAAACAAGGAGAAAGTTACTGTCAGCTGCCTGTCAGATGCCAGGATCAGCCACATAACACACACACTCAGGTCACTCCACAACAAGTACAAATTTGACTCTGTCATTGTCCATGTTGGTGTGAATGACCTGAGACATACCTCCCTGAACTACATGAAAAGAAACATGGAGGAGCTCTCCAATCTTGTAGCCAAAGCAGGTATGACCCTATCCCTGAGTAGCATCCTGTCATCACCCAGAATGATACCACAGTACAAGGACAAAATGATTGACTTCAACAATTGGCTGCACTTCTGGTGTCATTCTAAGGGGATCCAGTATCTGTCTGCCTGTGATGACATGATTGACAGACCACAGTGCTTTGCCAGAGATGGCCTGCACCTGTCGCCCTTGGGATTCCGGATACTGGCTAAGGCTCTTGCCACCCCTATAGTGCCTTTTTTAGGCAAGGTACAAATGACAAATTCACCACCGTAACAGGTACAAGCAAGCAAATTCTGAGGGTAATTCTACTCAATGCTAGAAGTCTAAACCTCAAAATGCATTTATTCAAGGCAGTCCTTAAAATGGAGAACATCGACATCTGTGCAGTGACAGAGACCTGGTTCAAGGCCTCAGAGAGCACCCCTGCATTACCAGGCTATAATTCATACCGCACCTTTCGGCCACCTAACCTGGACTGAAACACTAAAGATGGAGGTGTGTCCATATTCATTAAGGATATGCACACCTCCAGGCTAGCTGCTCAGCATAATGTATCTGAGATTATCCAAGTGCAACTAACTCTGGGCAAGACCACAATCCAAATTTTAACTTGCTACAGATCCCCCACCATGCCCCAGGATTCCCACTCCTCGTTTCTTGATACACTGGAAAATATTAGGGTACAACCCAACACCCTAATAATGGGTGATTTCAACTACCCCACCATTAACTGGGAAAACTACTCATGTACCAACTCTTTTGCTCATTGTTTTCTGGAATTCATAAATTCCAACGCCTTGGATCAACTTATCGACACCCCCACCACGGGCAGCAATATCCTAGACCTGGTCATTACCAACATGGGCTACCGGTGTTCCACACCAGAGGTCAGTTCCTCGTTGGTCAGATCTGACCACAAGCTAATCAGCCTGGACATCCACATCCAGCCCCCACCCCCCATTAGGGAAACCACCATAAAAAATTTCTCCAAAGCCAACTTTATGCTTCTTAAGACAGAAGTGGCAAACATCACGACACCTATGCAGACAGACAATAGAGGTACGACTGCTGAATCCTACACAAATACACTTTATAAGCACTTACACGAGTGCATGGATCATGCTATCCCTAACAGAACCAAGATGCTATCCTCCAAAAAAAGGTAGCCGATCTGGTGGTCCCCTGCCATAAACAAACTCTACAACAGAAGAAAGAAACTGTTGCAAAAATTAGTAAAATCCCATGACTGGAAGAACTCCCTGATCAGCCTCAGTAAGAAGCTGAGATCCCTCATAAAATCCTCCAAAGCTAGTTATGAAAACAAAATTGACACTGATTCTAAAGTCAACCACAAAGAATTCTATAGCTATGTCAAGAATCTCAATGGCAACACTCAAATATGCCCTGAGTTACAGCACAATGGCACTAAATATACAGAACCAACTGATATTGCCAAAATCCTGGCAGATAGGTTCAGTGTTAAGTTTACCCCCCTCACCCCCTAAAGGGCCCATCTCTGTACCACAAGAATGCAAAGTTCCTGTAATCACGGCTGCACAGGTAAAAAACACACTCTCCAAAGCCAAGAACACAGCATCCATGGGACCTGACAACATCCCAGGCTGCGTTCTATATAAACTACAGAATTAACTGGCACACCACCTAAGCACCATGTTCAGTCATAGCCTCACCTCAGGCTTTGTATCCACTGAATAGCGCACAGAGACGGTTATCCCACTCCACAAAGGGGGAGCCAACATGGACCCCTGGAACTACTGCCCCATTAGCCTAATGAGCCTGGTCTACAAGGCCATGGAACATATCATCAAGGAACTTGTAAACAAAGACATTGGTAATCTCCACATTCTGGACCCCACCCAGTTTGGGTTTGTAAAAGGCAGATCATGTCTCCTAAAGCTGATTGATTTCTTTAAAGCAGTCACCAAAGCCGTAGACGAGGGTAAGGTGGTTCACACAGCCTGTCTAGATCTTGCCAAGGCTTTTGACACCATCCCCCACTCTGTAATTATAAATAAACTCACTAAACTAGGTATAAATCCCTATGTCACAAGATGGGTTGCCAACTGGCTCACTGACAGAACCCACACTGTGAAAGTAGCAGACTCCAAATCTGACTTCAGACCGGTGACAAGTGGAGTACCACAGGGTTCAGTCCTGGGCCCTCTCCTGTTTGGTATCTACTTTTCTGCAGTACAGGCTAACACAGACGGTCTTTGGCTAATGAAGTTTGCAGATGACTGCAAACTAAGAGCCATAATTGAAACTCCTAACGATGTGGACATCCTACAAAAGGGCCTCACTGAGACAAATGCCTGGTGTCAAAGCCATGGTCTCAAGCTCAATGCCAAAAAGTGCATTGTCATCCACTTTGGCAAAAACTCTGTACCCATGAACTACCACATAGGTGGTAGTCTACTTAACACTGAAAGTGTGATAAGAGACCTTGGGACACAGGTGGACTGTAGTCTCTCCTTTGATAATCACATTGCCACAGTAGTCAAGAAATCCTTCTACGTGGCACACCTCATCACAAAAGGTTTCTCATCCAGGAAAAAAGAGGTCATTGTTCCCCTCTACTCGTCACTCATTAGACCCATTATAGAGGACAACACCCCTTTTAGTATGTACCTCACAAGACATCTACAACAACTGGAAAGGCCGCAGAAATACCTCACAAAGAGGATTACCAGCCTCAAACAAATGCCCTACGCAGACCATCTCAAAAAACTCCAGCTTTACTCCGTCACATATCACCTACTCAGAGGTGATCTCTGCCTAACATACAAAGCTATGTCAAACCCAGAGCTGTTGGATATGCTCCACTTAAAGAAATCCCAATCCCTCTGAGCAACACGCTCTAGGGACCTAAACCTTGTCACCACAATAAACAGAACATGCTGGAGGGATAGATTCCTGCCCCAGAGACTTCCCATACTCTGGAACAAACTACCTATCTATATCAAACAAAGCTCCTCATTAGCACTCTTCAAGAAAAATCTTGATAAGTGGATGGGAAATGGGAAATGGGAAATTCACCCAGGGGATCACCTCTGTGGCTCTGCTCGACAGGGGCACAGGAAAGTAATTTTCTTGGGTGGCAAAAGCCAGGATACCTTTTTGGCTAGGCTTGTATAGGCCCTAGGGCTGATAGCCTAGTACCTACCTATGAACCTATGAACAGGATTCTGTCAGATGACATACTATATGTACTGTAGAGGCTTAAGAAAATCTAAGACATGCTGTACTGTATTTGTACTTTGTGTGTTAATCTGATCTCTTATGTTTATAGTTTTGTTGATTAATCTCCTGTGTATATAAATTGCTTTACTGATCTCTGCTAGACTGTAAGTAGATACTTATAAGCTGTATAGTAAATATTTTCTTTGTTGTACTAGACATGTATTAGTAAAAATGTATTTTGCTGGAACTTTTCTCCTCAGGCCTCCACTGAAAATGGACACTGTTGTCCAGTTAGACCTTCCCGGTAAACAAATGTTAAATAAATAAAAAATAAATACAGCCAGCTGGAGGGATAGATTCCTGTCCCAGAGACTTCCCATGCTCTCAATGTTCTCAATGTAGCATTTGCACATTCTCCCCATGGGTTACATGGGCTTTTTCTAGGTACCTAATTTCCACCAACCTACCAAAATAATGCCAGTTGATTATCTACCTGAAGTGTGTGTGTGTGTGTGTGTGTGTGTGTGTGTGTGTGTGTACACCTGCATGTGTGTTTCTGTGTGGTGCCTTTGCATGACTCAGGGTCAGAGACAGCCTAGTTCACTTACCCAGAAACTAAATTATATTATTCATTAAATGTAATCATAAACTGGTGAAAGATAACACATAAGTAAAATTATATTACAGCAGCTACTGAATTTCAAGTAAGTGCAAAGTTCAGAGAAATTTCAGTGATTCTGCAGTGCTTCAGAAAAGATAGCTGCTAAACCAATGATCTATCTACAGAATCCAAAGAATGGCAAACAGGTTTATGAATGTGATTTAATTGTAGTATATTTTCTGAGAAAGGGTGATGTTTTTTTTTCTTTTTACCCCTATGTTTTGGAAACATCAAGCACTCCCTTATCAGGCTTAGCTTATTCAGTTCCTTGTATGAGGGAATGCCCATTACTATATGAGGGTCAGAGATGGCCAGTGAAACCATCATTCAGGTATCCATGAGGACTGTTATTGCCCTTAACAGCATCCTGGAATGTCTGGATGCATTGTTTATTATGGTAACCCCATTACTGTTGGTGGTGTGATCACCCACTCCACCTGTGGGTCTTCCTTCGCCCCTCAGTGCTATGCATGTATGATACTTTGCATGTAGTGGCAAGGGCAGGTGTTACTGACTTCTGCAGCCACAGCCCTTGCTGCCCTGCCATTTCTGATTTTATCAAGTTTCTGCTTGCTCTAGAGCATCAGTGAGCAACAATAAATAATCTCCCTCTCCTCTAGGATGGGCGCACTCAGCTTTTGTCATCAACTTCACCAAGAAACCAAGCTCAACTGCATCACTGATGAGACTGTGTATGTCCCTCAGCCCTGTGCATGCCTGCATATTTCTTCAAAGTGCCACCAGCACCAGCTTGAGCAAACACAACCCATGGTCTCCATGACCTGCCTTTGCTGCTTCAGGCAAATGTCTGCTTACCCAATGCATCAGCAAGGCAGCCAGGATCTGCATCCTACAACCCTTAATGGACACACCCATCTTCCCTTGCCAGTTCTCTCAAGTGTCCAAACCACTAATTAAACTCAGGGTGCTTAGATCATATTCAGGGCTTTATCCTTTTATGCACTGGAGCTGACTTCACTGTAATCACTTTTTTAGCTCCTTTACATTGTTTAGCATCAGGCGTTGATATAGCCTCCTCTCCAGGTAGCTTGCCATGATTGTACAGGGTTAGTACTCTGCGCTGTGGCCTAAGCAGCCTCAGTTCATGTCCGAGTCACAGCAGTATATAAAGGAGTGATGGTGGGATTTGGGACTGGCATAATGGTCAAGGTGTTTTCCTCAAAGATGAAAGATACAAGGTTTGATTCTCAACTTAGGAAGCATGGTTAGGCTTAAACAGCCTCCTGGAGTCATTAGCCTAGTAATCACCTGTGAAACCATTGAGTCTCAAACAGACAAGATCCCAGACATAAAGACCTGTTTGCATTATTCTTTTATGGTTTGGGGGTGTTGGCATAATAGTTAACATGTTCACCTCACAGACACAAGGTACAGGGTTTGATTTTCATGAAATGGAAATTGGTTAGGCTTAAAATGGCCCACAGAGCAGTTAGCCTTGTATTTATCTGTGAACCTATGAAATGGTGGTGCATGCAAATACTTTGCCCACTAAGCTGGACAAGGCAGACTCATAGCACTCGTAAGTTATCTTATACCTGTTATGACTTGTATACTGATTATCATGCTGTGTGGTCATCCTATACCTATGACTAGTATATTAATTATCACACTCTGTGCATCCTTCCAGTGTAGCTTGCTGGCCTTAGACCACTTGCACCTTCGGGGTTACACAAGTTTTTTTTTTTTAAATGTCAGACTCATGTTCTTGGGAAGTTGCCATGAGTGGCTATATATTTACTAGGGAGAACAGAAGAGTCATGAATAGATTTATGTGCGATTTTTTGTTTTTTGTAACAGTTAAAGTGCTGTACCTTGTGACTGCTGTGAACAGTGTCAGCAGTTGACTGTGTAAAGGTTCTTTGCTTTCAGTGTGAAGGCCAGACAGCTAGATCGCTCAGTAAGGACATATTTTGCTTCTGCCTCCAAAAGTATCAATGTTCCTTCAATCAGTCCACTAATGTGAAAGGAAACATCAAATAATGTGGTTATGAGCATCACTTGCTCTGAAATAACCACCATGGTTCCTTTATGGTTTAAAAAAAAACAAAAAAGGGGTAGCCAGCAACTGTACGCTGTGTAAATACTTTAATGAGACATAAAACACAAGAGATAACAGACCGGTTTCGGCTAAGGAGTTAACTTAGCCTTCATCAGTGTAACAAATACAAAACATCTTGTGATCCTATATTTACAATAATGTTATTGGTGAGCTCATAAATATTCATTCAAACCTGGGCTGAACAGCCCTCCTAATTTAACAATCCACTTCTTTTCCATAGCATTCAGTTTTGTGTGCCAACCAGTTTTGTGATTTCTGTCACCTGTTATCCTATCTATAATTGTAAAATGAAAAGTCGCTGTGGTGTGTTGTAGGGCATGTTTAGACAAAGCATTGCTCATTCTTTTGTGTCTGACATCACAAAGATGTTCAGAAATACGTAACCTGAGGGGTCTAGATGTTTATGGGTCTAGATCAACCACCAATGATAGATGCAGTGCCATGTTCGAAGGATCTAATTTGCACTTTGCTAGAAACAATCCGATTGCTGATCTGGACAATAACGGCCCCTGCTATATTTGAATCAACAATGTATTTAAGGTCTACCACTTAGATATTTGTCTGCAATTGTTTTGGTCTGTCCTGAAAGGAACCTAAAGACCTAATAGCAGTGCCATGTGTTGCCACGCATTTTATATTGGACAAACATCTAGACCCCTCAGGTTGCGTATTTCTGAACATCTTTGTGATGTCAGACACAAAAGAATGAGCAATGCTTTGTCTAAACATGCCCTACAACACACCACAGCGACTTTTCATTTTACAATTATAGCTAGGATAACAGGTGACAGAAATCACAAAACTGGTTGGCACACAAAACCGAATGCTATGGAAAAGAAGTGGATTGTTAAATTAGGAGGGCTGTTCAGCCCAGATTTGAATGAATATTTATGAGCTCACCAATAACATTTCAACATTAATTAAGGATAATGTATATATAGGATCACAAGATGTTTTGTATTGTTACACTGATGAAGGCTAGGTTAACTCCTTAGCCGAAACCGGTCTGTTATCTCTTGTATTTTATGTCTTATTAAAGTATTTACACAGCGTATAGTTGCTGGCTATCCTTTTTTTGTTCCTTTATTTAATTTATAGCCGTGCATTTACTTCCGTGCTGCGGGATCTTAATTTTGGATGCACATTTCCTTCTTGCTGGTTGTCTGTCATCTGCTGTGCATACCAGATTTGTATTGGATCTGTATTGGATTCCTTATGGTTATTTTGGAGCTCGTAGCACTCATATCCACTTTGGTTTTTGGACTTGTCATGGTTTTACATCACCAGGAGCTATTTCCAACATTGTGTGGTATGTAATTTGTCTAATCCTATGCTTTATGTATACACCTTCTAGTTTTGGATTGCGACTGGGCCTGGTTTATTGTCAACATACTTTGCTGCGTGGAAGAACTATAACACCGGCTTGCATCTGCTCAATAGATGTATGGTATGGTGTACAAGGACTGATGTTTCTGCTTCTCTGCTAGAGGTTGGTTTATGAATGTGTATGCGTTATCGTTCTGTGGCGTGTTGAACAGTTGGGTTTGAACAAAGACTTTTCCTAACTAAAAACGTTTTAGTATAACATAATTTTTGGGGTTTTCAGAACATGAATGGGCTCTTTTTGTAATTGGAATGCAGTCATATTTTTACGCTATAACTTAATGGTGTTTTTCTTGTTCCTGGCATTTTAAATAAAAATTGCCTTTGCAAATTGGTTGGATTGATAAAGGAAAAAACAACAATTCTCATCAATGCGTATCTGTTTTCCTGTTTGTTTGCGCGAAAATATAGCACTTAAGATACATCAACAATCCTGAGTCGAAATGGCAGAAACAAAAAGACACCATTAGATTATAGCATAATCATTTGCCTGTTGTTAACACCACAAAGTAACACTTAATTCAATACACAGGGAAAGAGTTTGTTTACACATATTGTAGCAATGCCTTTGAGATAGAAAGGGTGATTTCTAAATACTGGTCAATACTAGTACTACATGAGGATTTTAAACAGTTACTTCCTACCAAACCAAAATTCATTAGAAAGAGAGGTACCAATTTTAAAGAGCTTTTTGAGAGGAGATCCCATGTTAAAGAAAGCAAGCAACGGGTAAGGGCAGGGACACAAAAATGTGGGGCCTGTGGTCAGTGGCACGTAATTTTGGATGAACCTGTCTTGTATCTTAAATCAAGGAAATTTAATATTCAACCGCATGGTTACTTTTCTTGTGGTTCTAAGGGGGTAGTTTATTTGGGCTTCTGCACAACCTGCTCAAGTTTCTATGTAGGGAAAACAGAGAGGGAATTAAGAAAGAGGCTCTATGAGCATTTTTATGACATAGGGAGAAAAAAAGAAACCAACGCATTTTATAAGCATTCCCTCACTTGCCCCAATTTGAACTTAAGGTTTATGGTGCTTGAGCAGGTTACCCCTGACCCTAGGGGTGGGGATTGGGAGGCCACCCTGGAATATAGGGAACTCATATGGCAGCTGAGGCTTGATGCAGGGAAACCACCCGGTTTGAATGACAACATAAGCATTAAATCTGTATTAAGGTTAAGAAGGGCAAGACTATGAACTGTGTTTATTAGGGCCACTTTCTATCTTTGCATGTTTATCGAATTTTAGGGCAGTTTGTTGTGTCGTTCTAGGGACAAAGACTTTGTAGAAAAATTTCTAACATCCATTGTTGCATTCTATATTATTTTATTTTATTTAAAATGCATTTAATATTGTATTAATGGATTGTTTTAAGCATTTAATGACCTTGGTATTTAAAGCAAGTTAATAATTTAATTTTTGGGCAACTTGACTCTCTTATCACATTTTTTATAAAGCATAAAATGTAGTTTAATGTAATTTATTTATTTATTCTACTTGGATTTTAATGCATATTTGAAGTTAAAGTACGAACTGTCTTTTTAACAACTTAATGATGAGAGCAATTAATTAATTTAGTTAAGTACTATTTAAGTAAATGTTCCACACACTTCACTGTTTTTACTTGAGAAAGCTCGGAATATTCCGAGCGAAAGCGCTTGTTTGGAATCTGTTTTTATTTGTTCATCAATTTGAATAAATTAAAATTATATTTGAAGACTTGAAGAAGTGATTTGTTCTGCCGAGTTGCCTGGAACACATTTATTCGTTGGTTTGGTTCGTTTTATTATTCCTTGGTCTCGTTCTTTTTTCCATGGTGACAGAAGCAAAAGTCTTTAACCCAGTGGTAACCCCGGAGTTACTAAAGAACACTAGCAACGACTTACTGGTAACCCGCACTGAATTTAATCAGGTCCTTGTGATGTTGACGGAACTGAAAGGTCTGTTGAAGGGAAATAACAGTGATGGTTCACTATCTGCGGGAAACCAACAACACGCGGCTCTATTTAAAGATAGAACTGGAGCCTTTAACATTGAAGGGCGCAACGGAGCAACTTCTACCTCAGCTGCTATTTTACCCGGTTCGGAAGCACAGAGGGGATTTAACAACAACCGAGCTGACTGCACTGCACGTATAAGAGCCTCTAGGGAGAAGCAAAAGGATTTTAACTTTTCCAGTTGGGCGGGCAAGCAGTTTGCTTTCCATAAAGGTACTGTTCCATCAAACACTGTTTCCAAGGTTGAAAATGAATTTGAAGAATTCAAAAGAAAGTTATATTCTTATAGGAATAACCAGTTAGAAATTGACTACCTGAGGGAATGTGTAAATGTAAAACGCATACCCAAAGGGTTGCGCTTTTTCAAATTTCCGAATAATGTTAAGCCTGGGACTGCATATTACAAAAAGCTCTGTGACATTTTTGATAGGGCTGGAATTGAGATGCTACAATTAATGATAACCGAATATGAGGTTAAGGCAAAAACCCTAATGGATGAATTGAATGTGCTTAATGAAGTAGTGACTGTTGACAATGATTTTTTAACAATTAAGCATGATTATGAAAAGGTATTTGATGAAGTGGATCAGTTCTGTAGTAAGGTAATAAATAGAAAAATGCGGAAATTGGAAAGGGACTTAATAGAGTACAGGGAAGGGTTAGCCTACCCCTCCACCAGCAAAGTTAGGCTTGAACATGGTAATGAACCTGTTAACCACGCTGCGAGAGGTGAAGTCTTCGTTAATGAAATGGGGGACCCTCCTCGCAGGAGTGAAAGGCTTGCAGAAAAAGGGAGAAAATTCTCCCACCAGGATTTTTACCAGCACCCCGGGAGAACCGGGGCGTGGGGGCAGAAGCAGCAAAAACTCCCTGGTGCATGGAGCAACAAGTAGCACCAGCTGCTAATGCAGTTTTGCTTGACACTACAATCCCTGATCCTATTCATGGTCGTGTTGACCATGTTGTCTGCACTAACAATTTTGAGGAAACTACTGTAGGTGGATGTAATGTGCTTACAAGAAATGATTTTACTATTTATAACTACACTGATTTTGTGTTAGACAACACTGCTTTTGAACTTTTTACTCGTGGTTTTCTTTTTATTCCCAGTAAAACCTGTGATTTACCATCTATGTTGGTAGAGCTTAAACTTTTTACCAGAGGTTTAAACCTAGTACATCTATTTAAGGATAAACTATGCACTAATTTAGGGCTTAGTAGAACAAGCACCTTCAACCCCCCCCCCCGCACACCCGGTGGTCAGGGTCTTTGAGGAGTTAGTTGAATATGATTTTAGAAGACTTTCCACTAAAGAACTATGCAAGACGAATGACAACATTAGTTTTGAAGAGCTGGAGCTTGTTGGACTCTTGCGAAAGGAAGGTATTAGGATCATGAAGCCGGACAAGGGTGGGGGTGTCGTGCTAATGTATGATTCCAACTATGAAACTTACATGCACGTTATGTTGCAAGATGATGAACAGTACACCATGGTCTCTCGAAATGAGTATAACATCGCTGTCTCCAAAATTAAATATTCACTTTCAGATTATTTACTGCAAGGGGCCATAAACGAGAGACTTTATAATTATCTTTATGTAAGTAAGCCTAGAATTCCAGTACTGTTTGGCATCCCCAAAATCCATAAAGGAATTGATCCTCTGGCATTTAGGTTGATAGTAGCAGGTGCAGGAGGGATAACTGAGCCCCTAGGCAAATTTATTGATCACATAACAAAACAGTTTTTACCACTATTGAATTATGTGTGTAAAGACTCATGGGACTTTTTGAAAAGCATCCCAATGACCAAATTTTCATCTAAATTGCTCATGGTCACAATTGACATCAAGGACCTGTTCCCCAGTATCCCACATGATGTGGGCCTTGACTGGTTTGGAGATTTTTTCAGCATTGAGACCAACCTTGGTAACA
This sequence comes from Protopterus annectens, assembly GCF_019279795.1. Classification (NCBI taxonomy): domain Eukaryota; kingdom Metazoa; phylum Chordata; order Ceratodontiformes; family Protopteridae; genus Protopterus; species Protopterus annectens. Next base: position 396,092,079 of record NC_056751.1, read on the forward strand.
ATTTAACTAATTTGGTTGTGGAATTAATGAGGGTAGTGCTTGAGAACAATTTTATTTTCCACAATGGGGAAATATTTAAGCAACGCAAGGGAGTGGCCATGGGGGCCTCCTGCGCCACGCTCTATGCCAATGTAGTACTTCATAGATGGGAACACAAGTTTATTTTTATTTCACCTTGGGAACAATATTTGGTTTATTACCGTAGGTACCTAGATGATATCTGCATTCTTTGGGGAGGAACAGCAGAAGACCTCACTAGCTTCTTAACTCACATCAACACCAGTACTAGCTTTCTTCGTTTCACGCACTCTGTTTGTGACACTGAGCTCCGCTATCTAGATGTCACCCTTTACAAGGACTATTCAACTAGTAGGTTTCAATCTAAAATTTTCCGGAAGCCCACTTTTTCTAACTCGCTACTACATTATCAAAGTTTGCACCCATTTTTCCAGAAAAAAGGAATAGTTAAGGGGCAACTAATTAGGGCCTCCAGGATGTGTAGTGCATTGGAGGACTTTAGCAATGAAATTGAAACATTGCACTCCATGTTTTTGAAACGTGGTTACCCCCATGACCTGCTTGAAACATTGACAGCAGAGGTAAGGGCATTGAGGGATTCTTCTTATGCACCGCTTCTTGGTAAAGCCTTGTCCACTCCAGCTTCACTGTTAGCACCTGGTGCGCATCACACAGGGAAAGAGTTTGTTTACACATATTGTAGCAATGCCTTTGAGATAGAAAGGGTGATTTCTAAATACTGGTCAATACTAGTACTACATGAGGATTTTAAACAGTTACTTCCTACCAAACCAAAATTCATTAGAAAGAGAGGTACCAATTTTAAAGAGCTTTTTGAGAGGAGATCCCATGTTAAAGAAAGCAAGCAACGGGTAAGGGCAGGGACACGAAAATGTGGGGCCTGTGGTCAGTGGCACGCAATTTTGGATGAACCTGTCTTGTATCTTAAATCAAGGAAATTTAATATTCAACCGTATGGTTACTTTTCTTGTGGTTCTAAGGGGGTAGTTTATTTGGGCTTCTGCACAACCTGCTCAAGTTTCTATGTAGGGAAAACAGAGAGGGAATTAAGAAAGAGGCTCTATGAGCATTTTTATGACATAGGGAGAAAAAAAGAAACCAACGCGTTTTATAAGCATTCCCTCACTTGCCCCAATTTGAACTTAAGGTTTATGGTGCTTGAGCAGGTTACCCCTGACCCTAGGGGTGGGGATTGGGAGGCCACCCTGGAATATAGGGAACTCATATGGCAGTTGAGGCTTGATGCAGGGAAACCACCCGGTTTGAATGACAACATAAGCATTAAATCTGTATTAAGGTTAAGAAGGGCAAGACTATGAACTGTGTTTATTAGGGCCACTTTCTATCTTTGCATGTTTATCGAATTTTAGGGCAGTTTGTTGTGTCGTTCTAGGGACAAAGACTTTGAAGAAAAATTTCTAACATCCATTGTTGCATTCTATATTATTTTATTTTATTTAAAATGCATTTAATATTGTATTAATGAATTGTTTTAAGCATTTAATGACCTTGGTATTTAAAGCAAGTTAATAATTTAATTTTTGGGCAACTTGGCTCTCTTATCACATTTTTTATAAAGCATAAAATGTAGTTTAATGTAATTTATTTATTTATTCTACTTGGATTTTAATGCATATTTGAAGTTAAAGTACGAACTGTCTTTTTAACAACTTAATGATGAGAGCAATTAATTAATTTAGTTAAGTACTATTTAAGTAAATGTTCCACACACTTCACTGTTTTTACTTGAGAAAGCTCAGAATATTCTGAACGAAAGCGCTTGTTTGGAATCTGTTTTTATTTGTTCATCAATTTGAATAAATTAAAATTATATTTGGAGACTTGAAGAAGTGATTTGTTTTGCCGAGTTGCCTGGAACACATTTGTTCATTGGTTTGGTATGTTTAAATAACAACTAGACACATTTTTGGAATCAGCATTACAAAATGGCATCATTACGGAACAAATTAAATACCATCTCACTGTTTCAGATCCAAGCAGTCTATATATATATTTTTTACCAAAGATTCACAAAGCTCTTCTCAATCATCCAGTTAGAGCAATCATGGCTGGTAATGGGTCCTTAACTGAACCAATATCACAATTCTTGACACAATATCTCAAACCATTACTCAAATGGGTGAGATTCAGAATTCAAGACACTACAGAATTTCTGAATATAGTAAGTGATATGCAAATTGAGGACCATTGGTTGTTGTTCACATTAGATGTTTGTTCATTGTATACAAATATACCCCAGTGGGCAGGGCTGGATGCTATTGAATATTGGTTACAAAAATCTAATCTATACCAACCCGGCTTTAATACTTTTCTTATCATTTGGCAGAACATGCTCTCACGAAGAATGTTTTCTTTTATGGTAACCAATGCTATTTACAAGTGCGTGGCACTGCAATGGGTGCATCTTTTGCCCCTATATATGAGGATTTGTACATGGCTTACACAGAAGAACACATTATTTATGATACTACACATGATATCTACCTGGGGGAAATTATTATATGGCGTAGGTATCTGGATGATTGCTAGATGGTGTGGAGGTCTGATGTGGAATACCTTATGGAATTTATAGGGTATCTCAATGACAACAAGTGGGGTTTACAGTTTACTATCAATTACCATCTATACAGAATCACTTATTTGGATGTACTTATATCCAGGAATGATAATAACACTTTACACACAGAAGTATTTCATAAATACCCTGAATATAACACCCTACTCCACGCATCCAGCTTTCATCCAGCCCACGTTGCAAAAAATATTCCCAAGTCACAATTCATTAGGATGAGACACATCTGTTCAGATGATAATTCTTTTGAATATTTTCGCAGCGATTTAGTTCATGGGTTTCAAGAAAGGGGATATAGCATGGGCCATGTTTATACAGCAAGCAACTATGCTGCCCAATATTGACAGGAAGGACCTTCTTAAATATAAACAGAAACCACAATCTACAACCAACAAGTTATGTTTTACCACCACATACGGTAGGAATACCAACAAGTTAATAGAGGTGGTTAGAAGACATTGGAACATATTACTGGCATACAATTTTTTGTCACAACATTTAGGTGAAACATGCCAGTTTTCTTTCAGGAAAGGGAAAAATTTGGGGTCTCATTTCAGTCACTTCAAACATCAATATCCATCTGCTTATCATGATACCATTCAGACTACCATCTCCGGGGACAAGTTAATTGGCTGCATGCCTTGTGGCCACTGCAGTAATTGTATCCGAGTGTTGAAGACTAAAAATTTTTCTAGTAATAATTGTAGCACAGTATTTGATATCATGTTTTTTTGCAAATTACAGTACAGATTGGGTCATATATCTGGCTACCTGTAGTTGTCACACATTTTATATTGGACAAACATCTAGACCCCTCAGGTTACATATTTCTGAACATCTTTGTGATGTCAGACACAAAAGAATGACCAATGCTTTGTCTAAACATGCCCTACAACACACCACAGCGACTTTTCATTTTACAATTATAGATAGGATAACAGGTGACAGAAATCACAAAACCGGTTTACACACAAAACTGAATGCTATGGAAAAGAAGTGGATTGTTAAATTAGGAGGGCTGTTCAGCCCAGGTTTGAATGAATATTTATGAGCTCACCAATAACATTTCAACATTAATTAAGGATAATGTATATATAGGATCACAAGATGTTTTGTATTTGTTACACTGATGAAGGCTAGGTTAACTCCTTAGCCAAAACCGGTCTATTATCTCTTGTGTTTTATGTCTCATTAAAGTATTTACACAGCGTACAGTTGCTGGCTATCCCCTTTTTTGTTCATTTATTTAACTTATAATCGTGCATTTACTTCCATGCAGGGGATCTTAATTTTGGATCCTTTATGGTTTCTCATAAAATAATGCAGTCATGACTAGGAGGTATTCTAAATCAACCTCATCTGGTCCTAATGGATTCTTCTATAAATCAGCACAGTCAAGACCACTAGTTCTAAAGTAATTTGTCTTTTTTTTATTTATTTCTTCACAGATTCTCTTAACTGCCGTATAAATGCCCGTTAAAACAGAATAATTGTAGGTTTCATGTTGCTGTGTGTCTGCCAGAATAAAAGTGTTCCACAGGCCATCTGCACAACACAGCATCAGCTGCAGTTTATAATTTGGCTGCAGACAAGAGGTTAGGAGAAGAAACCTGTGAATGTGCCCTTTACTGAAATTAAATGAAGGCTGGTTGAGAATTAACTCGCTCCTAAGCCAAAATTATAATGATTCTCTTTGTCCAAAAGGACTGTGTCACAGTAATTATGACATTTTGTCACAGAACTGTGTTCTAAATCTCAGCATAAACACTCACACATATTTTTGAAAGTTTTCATCATATGACAGGGCACTTAATATTTACATCAGTGACGTTATCTTCTGTACCCCTTTAAAGTTAAAAAGGCTTCATTTGCCCAGTGAGGTGTAAGTGAAGTTTTGCTCTGATATGCCAAATCATTTTTATGTATAGTATGACACAACAGTGCTTGGAAAATACTTTGGCAATAAAATTAAGCAGCCACCTTTTCAGATTATGATTTTATTAAGGGGCAGATGCTTTCCTGGGAACAAACTGCTGCGCTGTTCCCATTTCACAATGTGTCCAAATAAAGCATACAGCTCTTGCTATGACCTCCTGCCAGGCATTCGTGCTAGCTACTTCAGCTGTCAGGGTATAGAAATGTGTAATGAGGACTGGGTGTCAGTGCAGAGCTTTACAGTCAGGATTTATAAATGCAGAAACTTAAGTACCTACAAATGCTATCAGTCTAGAGGTTCCCTGTCATCTGTTAGCTCTCACCTTTTTTGCATTCTATAAAGAAAAATAGCAACATCATAACAGATTAAACTTGATTGTTCATATTCAACACCATTTATTTTACATGTAACTGTTTGGATCAAGATGGTGTGTCTTTATTTTTTGGATGCCAAGCTTAAAATAAGCAATACTCTAAAAGCTAAATACTATTGTTTGATTCCAGGATTAAAACTAGAAAGACCAAGACTGCAGTCTCTTGGAGAATTCTCTTTTCCTCACAATAGTAGCAGGGAGTGTGGGGCTTGTTGCCCTTCATGTCGAGTGGTGCAGGATGATGCTTCACTGCAAGAAAGATGGCTTTACAGCTTTTTAAAATTTTGACTGTAGACTACACTCAAGCGATTCCAATACATTTTGAACAATGTTTTACGAGTCAGTGAGAGTTACATTGCAGTTTCATTAGGAAGCCAATTTTTTAATAGCTGCTTCACTCAAGTCTGAGTATTTGTATTTGTAAAATTTTGTTCATGTCTAAATATATTTATTAAAAACATTGTGAACTGATTTTACCCACAGAGCTGTTTTTTATTAATTTCAAACAATTTTCAAATGAAAATATATACATGTGTACAATACCATATACATATAAATATATATGTTTGTGTGTGCATATATATATATATATATATATATATATATATATATATATATATATATATATATATATATATATAGGGGGCCGGTTTCACGAAAGTGCATTTATCCAAAAATGCACTTTCATGAAACTACACTACACCGATGAATAAAAAAAAACACACTAAACTCACTAATGGCACCCCCCCACACCCCCACTACTAATATATACTAACTCTGAGATTGCACTACAGTGAGGAAAATGGAATATTCCATTATCCTCACTGTACCAAAATCTAAAACATCAACCTCACCTCCTATACCACTAAAAATACTGTACCTGCACCACTGCACCAGGAATTCTGTTCGGTGCAGTGCAGTTTCGCAAAAGTGCATTTTTGGATAAATGCACTTTCACAAAACCGGACACACAAAAGTAAGTTTCGCTACAGTGTAATTTCGATGGGGCAAAGTAGACCCAATTGTTTCTTACAATATTGCAGATATTACTGGTGTCTTTTGAGTAGGTCAAAACCATTCTCAAGTCTCTTTTTTGCCAGTATTGTTGAAGTGTTTTGTGTCTATGGCATTCTCATAAGACACAGAAGAAGAAGAAAAAGTCCTACATAACAGTCCTTTTGCAACTTGTCTGAGGCTTTATCAGAGATTTGTGGATGATATTTATATCATTTGGGAAGGTGAGATAGACCAACTAGAAGCATTTCACAGTTACCTAGAAGGCACAATTAACTTTTTAAAGTTTACGATGAAATATAGCTCCTCTTCTATTTACATTTTGGACATATATGTGATGCAGGATGATGACGGAAAGATGGACACTAGTCTATTTAGGAAAGAATGTTGGAGGAACAACATTCTACCTGGGTCAAGTATGCATCCAAGATACACGCATGAGAACATTTTGAAAGGGCAGTTTTTGAGAATGTCCAGACTTCACTCGAGGGATGCTGAGTTTAATAGTGCAATACAAGACATGGGTCAACAATTCCGAAGGCATGGTTATATGAATAAAGAGGTATCCAGAATGCAAGAATATGTAAGAAGGAAAAGGGCGGAAGAAGGGCAAGTCTATCTGCTGAGAGAAGAAAGAGAAAATGAGGATATCATAGACAGAAAAGACCTCAAGAATACTGGCAAAAAAAGAGACTTCAGAATGGTTTTGACCTACTCAAAAGACACCAGTGATATCTGCAATATTGTAAGAAACAACTGGAAGATCCTGACATTTAATGATGGGTTGAGACAAATGGTGATGTACCGAAGTTTGCTTTCAGAAATAATAAGAATCTGAAACAGCGGTTATGTGAAGAAAGAACAACTAGACCCAATATTACATCAAGGAGAAGGGGGACCTTTCACGTCGAAGGTGTACGACATGTAAGCACATCAATACTGATGAGAATTTTACACATCCGACAAATGGTAGGCTATATCATAGTAATTTCTATGCGGACTGTACGACCAGAAATATAGTATATTTGGCCTCGTGTGGACAATGCAGTAGTTTCTACATGGGGAAAACTACGAGACAGTTAAAAGAAAGGGTCTCCAAACATTTAAGTGACATTAGATTGGCTGATTACAAGAATCCCCTGGCGAGACACATTTGTGATAATAGAAGGCATTTATTCAGTTTTGGGTGTTACAGATTATACAAAACACACTCAGAGGAGGAGATTTGGATAATAGAATTGAACTGAAAGAAATGCACTGGATTGGGGAGTTACAAGCACACAAACGTCCGGGCTTAAACACCAACTATCCAATTAAACCAGCCCTGAAGGGGCATAGACTAAGGAAACACATTTGATTGGATATGAATACCGTGAAGTCGATAGGTGAAAAGAGAAGGAGTTGTCTGAAAATGACATCCTGATTGGCTAAAACTGTGTTTTTATATGTTCTCATTATCAGTTTTAATTAGATCTGATGAATGATCATTAAGATCTGAAAGCACTTATCTCATGAGTACGTTGTTTTATTATTTTTATTTGATTAAAGTTTCTTACATCCACAGTGGATATGTGATATTTTTCTGAAGAATCCTGGCCATGATGACTGTGTTGGTTTTGTTCCTTGTTGGTTTTGTACTACAACACAGTACTTCAGTGGGGGTCTTCGTTTTACTTACTTTATATATATATATATATATATATATATATATATATATATATATATATATATATATATATATAAAATAATAGAATTGAACTGAAAGAAATGCACTGGATTGGGGAGTTACAAGCACACAAACGTCCGGGCTTAAACACCAACTATCCAATTAAACCAGCCCTGAAGGGGCATAGACTAAGGAAACACATTTGATTGGATATGAATACCGTGAAGTCAATAGGTGAAAAGAGAAGGAGTTGTCTGAAAATGACATCCTGATTGGCTAAAACTGTGTTTTTATATGTTCTCATTATCAGTTTTAATTAGATCTGATGAATGATCATTAAGATCTGAAAGCACTTATCTCATGAGTACGTTGTTTTATTATTTTTATTTGATTAAAGTTTCTTACATCCACAGTGGATATGTGATATTTTTCTGAAGAATCCTGGCCATGATGACTGTGTTGGTTTTGTTCCTTGTTGGTTTTGTACTACAACACAGTACTTCAGTGGGAGTCTTTGTTTTACTTACTTTATATATATATATATATATATATATATATATATATATATAAATATATATATATATATAGTGTGTGTGTGTATATATATATATATATATATATATATATATATAGAGAGAGAGAGAGAGAGGGGGGGGGAAATTTTTAGGTAATAAGGTTTGAAATGGAGGAAGATATTGTAAATAGCAGTGTATTTTTGTGTGTACAGTGTGTAAATTGAAATGCTATTATAAGCAAAAGGTATTTCTTTAACAATGCTGTTACTTTTTATAGTAGCTAGAGAATAGTTGCCATCACTTTCAAATAAAAATATTGTTTTAAGACCAGACAGAAACATTGCAGTATTAGTTAGAACAGGTTTGCTTAATGAAACAGTACTGTATAAAAGGAGGGCTAAAGTACTGTTTGCTCATCTTGGATGAAGATTTGATGTCTGGTGCACCAACTCTGGAAGACAGACAGCAGAGTGAAAAATGCCTAAAAGAAAACACTATTTGTACCCTCATCGACTCAACAGCACCGTAGATTGCAACACATTTATTCAAAATGAGTTTTGAGGAAGTGCATCCACATAGTAACACCACAGAATGAAAAGTGCTTAAAGTCTTCATGCAGAAATGCTGTCCACACTGTAATCACCCGAAACCATCCCTAGTATAATAACATAGCACATGGTATTGCAGAGACGTAAGTATATATATATATATGTCACAGATAAGAATTAACAAAAACAGAAAACGCCTATGATGTGCCACAGACAACTGGAAGGTACATAGGGTGTAATTAAAATACTGCAATGCAACATGTCGTGAGGTACACAAGAGCGTATCACAGCCATACGCTCAATGCAATAGCGCATAGAGATATGCATAGCATCTTATGTAGCCTCTCAACATTACCTGTTTGAAGTTCTCCTCTCATCTAGTGCTTTGCTGCTTCTTTGGTGATACTGGAATGTCTGCAGGCAAATGTATCTTCATTTCCTTCATCCTAGGCTGCTCAGACACAAACACAGACATAAATGTCCTCAGATTAATGGCATGCCAGTAAAAATGTGTTTACTGAGATGCCAGATCCCCAATGAATTTTGTATATTTGGTAAGTTGTACACATTCAGAGATGACACATTCCAAAACAGTAATGGAAAAATAGTAGAAAATCTGAAAATGAATGCACTGTCAGTACTGAGCTTGCAGTTTGCTTTGCACGTACACCTTCTCAAGGTAGTTTAACAGTAGTGTAGCTACTTCGGGTTATTCTTCTTTCATTGCAGTAAAGGAGTCCATAACCTCACCAACAGACAAGAAAGCTAATGCCAATAATTATTTCACACACATACTAAATTTAACATATTCTCCACACAAATGGGCCAGTTACCAAGCTTGCACCTTTTACCAGATATTTTGGACAAAATAGAAAATAAACACTCCTTTCTTTCCAACAAAAGGGGCATTTTAACAATACTTTGCACAACTGCTGGCTCAGAATCACACACAATAAACATTACACACTGGCCACCAGACCACAGGAATCAAGTAAATCATAGCCACACTGCCAAAAGCAGTTGTAAGCATTTATAGATTTCCTGTTCATTAATGCAAATAGCAGTGGAATGGTGCTGCACATGCCAAAAACATCCACATAGTCATGCAAGCTTTACGTTTGATGGAACATTAGCCTCTTTGACAGTAAAGTACCATCTGTTCCTAGATAGTGCTCAGTCCTAAACCAACTAAGTTCTGTTGTGTGGAAAAGACAATAACAGTCAGAGAACCAGGGCTATATATACGTGTGTGTATATAAACATGTTTTAAATAAGCTCACAACTCTTTAGCAGCTACATTGAGACATACAAGTCTGCCAGTGTCAGCATCACTGTTGCATCACACAACAATGCTACACTTTTATGTTTGTTTACCTGCTGATCGAGTGCTTTATGTGAAAGCAACACCAGTGCTCATTCCACTGTTGTGAACACCATTACTCTTTATCCATTAGAACACATAGTGCAACCCATAACACAATGACATGCCAACATCATTCCTTGAATGCATGGGAAGAGAGAAGTGAGCCAGACTAAGGGAGTTAGAATGAAGAAGTAAAACAGACGAGCAGGGGAGATACATTTAGCCCTGTACAATACAATCTGCCTTTAAGTCACCTTATGAAATGCAGTGTGACAAGTGAGCATATTTACGTTTGTATTTCTGAATTCATACATTAATCTTCTTCAAGAGTTATTGGTAAAATGTATTACAGGACTATATATCGTGCTTAATTTTTCTCTTTTGTTGGAGGTTGAATATGAATATTTTATGCTTTTTAATGTTTTTCATTGTTATCCCCCCAGATCCTACCTGATGGCTCCTGTACCTACACCAAATCAGTCCATTTGCTCCAAGGAGTCAGGCATCCCCGGGCTAGGCAACAACCCTGTGACTCATTTGTTCCTGCCCAGGAATTCCAGTTGGCCCATCCATTCTGCAGCAAGATTCAGGTGGTAGGAAGAGGGTCAGCTTCTTTGTCATTTAGGCCCAAACTCCATAGGATGCTCCCTCTAGGTGTCACCCATGTGCTAAGCCAGCGCTTCTTCCTCTACCCAGGATAGGTGAGCCAACAATGACCACTCACTCCCACAGGTGCCCAAGCCACTGTTTAACATCAGCTCACCTACAGCCATAGAACTGGCTGTTTTTTAATGTTTTTGAATTTTAAGCACTTTTATAATGGTTGCCTGCACCTTTTTCTAAATATCATGGTTAATTACTATAGCGTTTAATGTTTTAGGCATATTTAGTTGGTGGTCTTTATAATAATTTTTTTCCCTTGTAACTAAATAGGGTATGATTTATGGCACTAATTATATGTTTGGTAGTGGATATTTAGATTGGTATTTTGTCTCGCCAAGAATTGTTTCTGTGTCTGTTTACCCAAGACCAACTTTTAGTGTAGTGCAGTGCCAGGTGCTCAATGATATGGATAGTTTGGGAATAAATGTGTTAATCTGTATAGTTGATATGGCTATCTCATTTTATTTCCTAAATTTATCTTAAATGACTATTGCACAGACATACACATTGTATTATTATTAATATTACTTTTTATTGTTAGAGAAAATAATGTGGTCTGAGCTACTAGGAAATATGTATCAAGAAGCAAAATATGCTGCTGCTGCAATGTCTTTTCAACTAGGCAGGTCAGTTATAGAAAGCTTTTGCACTGTTTAAAAACTGTCTCTGGGTAGATACTACATACTGATACAGTCACCTTTTACAATATTTACTATTATGATTATTAAAGACATAAAAAAACAGCTATAAATGAGCACAAAGACGACTTATACTTTTTGTTTTTGAACATATGTCTCGTAGGCCATAGCACATAAGAATTTCTAAAGTATATATCAAAAAGAAAGACAAGCCTGGCCTGTGACACAGAGATATGAGCCCTAACTGTGACTCTGACAACAGGGGTTCTGTTAGTATCCCTGGCACTGGAGGAGCCAGACAGCCAGTGAGAGCAATGAAGGGATATGTTCCACTCATGTCTCCTTGAGAAAAGGGAATACTGTAGATGGTTGGGAAGCACACTGGAGCTGCAATTTCTTCAATGGAGAACAGAAAACCACCTCCTCCCATGCTTCATGGTTGGCAGGCAGGGCTGCTTGCTGGCAATATCTCTTGCAGAGGGAAGAATGAAAAGTGCGGACAGCCTGTTTCACACTTGCTTCCCCTGGGTGAGCATCTGTTGGAATGTAGGACCATATAACAAAAATCCTCATACCACCCTTCATGGCAGCCTTAATGATGTACCCTCTTGGCTGACTCGTTCCTTGATGATAAGAAATAAGCAGACTAATTAGCAATAGAGGAGGTGCTAATCAGCAGGCAACAGTAAAAATTGTAAAAACACACACATGCACAAACACAAAACCCCAGTAAAACTTAATTTTTCATCTGTACAGGCAATAGCCTAAAAATGTACCTAAACTGACTCTGATGAAAAAGTATTTTAATTACATATGTCAGTATTCCAACCAAACAGACCTCCCAATATTTGCACACTACTCAAATGTATTTTTAGCTCACAAAATGCCAACGGAAAATGAAACACAGTTCAGATCCCACATGCTTATAGTAGCTCTCTTCCATCAGAAGGATCATTTGTCCTGCTCTTTCAAATGACACAGCTACAAAGAAGGATCTCTCATCAAAAAGACATATTTCTGTTGATGAGCCTGTGAAGATTGGGTGAAGATAGCTGAAGGCTGCCAGCCTAGCCAGATAGAATTTTGGACATAATTCTGTCATCTGTAAATATTAATGTAAACCACAGGCTTGTTGTCTTAAATGGTAAAATAATGTTACATGTGGAACTAGAAAAATTGTAACAAGGGTGCACTCTACTGAAAAAGTAAAGCATGTTGTGACTGACCCTTTGATGTAAAATTCAGAGCCAGTAAGTCTACAGTGAGGCATCCTGCCTATTGTTTTAAGGCCAGGGTCAATGGCCAGAATTTGCATGCATAAATGTCCTTTATTGCTCTGGTTTCTGCCCAGAGGTGAAGAATGTAAATATAGTTTCTGTTAGCCTGGGAACCCAAGGAAGTGTGAAGAATGATGCAATGTGAACCAGGAATGTGATTTTAAAAACAGAGAGAATCAGAGAGCATTAAGCATTTTTGTCTTGACCATCCAACTCACCAGCCACTGTCTTGCTCTATATGTAAGTTCATCTTAGGCTTGTGTTTTTCTCCTAGAAATAGCTAGAAACTAGAAAGATTAGACTAAGTGTTTTTCTGTGATGTCAGAACTGTACTACTGAATTATTTTAAGCATTTCTCTGTGATTTCTGAGCTATTGACTAGCACTGTGTAGTGAAAAGTATTGTCTTGTGTTTTGACTATTTGTTATTAAATATTTTTAAACCCTTTCAACTGTGGCTGTTTTTGTTGAGATAATTTAAGCTCTTTAGAGTACTTGCATGCCTTTGGTAAAATTGTACAAAGCCACTTCAATAGCTTTAGCCCTGGGCTATACTACCAATTGGATAATAATATTGCACAGTAATAATTGGACACCCTTTTAAGGGCCTTTGAGTAGCTGATAAATATTAGTGGGTGGTGGCAGTTGGTACTACCATATAGTCTGGGAAAAAGGGGCACACCTGGAGAACCTGTGCCAGCCTTTCCCAGGAGTGTTTGTGTGATTGTATAAACTCTTCTCAAAGTGTGTTTGTGTGTGTGTGTGTGTGTGTGTGTGTGTGTGTGTGTGTGTGTGTGTGTGTGTGTGTGTGTGTGTGTGTGTGTGTGTGTGTGTGTCAGCTACTTGGGCAGGGACACGAAGCACTGGTTGGACAGAGAGGGTGCTGGAGGTTTTAGCTTGCCCACTAGACTAAGATCTGGACCCTGTAGCTGTGCCAGTGGGGAGTCTTATTGGGGACCTGGAGAGCAAGGGAGCAATGAGCCCCGGACTGACTGTGATCTCTGTGTGCTCTTAAGGGTAATTGCACTTTACTGTGTGTATTCGTTATCCTTTCCTCCTATATGAGATGCCCCTCACTAGTGTTACTGGTGAGGATTGAGGCTTCTTGATTGCTGGGCCATGGCATGGGTGTCACAGAGCCATTTCTGCTTTTCAGAGGTAGACTTGGATTCAGATAATATATTATTTCGAAATGCATCTAATTTGGCATTAAAATCTATCATATGTGTGAAAATAAATGGTCTGCTGGAAGTAAGGTATTGAAATTCATTATTTATGCTGACAACATTTTTTTGGAGACATTAAAAGCACTATAGACTTTTCAATCCCTTAAAAAAACACTCCATTGCACAGTCAAGCTCATAATAAGGACATCATGGAAGGAAAGCATCTTATGCGGTAGTTATACAGCTGCTGTTTTCAGTGGAGGGCTATGTTCTTTGCAAAGACAACTTGTAGTAAAAACCTTAAACTTATTAGAGATATACATACACCAAAAGAGAGCTCAATCATACAGTCAATAAGGCACAAGTGGGACTACCGCTGCAGTTCAGTGAAAAACTAGTGCATGTTGCCACAATATGAAGACAAGATGATCAATTTCAACAATTGGCTTAAGTATTGCTGTCATTCAAAGCGGATCCAATACCTGTCAGCCTGGGATGACATGCTCGACAAGCCACGATGCTTCGCTAGGGACGGCTTGCACCTGTCACCCCTGGGCTTTCGGATATTGGCAAAGGCTCTTGCTTCCCCCATAGTGCCTTTTTAGGCAAGGCTCAAAAGACAAACCCACCTCCATAGGTATCACAAGGTATAAGAAACTAAGAGTAATGCTACTCAACGCCAGGTCTAAACCTCAAGATGCATGCACTCGAAACTCTCCTTAGCATGGAAAACATCGATATCTGTGCAGTAACAGAAACCTGGTTCAAGGCTCCCGAGAGCACCCCAGCACTACCAGGTTATACCTCATACCATGCTTTTCAGCCCCAAAACTTGGACCGAACCACAAAAGGAGGGGGAGTATCAATATTCGTCAAAGATACCCACACCTCCAGGTTGGTGGCACAGCACGAAGCATCAGAGACTATCCATGTGCAACTAACAGTGGGTAAAACTGCCTTCCAGTTTATAGCCTGCTACAGACCACCCTCCTAAACCCAGGAACCCCACTCAGCCTTCCTGAGAACACTGGAAAATATGAAGGTCTCTCCAAATACCATTATATTGGGCGACTTCAACTACCCAAACATAGACTGGGAGCATTACTCTAGCTCCAACACCCTAGCCCAAGGGTTCCTAGAATTTATAAACTCAAATGCTATGGAACAACTTGTTACCACTCCCACAAGAGGGGAAAACATACTGGACCTGATCATCACCAACATGGAGACTCTATGCTCCAGACCAGAAGTGTATCCCTCACTGGTAAGATCAGACCATAAACTAATCTCACTGGATATTCACATCCCGACCCCACCCCCTGCCCAGAAAATCACACTGAAAAACTTCTCTAAAGCAAATTTCACACTCCTCAAAACAGAGGTGGAATCCTTCAAAGCCCCCAAGCCTATGGAAAATACAGCCCAGACCACAGAATCCTTTATAAACACATTCTATGAACACCTTCAGGAATGCATGGATCATGCAATTCCAAATAAAACCAAGACCCAATCCTCCAAAGCAGACGTCCTGTCTGGTGGACCCCAGCCATAAACAAACTATACAATAGAAGGAGGAAGCTGCTACATGATAGAGCAAAATCCCAAAAAGGGAAAGCATCTCTGATCAGTATTAGCAAAAAACTACAGGCACTCATAAAATCATCTAAGGTCAGCTTCGAGAGAAAAATTGCACAGGACACTAAGGATAATCACAAGGCTTTCTTTAGTTATGTTAGGAACCTGGGTGAGAATTCCCAGATATGCTCAAAATTACTCCAAAATGACAAAAAATACATCGAACACACAGACATTGCCAACATCCTAGCTGACAGGTTCAGCGCAAACTCCCCCCCCCTCCCCACCAAAAGGGAAAATATCTATCCCAGCAGAGTGCTGCACCCCTGACATCTCAGATGCTCAGGTAAGAGCCGCCCTCTCCAAAGCAAAAAACACAGCATCAATGGGATCAGACGGTGTCCCGGGCTGCGTCCTACATGAACTCCAAGAAGAGCTAAACCCAAACATAAAACTACTGTTCAATCTCAGCCTTACTACAGGATATGTACCCAAAGAGTGGTGTACAGCAACAGTGGTCCCTCTCCACAAAGGTGGTGCCTCAACGGATCCTGGAAACTATCGCCCCATAAGCCTGACTAGCTTGGTGTGCAAAGCTATGGAAAGGATCATCATGGACCTCATGAATAAAGATATTGGGGACCTACAGACACTAGATCCTACCCAGTTCGGCTTTGTTAAGGGCAGATCCTGCCTCTTAAACCTGGTCGATTTCTTTGAAACAGTCACCAAGGCCATTGATGAGGGGAAGGTGGTCCACACAGCCTACCTGGACCTCACAAAAGCCTTCTATACAATACCCCACTCGGGCATTATAGATAAGCTCACCAGCTTAAATAGAAACCCCTATGTCACTAGATGGGTTGCAAACTGGCTCAAGGACAGAACCCACATGGTTAGAATTACTGGTGCCATGTCAGACTCCAAACCAGTTACAAGTGGCATCCAACAAGGCTCAGTCCTGGGACCTCTCTTGTTCGGTATATATTTCTCGGAGGTATAGGCCAACACGGAAGGACTGTGGCTGACCAAGTTTGCAGATGACTGCAAACTGGGTGCCATAATCGACTCTCCAGCTGACACAAGCATCCTCCAAAAGGGCCTCATAGAAACAGCCAACTGGTGCCAGTGCCATGGCCTCAAGCTAAACGCCAAAAAGTGTATAGTCATCCCCTTTGGCAAAAACAAAGTGCCCACAAATTACCACATAGGTGGTAATCCATTAAGTACAGAAGAAGTAATTAGGGACCTGGGGACCCAAGTTGATCGCAATCTCTCATTTGACAATCACATGGCCAAAGTGGTTAGAAAAACATTTTATATAGCCCACCTAATCATGAAGGGATTCACATCTACATCAGGGGAGGTCATCGTGCCTCTTTACTCATCCCTCATCAGGCCCATAATTGAGTACAATGCCCCTTTGGGATGTACCTTACCAGACACCTGCAGCAACTGGAAAGAAAGTACTTCATCAAGAGGATCAAAGGGCTCAAACAGATGCCATATGCTGCCCAGTTAAAGAAACTCCAGCTCTACTCAGTGGCATACCGCCTGCTCAGAGGTGATCTGTGCCTGACGTATAAAGCCATGTCCAACCCGGAATTAATGGACATGCTGCACCTCAGAAAATCCAAATCCTATCGAGCTACGTGCTCGAGAGACTTGAACCTCAGCACTGAAATAAATAGGACATGCTGGAGGGACAGATTCATAACCCAGAGGCTCCCTTCATTCTGGAATAAAATCCCAGTCCAGGTTAAGCAGAGTCCCTCATTGACTCTCTTCAAGAGGAATCTTGATGAGTGGATGGGAGATCATAGGTTTACCCCAGGTATCACTTCTGTGTCACTGTTAGACAGAGGCACAGTATACTAACCTCGAAAAAGGGCACAGCAAAATTAATTTAAAATGGGTGGCGAAAGCCAAACACACTCTGGCTAGGCTTATAAATGCCCTAGGGCAGATAGCCTATCATGAACCTATGAACCTATGTTGGATAAAGCATTTATATTGTCACTGTGGACTGCCCCAATCTAAGAACAATTATGAGGTATGCCACGTCTAAGAAAAAAATGTTTCATATACTGACACCACTGTGCACTAAAGTGGAATAGTAACATATAGGTTCATAGGTTTATACTAGGCTATCTGCCCTAAGGCATTTATAAGCCTAGCCCAAATTTTTGTGGCTTACGCCACCCCTTATATGAAAAAATACTGTGCCCATTAGTTTGTTGTGCCTCTGTCCAGCAGTGACACAGAGATGATTCCCAGGGTAAACCTACGATCTCCCATCCACAGGTCAAGATTTCTCTTGAACAGAGCCAGCGAGGTGCTCTGCCTCACATGGACCAGGATTTTATTCCACAGCATAGGGAGTCTCTGAGTGATAAATCTATCCCTCCAGCACATCCTATTTATATCCGTGCTAAGGTTTAAGTCGCTTGCTCTAGTGGTTTTGGTGGATTTGGATTTTTTGAGGTGGAGCATGTCCATTAATTCTGGGTTGGACATGGCCTTGTATTTCAGGCACATGTCACCTCTGAGCAGACGGTATGCGACTGAATAGAGCTGGAGTTTCTTCAATCTGGCAGCATATGACAGATTTTGGAGTCCCTTTATCCTTTTGGTGAGGAACTTTTGGGGTCTCTCCAATTGCTGCAGATGTCGGGTGAGATACATCCCGAATGGGGCATTGTACTCGATCATTGGTCTGATAAGTGAAGAGTACAGGGGAACAATGACCTCACTAGATCTGGATGTGAATCCCTTCATGATCAGGTGGGCAATGTAGAAGGTCTTTCTAACCACTTTAGCAACGTGAGTGTCAAAAAAAGGCCACTGTCAACCTAGGTCCCCAGGTCCCTGATAACCTCTTCTGTGCTTAGTGGATTGCCACCTATATAGTAGCTTGGGGTTACCTTGCTTTTCCCGAAGGGTATGACTATACATTTTTTGGCATTTAACTTCAGGCCATGGCTCTGGCACCAGCTATCTGTTTCCGTGAGTCCCTTCTGAAGGATATCCGTGTCCGATGCACTTTCCACTATGGCGCCCAGTTTGCAGTCGTCTGCAAACTTTGTCAGCCAAAGTCCTCCCATGTTGGCCTGTACTTCTGAGATGTAGATGCCGAACAATAGGGAGCCAAGGACCGAGCCCTGTGGGACACCACTTGTGACCGGCTTGGAGTCTGACATAGTGCCAGCAACTCTAACCCTGTGGGTTCTGTCCTTAAGCCAGTTTGCAACCCATCTTGTGACATATGGGTTTACATTTAAGCTGGTAAGTTTTTCTACAATACCCGAGTGGGGTATTGTGTCGAAAGCCTTTGCAAGGTCAAGGTAGGCTGTATGGACTGCCTTTCCCTCATCAATGGCCTTGGTGACTGTTTCGAAGAAGTCGACCAAGTTCAAAAGGCATGATCTTCCCTTGAAGCCAAACTGGGTCGGGTCCAATGTCTGCAAGTCCCCTATATCTTTGTTTATGAGCTCCATTATGATCCTCTCCATAGCTTTGCAGACTAGACTTGTTAAGCTTATGGGGCGGTAATTACCAGGGTCCGTAGAGGCACCGCCTTTGTGGAGTGGGACCACAGTTGCCGTACGCCACTCCTTGGGCACGTATCCTGTGGTAAGGCTGAGATTAAACAGCTGCCTTATGTGCGGGTTTAATTCCTCATTTAGCTCATGTAGCACACAGCCGGGGACACCATCCAGTCCCATTGATGCTGTGTTTTTAGCTTTAAAGAGAGCAGCTTTCTCCTGCGCATTTGAGATGTCTGGGAGGCTACACTCCGCTGGGATAGTTATCTCTCCTTTAGGGGGGTAGAGGGGGGTGAAGTTTTCACTGAACCTGTCTGCCAGTATGTTGGCAATGTCTGTGGGTTCAGTGATTTTTGTATCATTTTGGACTAATTCTGAGCATATCTGGGAGTTTCCACCCAGGTTCCTAACATAGCTGAAAAAGGCCTTATGATTGTCCTTTGAATCCATGGCAATTTTTCTCTCAAAATTGGCCTTAGTTGATTTTATGAGTGCTCGTATTTTTACTAATAACGATCAGGGGTGACTTCTCTTTTATGGATTTTGTTCTATCATGTAATAGCTTTCTCCTCTTATTGTAAAGTTTGTTAATGGCTGGGGTCCACCAGACTAGATGTTTGCCCTTTGTGGAAAGAGTCTTGGTTTTATTTGGGATTGCCTGATCCATGCAGTCCTGGAGGTGTTCATAGAAGGCATTTGTAAGGGTTTCCGCAGCTTGGGTTGTGGTTTCCACTGGCTCAGGGGCCTTGAAGGATACCACACCAGTCTTGAGTAGTGTGAAGTTTGCTTTAGAAGTTCTTCACTGTGGTCTTTTTGTTTGGGGTGGGGCGGGATGTGGATTTCCAGTGAGATTAGTTTATGATCAGATCTCACCAATGAGGGATATGCTTCCAGTGTGGAGCATTTTGTCCCCATGTTTGTGATAATGAGATCTAGTATATTTTCTCCTCTCGTGGGAACAGTGACTAGCTGTTCCATGGCATTTGAATTTATGAACTCCAGGAACCGTTGGGCTAGAAAGTTAGGGCTTGAGTAATGTTCCCAGTCTATATTCGGGTAGTTGAAGTCACCCAATATGATGGTGTTTGGAGATACATTTATACCCTCCAGTGTCTTCAGGAAGGCTGTGTGGGGTTCCTGAGTTTGAGAGGGTGGCCTGTAGCATGCTACAATTTGTAGAGCAGTTTTGCCTATGGTTAGTTGCACCTAGATGGTTTCCAAAGCTTCGTGCATTGCCACCAACCTGGAGGTGTGGGTATCCTTTATGAATATGGATACACCCCCTCCTTTTGTGGACACTTGACATGATATGACACTTAACATGATGTGGCCTAGTCACCAGGACTGGCACTGCTGTCTGATACAACAGCAGGATGTATGGAACAGATGATATGACCAAATACTAAACAAAAAAATAGAATATATTTTAATGGCAAAAAAAAACAGAAGATCAGTATGACTTAACATGGAAGTCAGAAAAGTAGTTAAAGAAAGGGATGTCTCATAAGGAGTGGAAGAGATCAGGAGAAGTAGACAGATAGATATAGAAGTATAATAAAATAAAGTAGCAAGAGAGATTACAAAGGCCAGGGCAATCACTGAAAGAGGGTCTGATAAAAGGTGAAAAAGAAAGCAAACATGAATTTTTAGGTCCTTAGGGAAAGAATAAAATCTGGAGCAATGATTAGAAAACATATAAGAATTCATTCAAAAGGGCAATCAAGCAGTGACTTCACGTTAAGCTCTGCTTGTGTCTTTACTAATGAGTAGGGATGGAATTTCCTTTGGGAATAAATGAATGATGATTGGAGAAGGTGATATCTGGGCTATTTGGATGACTAACCAGAGGAGGGTACAAAAAGGAGCTACTTGCTCTCAGGGAGGACAGGACAAAGGGGAATGATGGGATATCTCCTAGAAGTCTTTAGAATTCTCCAGGGTGTTAACCCACCTCCTAAAAGATCTGTTGAGAAGATCCTTGCTCAGCAGGAAGATTTCTCAGGACTAAATGTGTGCAATTGTAGTGCAATACCTTACATGGACACTAAAAACATTCTAAGACCATCAGCCAATGATTATGATCTCACTGTTAGTTGTAAAGAATCACCAGAACATGAAATAATGTGGATTTCTAGCCAGAAAAGCATGCAAAATAAATAATATGTAAATATTTTCTCTGTGCAGTACATTTTTTTGTGCTGGTTACTTTCTCATTGTTACATCTTAGTTAATTCTCAACTTCTGTCTGGTCATAGATAACAGTGGACTTAGCAGGTCACTTCCAGTTCTTCTGCAAGCAAATACTGGTGGTGTTATATACATTACCTTATTCTGGCTTATACTCCATAGTGAGTTTTCCACCCCCCAGGCCAGTAATCAAGGAGCCTGAATCTTCACCACTGACACTGGAGAGGGATGTTCACTTGGAACAAAAATAGATACATACAGTATTTCAGGATCCAGTTCTCTGCATCAAGCACAGACCCATACCTCTCAACCTCTTGGAGCATGAAATATGGACAAATCCATAAATAAAAGTGGGACAAAGGCCCAAAAATAGCGACAATTTTTAAATATTGCTCTTACAAACCTAGAAAGTTGATGGAATAACAGATTTTGCATTAGCTTGAATTTTCTAAAGGATATGAAGTCTGAAAATCGAATGTCTGTTATTACTTTTTAACTTCGATCTTTAATGATTTGTCACTAATTTGCCAGAAAACTACACTTTTGTGAAAAATAGACCAAAAATATGATGCCAAAATCTGGACATTTTGCAAAAATATGTACCGTTGAGAGGTATAAGCACAATTTCCTGTAAGAGCACACAGGGAACACACTCAGTTTGGGGTCTGGGTTTCTCTCTGTCTCCCTCCAGGTTCCCAGTAATACTTCTCACTTGCAGAGCTATAGAGTTGAGTCCTCAGCCGAGTACCAACCTAAGTCTTCTACCACTCTCGCTGTGAAAACAGTGCTTCGTGTCTCAGCTCCAAGCAGCTCACACACACACACACACACACGCACACACACACACACACACACACACACACACACACACACACACAGACACACACACACACACACACACACACACACCCACACACACACCCACACACACACACACACGCACACACACACACACACACACACGCACACACCTGGGAAAGGCTGACACAGATTTACTAGCTATGACCCCTTCTGCCCAGACTATAAGGTAGTTACACTGTCATCAGACACTCCAACACCAGCTATTCTAAGGCTCGTATGAGGGTACCCAATTATACTGAGTGAAATTAATATTAATACCAACGATAGTGTTTGGCCAATACAGTAAGGCATTCAGGAGTGGCCATACAGTCACCAAATAGATAGAAGCACTCTCAAAGGTTAAAATATTCTTTAATGGACCAGCCACAATGAAAAGTTTAAATATATTTAATAATAAACAATAAAAGAACATGAAAATACAGAATGTCTATTTACAGAAAACACCAGAGTTTCAATCACATGAAATATTAAAATAGCACAGATGACTAGAGATACACAGATACAGAAAAACAGTACTTAACTAATTTCACTACATTTTCCTGACTGATTTAAAGAATCACTATTCTCTGGTCACTTACTAGAGCAAGACAAGATGAAGTAAGTGAGTGATCCTTCTATGTCAGGATCCAAAAACAGACTGCTCTGATATTTCAGCCTC
This sequence comes from Protopterus annectens, assembly GCF_019279795.1. Classification (NCBI taxonomy): domain Eukaryota; kingdom Metazoa; phylum Chordata; order Ceratodontiformes; family Protopteridae; genus Protopterus; species Protopterus annectens. Next base: position 396,114,695 of record NC_056751.1, read on the forward strand.
ACCTAGTATTCAAACATAATTTTTGTGATGGATTACAGAATGATATCACACACATCTGGTCATCTGACTTCTGGTTCCCATACTACCCCCTTTACTGGAAACTGAACCAGACTATCACATATATGTGTTACCATGCACACAAATAGAGCTTTGCTAAGATTTGTTGCAATTTATGGAAGTCATAAAACAACAAAACATTTCCACTCTTCCTACTGGAGATAATAAACCATTCTTTGGCACAAACATTTCATATCTGGCTGCAGTCAGAACTGTGAGATACAATTTTATGGCCTAAATTAAGTAGTTTAATTTAATTCTATTTTTCAAAGTTAGCTTGAGCTGAGCTTAACCTCTTCTCTTCCAGTATCCTCTATTACAATATTAATTTCAATAGTTATAATACAGTCTAGCATACAAGTGTGTTTATTTTTCTGTCTAGCAGAACACACTGTTGGTACATTTTAAACACAAGCAGCTTTACAAATACATTTTTCAACACAAGCATCTGTACAAATCAGTTTGATATACAAATGACATGTAATTCTTTACAAAATTACAGCTAGTTGTGCTGGCATCTGTTACATATCCACTGCCCTATTTCTCCTGGTATAGCTGGCATTACCTCACTTCATCACATCTCTTCCTCTTTGAAGACTCAAGCTAGTTTCTCAAGTGACCCTGGAGAAACGTTACTTGAGATGAATGAGCTTGTCTGGGAATACATTAACCCATACCTTGTCTTGAGACCCCATCTGCATTGACATTGTTTATCCCACTACAGTCCTGCTGCACTGTCATATTATATGCCTGCAACCCTAGGCTCCACTTTAATAACTTGCCATTTTACTGGCTGGCTCAATGTAGCTATGTTAAGGGATTGTGATCTGTAACTACAGTGAATTTCCTTCCATACAGATTGGGTTGAAGCTTCTGCAGTGCCCACACTATGGTGAGACATTCCTTTTCTACTGCTGCATGACATTCCTCCCTAAGTTGGAGTCTGTGGCTGAGATATACAACTGGGTGCTCTTCTCCCTCTGAGGAAACCTGGCTGAGTACAGCCCCCACCCCATGGTTCAAAGCACCCACCTGCACAACAAATTATTGCTGTAATCTGGACTAGCTAACACAGGGGTCCTCCCAAAGCCCCTTTAAACTTCTGGAATGCCTGCTTGCAGTATGGGGTCCACACTACCTTGTCTGGCCTGTTTTTCCTGTCATATCTGTGAAGGGAGCAACTATTGTACTATAATTAGGAACACATTTTCTATAGTACTCCGCTGTCCCCAAGAATGCCCTCACCTGCTTTTTGGTAACAAACAGGACAGGTTATGCTTGAATAGCTTCCACTTTGGCAGGTTCTGGCCTGATCTTACCACTTCCCATACTATGTGTGAGGTAGGAGACCACTGCCATACCTACTTGACACTTACTGGGCTTAATGGTCAACCCTGCCATTCACAGCCTGCCTGCTGAAGGTGCTCCTGCCAGGAATGGCTGTAGATGGCTATATTATCCAGGTAAGCAAGGGCATAATCTCCTGCTCCTGCTCAGATATGGTCTACCAGCCTCTGGAAGGTCACTGGGGCATGTTTCATCCCAAAGGACATATTTATGAACTTGTATAATCCAAAAGGAGTCACAAATGCTAACCTCTGTCTAGTGGTGGGAGTCAAGGTCACCTGCCAGTAGCCCTTGCTGAGATCATTAGTGGTCAGATACTTAGCTTCACCCAGTTGCTCTAAGGCTTCAACAGTCCTAGGTATGGGGTAAGCATCTGACACTGTGTGACTATTTAGTTTTCTATAGTCCACACAGAACCTGGTGATGCCATCTTCCTTTGGTACCAGCACCACTGGGGAGGCCCAGGGACTGCTGGACTCCTGGATTACCCCAGTTCCCAGATTTCCTGTATCACCTCCCTCAGAGTCTGTCTGACTCACTCAGGCACCCTGTAAGGGGCCTGTTTGATAGGCCTTTGGGTTCCTGTATACACATGGTGCTGCACCAGGTGGGTACACCCAGGTTTCCCAGTGAACATGCCCCCAAACTTATGTAACACTGCTCAGATTTCTCAAACCTGGGTAGGGGATAGCTGCTGAGACATTGCTACCCCTTCCACTGAGGTATCAGTTCCAGCCTTACTGAGGAGATCAGTCACCAGATCCCCCTAATACTCCTCCTGCCCTTCACTGCAAATACTCAGCACCAGGGCCTGCCTATCATGGTAAGTTTTTTTCATGTTACCATGGTACAGTTTGTGCCCTTGCCTCCTGCCTAGCAGTTCTACCATGTAATCAACATCACTGACCTTCCTTACCACTTTGATGGGTCCCTCCCAACCTGCCTGCAGCTTATTGTTTCTGACAGAAATGAGAACCATAACCTGCTGTCCCAAAGCATACTCTCAGGTTCATGCATTCATATCATAGCAGACCTTTTTCTGCTGTTGGTCTCCTGCCAGGTTCTCCTGGGCCAAGCACTTGAGCTCCCTCAGCCTTGACCTGAGGTTTAGGACATATGCCACAACAGACTCCTTGTGGGATTCACACTCACCCTCCCACTCATCATGAATCAAATCTAAAGACCCCCTCACCCTATGCCAATACAACTCAAAGGGGGAAAAAACTGTGGTTCCTGGGGTACCTCTCTGTATGCAAACAGCAGATGGGGCAAATATTTGTCCCACTCTCTCTTAAACTGGTCTGCAAATGTCTGTAGCATGGTCTTTAGTGTAGAGTTTAACCTCTCCACAAAACTATTAGTCTGGGGATGGTAGGGGTGGACTTTAGGTGCTCCATTCCACAGCGCTTCCACAGACCAGCAGGTCTGACATGGAATTGGCACCTCTGTCAGTCAGTGTTTCTCTTGGGAAGCCTTCCCTGCTGAAAATCTCTAACAAAGCATTTGTCACCTTCTCTGCCTTGATGGAGGACAGAGCCACTGCCCCAGGGTATCTAGTAGCATAACCTATTACCACCAGGATATATTTCTTCCCTGTTGAACTTGGGGTACTTAGAGGCCCCATAATATCCATAGCTACCATCTGAAATGGCTCCTCAATCACAGACAAAGGCATCAAAGGAACCTTGAGCTTGTCTTCCGCCTTGCCTACTTTTTGACACTGCTCACAGGTCCTGCAGTACCCTGTTACATTGCTCACAACCCCAGGCCAATAAAAGCTCTGCATAATATGTCTCTTTGTATGCTTTATGCCCATATGACCTGCAAAAGAAATGTCATAGGCTATAGCTAGAAGTGCCAGATGGTAGGCTATGGGCACTACCAACTGCTGTATTATCTCACCCTCTAGCTCTCCCTCAGGGGTCCACTCTCTATACACTAACCCTTTGTTCCAGTATACAGATGCAACTTTTCCTTGAGAATGACATGCCTCTCTAGCTACCTCCCTCAAGCCTCTTAGAGTTGGGTCCAAGAGCTGAGGCTGTCTCAACTCTGTCTTTGTGACCCTTCCCAGCTCCACTTCCACAGGAAGTCTGGTATCCTCTGACTGTGGTGCCTCACTGTCACATTTGGTACCAGCAGCTGTGGCTCACCTTCAGGCTCACTGCTACAGGGTAGCTCTCTCCCTGAAATAGCCACCTCACCAGCCCTGGCTTCAGGTGTGGGTTCTGTCAGGGTCTCCTCCAAGTTACCAGACCCTCATCCCTGTCTCCAATCCTGACTACATGTAACTGCATGCACACAGGGTACTGCATTATCAAAATCATTCCAAATCAAGACATCTGCATGGATATTCTTAAACACACTTACTTGCTTGTTTCCTTTTCCACCCTCCCAGTCAATGTGAACCCTGGCCAAAGGCATTTGGAATGGGGTCCCTCCTAAAGCTCTGACTGGAGTGGACTGCCCAAGCAAGTACTGCTCTTGTTTAACCACTGCCGGCTTCCCCATGGTTATGTCAGAGGCTGTATCTCTCTTAGCAGTGAAAAACAAAACATGGTTATGTCAGAGGCTGTATCACTCTTAGCAGTGAAAAACAAAACAATCAGAAGAAAGCCTAGAGTAGAAATCAGACAAAATCCAGTAGCCCAGTTGTAAATTGTAAGCACTTTCATCCACTTTATTGTAATGAACTTCTTCAGACAATTAAAACAACTGTTACCCCTCCCTTTTATACCTTAAGTAATCACATGATTAAAATAGTCACATGATTAAAATCCCCTTCACTTATACAACCTTTAAGATTTAAATGCAAACCATTAGAAAAAAATATATAAAACATTTAAATCATGTTATATATAAACATTTTTACTCAAGTGCACTTAGTCAATATAAACATTTAAAATTATCCAGAAATATTTTCTAAATAATTCATAAATTGCAACATCCCTCATCTAACTAAACTTTTCATTTTAAGCAAACAGGCAATTGAACATTGGTCATTTAAGCCTGGAAACTGCCCTCTGCCAAAGCTTCCCACCATGGGTTACCTTATATTCTTGTGCAGCACTGGATAGCCCCTTTCTGTGCAGTGATGCCCTGCTTGCTAAGTAGACATCCCCCTTTTTCCCCATCTCATCTGCAGAGTTACACTCCCAGTCTGCCAACCAGATTCTCATGTCTTCAAGCAAAGTGTTAAGGGCTTGCTCCCTCACCAGAAGTTCTGCCAGCCCTTCAAAAGTGGGGACCTGACACACACACACCAACCTATGAAAATAAGTGCTTAACTCAGCAATATAGTCCCATACACTTTCATCTGCCTTGCATCTATGCTCACAAAACTTTTTTTCTGTAAGCTTCAGGTGTTAACTTAAAACATTCTCGTAAACACTGCTTTACTTTGTTATAATTCAAACAATCAATTTCAGACCATTTAGAAACAGCAGTTACAGCTTTACCATGGAGTAAGGGGGTCAGGAACCATACCCAGAGCCCTAGGTCAACATTATACTGTTTACATACTCTTTCAAATATATGAATGCAACTATCAGAATGATCGCCCTCTATAAACTGTGGAAGAAATTTACTGACCTTTATTGCTTCTGAGGTTCAGTTATTCCCTTCCCCATTACCTCCATGACCTGGTGAAGAGTCAGCATCTCCCTCTCATGTTGATGTTGCTTCTCATTTTCTTTGGCCTTCAAATGCCAAAGTCTCTCTGCTGATTCTAATTCCATCTGTTTGTCCTTTTAATCAGCCTCCAAATGCTGCAGTCTGTCTGCTGATTCTAATTCCAAATGTTTGGCCTCCAGTTAAAGTCTCTTTAACTCCAGACGGATTCTTAAGTCCTCTGAGAAAAGGTGAACTGTCCTGTTTCTGAAGGCTGCAAATTCCCATCACCAGACTATTTACTCTCCTGGTTGCTGGTCTTCTCTATGGCTGCAATTAAGGATGAAGTCATTTCCTCTTTAGTCAGTTTGGTATGCACCAGTCCTTTAGCTTTGCACACCTTGGCCTAATGGTTCTTTGTCAGATTGCCATAATTCTTTGCTGACATTTTTGCCTTCTTTCCCTGACTAAGCTAAACTAACAATAGAAAAAGAAAACTGTTGTGATAATGAAACTCCTTAACTTGTGGCTTCTCAGAATGCGCATACCTTCAGTGACAACTGCCTACAGGCTACAGATGTTCAATTAATATCCACACCACTGCTCACCAATATGTGATGTCCCCCCCTCTGGGCCAGTAATCAAAGAGCCTGAATCCTTACCGCTGACACTGGAAAGGGATGTTCACTTGGAAAAAAAACAGATGCACACCGTATTTCCAGATGCAGTTCTGTGCATCAAGCACAATTTTCCGTAAGAGCACACAGGGGACCTACTCAATCCGGGGTCTGGGTTTCTCTCTCTGTCTTCCTCCAGGTCTACAATAAGACTCCCCACTGGCACAGCTATAGAGATGAGTCCTCAGCTGAGTGTCCAAGCCAAGTCCTCCACCACTCTCTCTGTGAAACCAGTGCTTTGTGTCCCTTCTCCAAGAACCTCACACACACAATCTTTGAGATTTGATTTTCACACACACACACACACACACACACACACACACACACACACACACACACACACACACAAAAGGCTGGCACATATTTATTAGCTATGCACCCTTCTACCCATAAGGTAGTTATACTGCTACCAGACACTCCAAAGCCAGCTACTGTAAGGCTCTTGCAAGAGTACCCAATTATACTGAGTGAAATTAATATTAATACAAATGATGGTGTTTGACCAATGCAGTATGGCTTTCAGGAGTGGCCACAGAGTTATGAAATATATATAAGTACTCTCAAAGGTAAAAATAATCTCTAAAAGACCAGCCACAATGAAAGTTTAAATATATTAATAATAAATAATAAAATAAAATGAAAATACAGAATACATATTTACAGTAAAGACCAGAGTTTCAATCACAGAAAATATTAAAATAACACAGGTGAATAGATTCCCACAGATAAAGAAAAACAGTACTTAATTAATCCTCACTATATTTTCCTGACTGATCTAAAGAATTGCTATTCCATGGTCACTTACTATAACAAGGCAAAATGAAGTAGATGAGTGATCCTTCTATATCAGGTTCTAAAAACAGACTACTCTGAGACTTCAGTCTCATCTAATATTAAAACATCATTTTTTGAAGGATTACAGAATGACATCTCACACCTTGTCATCTGATTTCTAGTTCCCATACTACCCCCATTACTGGAAACTGAACCAGAATCTTGCACATGTAAATTACCATACACACAGAGTTTTGCCAAGATTTGTTGCATTTTCTGGAAGTCATAAAACAATAAAATACTTCCACTCTTCATACAGGAGCTAATAAATCATTCTCTGGCACAAACATTTAATCTGTGACTGCAATCAAAACAGTAAGATACAATATTTATGGCCTAAATTAAGTAATTTTATTTCATACTATTTTCAGTTAGCTGAATCTGAGCTTAACCTCTTTTTTTCTAGTATCCTCTGTTGCAATATTAATTTCAATAGTTATAATGCAATCTGGCATACAAGTGTATTTATTTTTCTGTCCAGCAGGACACACTGTTGGTACATTTTAAAATCAAGCAGCTTTAGAAATACATTTTTCAACACACACATCACTACAAATCAGTTTGATATACACATTACATGTAATTCGTTACAAAATTCCAGCTAACTGTACTGGCATATGTTACTCATCCACTGCCCTCCTTCTCCTGCATAGCTGGCAGTACTTCACATCATGACAGAGGTCATGCTTCTGAATTCTCCTCAACATTTATTGCAATTTTGTTTGCCCTTTGTGTAATGGCTAATTTTATATATCTATATATCTATATTTATAATTTCTAGAAATTATGTTGCATGTCCAACATCACTGTCTTCCCATAAATATACTTATGCAAATTTTATCATCTGTTAAGAATGACTCATTGCTGTTTTTCTGTCTGAACATAACTATTGCTGTTTTTCTGTCTGAACATAACTATTTTGGTATTCCTTAATAGCTCTTTATTAATAATCAATTGGCTTATCCTCTTGCAATATCACTGCAGCTATATCATTCTCTGAAACAGCTCCTCTTATGAAAGGAGTCCCCAAGGGATCCTCTTTAGCCCCTCTGCTATTATTCATATTTAGCAACAAACTGCCATCTGATCACCCTCAGATACCTCTGATTCTTTATGCAGATGACATAGTCATCTACAGGTCAAACAAATCCCATTTTGGTATACAAACTCAGCTCCAAGATTACCTCAAACCCCGCAACCACTGGTTAACAGGACAGAAAGTTATATTCAGTTCCTCAAAAACAAAAGCAATGTTATTTGGTACCCGACAAAAAATAGCCATAGTACCCAGCTACCTTAATGTTAAAGAAGTTAACATTACCACCATGAAAACTACCACATCCTTTAATATACCTTGGCAGTTTTCTAGAACAATCTCTTAATTTCCAACTACACATTCAAAGCACATGCAAATACATCAACACACTATTATTCTGGGTGAACAAGCTACTGCCTCTTCTGTCTAAGCCAGCCGAAGCTGTCATAGGCAAAGGAATACTCTTATCTCTGCTCAAATATGGACAACCCATTATAGCTGCATCCTCAAGGAAATATGCCACCACCTTACAATCAATGTCCAATAAAATCTACTGGTTCATTACTATCTCCATCAATAATGAATGCAACTGCCTAACTCTCACCAAAGCTAAATGGTTCCCAGTACATTTGAGAGACAACCTCCTACTAGGATCATTAATTCACAAAGCCCTTTCTCCTGAGACATCATCCCTTTTCGCTCATAGACTTTCACCAAAACCCCCACATATAATCTTAGGGATATCTCTCAATCTTAGCCCACCTTACTAACTCCAAATAATAAACCTTATTGCACTGACCATGAATTCTCCATCATAGCACCTACTCTATGGGACTCCATTCCTCTCTTAATCCAAGATGTCCAATAGAACTCAGACTTCAGACAACAGCTCAACAAACTCCTCTTCACTCAAGCAATGTTTAGCTACACTCACTGAGGCCACACTACATGAACCCAGCAGCTTTCTCACATAGCCATTTATCTGTATTTCATCCTTCCTTATCTTATCTTGTCATTCTCTTACTTACTTACATCCTACTTCCCTCTTCTTTTTGCATATTTCACACTTCTCTTTTCTACTCCTCTTCCCTCTGCATGTCTCTCTCACCTTTTCTCTGTCTTCTCCCCATGGTATCCTTTCTTGCAACTATTCTCACTAGCTGCTTTTAATGTCTTCACACCTATCTATCTTTATAGCATAAGACATCTCAGTCATCATGGCTATATCTTATACCTAAAGCTCTGCTAAGCATAATTCCATTTTCCTAATCCATGCTTTGACATTGTTAACTACTTCTTGAACTAAATATTGTTGCATATTCTTGCATCTGTAAATATGTACATATATTTGTTTTTTAGCATATCCTTATATCTTTAAACATGTTTTGTTCATTTCTTATGTGATCCTATTTACCCAGGCTGTCCCTGCAAATGGTCTGTTGAGATCAGTGCACTACCCCGGGTAAACAAATATAAATAAATAAATAAACAAATAAATAAATAAATAAATTCTGGCTGGCATTTATTTGTGATTTGACCACCTTATGCAAATGTAAATACTCCAGTATAAACATTTAAGTTGTTAATTTTATAAGTATTTCAAATATCTTTTCTTAGTCTGTGTTCTAGTACCTTCCCACATCACAGACTTGTAATTTCATTAATGGCAAACTCACTTCTAATAGGGTCAAAATAAACTCAGAGACATGATGCATATTTCCTAGAAATCTCACATGAGCTTGTTTGTAGTTTAGGTTGAAGTAATCTGCATTATGGCTTTTACTTTCCCATTCCCAGTATCAGATTTCAAACCTGATGAAAAAAAAAGTTGCATGCATTTCTTGTCTGTAACTTTCAGTTCACATTTACTGTTGTCCAGCCTGAGATTGTTCTTTGTAAATTTTTTTCATTAACTTCTGTTATTCTTTGTAACATTTTTATTAACACAGCCAGTTTTGTAGCATGTTGTTTCTTGGTTTGTCTCCATACTAGTGTGTCATCAGTTATATTAACAGCACAATGAATCCCTTTGATTGTCTGTGCATGTTTCAAATGCTGGTGAAGTACCAAATGGAAGTCTTAAAAAATCTATATCATCCTACTGATAAATGAAAAGTATGCAGGTTGTAAGTTTTCAAATTAGGCATTGTTTGTCAAAATACCTGACTTACACACACACAGAAAAATGCATTGCTTCTGACTTAACAGACAGCACTTTTTTTAATAAACTATAATGTTGGCATTTTAGAGTTTTGTTCAATTTTTGTAGATCAATGTAAAATTCAGATTTTCTCTGGCTTCACCATAGCAACTATTTTGTTGAACCCTTTCCGAATGTTCTCGTTGTTTCTGAATCAAATCTACTTTTCTGTGCAGTTCAGCTTTTTCTCATTTCTAACAAATAAATCTACTGAAATTTGAAACGTACTTCAGGTTGTGCTGTACCATCTGACATAATACATTAGCTCCTTGTAAACAGCCAAATAAATCATCAGGCTCTTAAAGTAAATCATCAATTTTATTTTGCACAAGATTCACATTGTCCATATTATTAGCACAAACTATGCCCATAAATAAATCAGTTTATTGTCACTTCATTAATACTGGCAATCACTTCAGTCGTAAAATGATTTATCTCATTTTAAATACTTTGGTATATGATTTCTTTGGCTACTGCTTCCACGGACATGACTAATAGCAGGACATATTTTTTTCTATACTTAATAACTGTATCTGCTACATGAGGCCTTCTTTGTGTCATAGTCGACTCATTCTTTCCAGAAACTTCACAACTAATTTTACTTTAGTTTTACTCATTTTCAGCTTTCCCATCTCACAAGTCACCCTGCACATGTCCTTCAGTGAGTTCTTTTAATTGTGACAAGGTAACATCATTTGTTCTGTTTGACATTAATTCTGATCATCTCAGGAATGTGCCCTTTGTCTAATAATTTCTAATAACACATGCAGTTATGTTCCACACTAATGAATCATGCAATGTACCATGTTCACTGTCATCAGCTCAGTTCTCTAATTCAGTAACATCAGTATGCTCTGTGGGTCCTTATACACTCATGAAGAGCAAATGTTAATTGGGATGCAAAAAAAAAGAAAAACTCTTAAACCACCCCAGATGGCTGGCTGAATGATGGCCCTTCTTGACTGAATAAATAATGTGATTGACAAGAGGGGGCTAAGGACTAATGATAAATGGACAGTGGTGGCAAATAGAGTAATAAATAAATGAAAAAGGACGTGATTCCTGAGATAGAAGAAATAAGTGAGTATGGGAAAAGAAGAAAGAGAGGGGGAATGAGGGAATGGACATCAGGTGACATATACATGGATATGTGCTAAGATTTATCATGCTCATGAATGGAGTTATACTCCGTATGGCTTGCTAGGCAGTGAAGAATGTTATTTGTAAGTGGTCAGGAGGAGTATGATATGGGAGTAAAGGGAGTAAACCAATGCATGCAGGAACAGGGTGTGACTGTTTTAGGCAATGTGAGAGGACTGTCCAGTTTGAATGAACAGAGAGAGAAAAAGAGTGAAAGAGAGAGAGAGGGAGCACTATAGCTAACCAAAGCTATACAAGTAGGGTTTTGAAGAAATATTCTAGGGTAGTGGCAAACAAGGTAGAGATGGAAAAAGAGGGATAATTCTGTTCAGGAAGGATTCACATGTAACTGAAAGTGACATGAGGCACAGAAGGTTCTAGATGGATTATATGAGTATGGAAGAATGAATGAATTCTTTGGTAAGTAGGCAGTATTTTTATTAAATGAAGATAGTAGTGCTTTTTATGAATGATATTTTTGGAGACTGGGAGAGGATTAAGGGAGTACCAGAGCTAGAAATTATTGTGAGGATAAGCTAGAAATTATTGTGAGGATACTATTGCAGTATAACTCTTTACTCACATTAAGTAAATAAAGATTAAGGTGCCTGCAAAATATCCCAACTAACATCCAAACCAAAGGGTAAAGATGACACGTAGACAAACCATTCAGTAAAAATTGCAAAGAATACCCATACAAGCTAGAGTTTTCACTGTATAATACCTTAAACCTCATGTTTTAGAGGCCCATGGGATATATGCAAATGACCCCTTAGGACATCAGGTGTTTCAGCTACATCACTTCTGAATGTCCATGACTTATTTTACTTTTTAAGTCTTTATAGTTATATTCAAGCCAATAAAGGCAAACCCCACTAGCTGCGGACATGCATGTTTCGGCCTTTTTATTGACCTCGTCAGCACAGCATAAGTGGAGAGTTTGGCTATACTTCTGAAACATGGGTTAACTTTATGCCTTTATGTATAACTTTCTGTATGTCTTTATACTTCTGAAACATAGTTGGATCTTTATGGGCATCAGCTGGCTTTAAAGACCCTGTGTTTCTGGAGTATAGCCAAACTATCCACTTATGCTGTGCTGACAAAATCAATAGAAAGGCCAAAACATGCAAGTCCACAGCTAGTGGGCTTTAGCTTTATGGTTACATTCAAGCCAATAAAGACTTAAAAAGTAAGAAAAAGTCATAGACATTCAAAAGACATGTAGCTGAAACACTTGATGTTCTGAAGGAGTCATTGCATATATGCCATGGGCCTCCAGTACAGGAGGTTTAAGTAATCGCACAGTGAAAACTCTAGCTTATCCAGGTTTTCCATGCATTTCTTACTATCTATATATATATATATATATATATATATATATATATATATGTATGTATACATATATATGTGTACACACACATATTTTATATATAATATATATATATATATATATATATATATACACACACACACACACACACACACACACACACACACACACACACATATATATATATATATATATATGCACAAGCGCATACACAGACACACACATACATACACACACACACACACACACACACACATATATATATATATATATATATATATATATATATATATATATATGTACAGTTATGACAGTGGTGTGAATCAAGGGACTTTGCCCCTCTGCCTGATATAGTAACTGGTGGCAGTGGTATAGTTTCTAGGCTGTACCTTCAAACATTACTTGACAACACTGAGTGGGATTATAAGCACATGCCATTACATGCTGATTAGTTGCTAGTGGTCTGGATTTTGTAAACTGGACTGATATACCAAAAGAAATATGTGTTCTTGCAGTAAATAAGTAAATATGCAAAGAAGTGCAGTACACTACAATATTTTTTTTTAGATAGCATAGTTAAAAAGAGGCAAAATGAGTCCAAATTAGCCATCACAAGCATCTTCACTGGATAGATTAGATAGCATCACTGCAGTACCAAATGAAGTGAAATAGCAGGGCTTAGTTTGATGCCACTGTGGTACAGAGGTAGCGTTGTTACCTCACAGCAAGAGGTTCTCCCGTTCGATTCTCAGCTGGGGTTGGGAGTGCCTTCTGTGTGGAGTCTGCATGTCCTCCCCATGGTTGGGTAGCGTTCCAAAGACATGCGTGCATAAATGGGCATGCCTTCGTTGAAGGTTGGGCATCAAACTGGCACCTCGGCGTTTCGTAAAAATCTACTTCCAATCATTAGCGGACCGGAGTTCCGCTGTGGTGACCCCTTACCGGGAAAAGCCGAAAGACAAACAACAACAAGTTTGCAACAAACTACACCGGAAGCCTGTTTGGAGTTTTTTTTTTTAATATTTTTATAAGAAACTACTCAGACTGACATTTCTGCAATGGGACTATCTTTATCTACAACTGTGTATAAAAGTTCCTAAAGGTCTGAAGGCATTTAAATTCTCTAATGGTATTATAGACAATTCAGAGATGCACAATGAATTCATATGACTCTTTTGTAGCATGAGATGTGAATTTATTCTGTTGCCACATAATGGGCAGATTACTGGGAATTCTTTGACCTAAAAATCAAAAAACTAAACAAACATATTAATGAAAACAGTCAGTTTGAAACATGCAAAACTGTTTCTGAACAAGTCTTCATTTGGTTAAAATGGCATGAAGTGACACTAAAGGATAAAAAGTGGAAAAATTCAGACATGATAAAAACAAATATGAGGAGTGTTTAGCTTATCAAACTGACAGAAAGAAAAAAGGTTCAATCAGTTTCTTCCTTTGATGGGCATCAATGTCATAGCAGTGGGCATGTAAGATTTTTTTAGACAGCCAGGTTCCACTCTGAGGAGCAGGTCAATTGACTCACAGACAACTCATCAGTCCTCAACAGGTCTACAAACCTTCAAGAACCAATACGACTGACACCAAAGTCCTCAGGTGCAGGGACAGAGGCAAGTAGGTAACTGCAGTTACAGCAACCATGGGGAGGAGCTTGTGGTGTGAGAGTATGCAAGAGTAAGGGATAACATGACACAACTATACACAAATACTAACACCTATGAAATATTCAATCTTAGCAGCAGAACAGTATCAGTTATACAACAGAGCATTTTATGTAAAGGATTTAGGTTTGTTCCAGTGAGATAAGAGCAGGTAACTGACACTTTTTTGGAACTTAAACTATTTACAAGCAAGTTACAGCTGAACTTTTTGCTTCATAATTCACCTGGTATTGATATAATTATTTTAGACTTCATTGGTTCTTTAATCATTCCTAAACACAGAATTTAGTGGATTTTGAAAAAAAGATCTCAAACTAAAATTAGGCAGATGTTGACACAGCTAGCTCCTCAGAAATGTTATAATTTGTCTTGTGTGGAAAGGAAAGCACAACTGAATTGATTAAAGATAGACATGTTTCAATACGGAAATCATGTAAGGGTGAGGCATTGCAGTCATGGATTCAGTGGTTTATTCAGAACATATTAATGCTATACTTGCAGACATGGATCATTAAATAAAAAACCTTAATAGTTTGATATCCATAAGGGTTAGAAAGTAATAGATGACATGTTATTAGACATGTTGTCCAATGGACATTTAGAGGGGGATAATTTTCATTTTGTTAATGTAGACATCCCAGATTAACAGTGTTGTTTGTAATCCCAAGATTTACAAAGATTTGGTCAATACTTCATTTAGACCTATCATTTTAACAAAAGGCTCTAAAACAAAGACTCTTACATTGTCTGTGGAACATTAACTTGCAGGATTTAGTAATAATAACATCAAGTTGTTTAAAAGATTCCTGACATTTTTAAAAAGTCTGAAAACAGTGGGCCTGGCAGAATACATGTTTTGTCACTGCACGCATTAAAAAATTACAAACTATGATACCATCTGATTAAGACATGGACTTGTTAAGAGGATTCTTGTGTAACACTAGCATACTAACTCCATGACTAACACATTATGTTAATCTATGGATCTGATTTTAAAACAATTATTTTTTTCTTTCTTTGACTAATAATGCTATTGCGTACTATGGAGTACTATGGGAGCAGTTTGACTGCCACATTTTACATTTAATCCTTGCAGCTTGGAAATACAAACTTGTTTTAAACTCACTTTTTTATGAACCATTTATTTTCTTTGCTTGCATTATAGATGATTTTATAATGTAAATTGGGATAGTAAAGCTTATCATGCAATTTATGAATTATTTACAGTCTGCCACAGAATTTGAGATTTGTGTGGAAATGGTCATTTTCAGAGACAAAATGAAAACTCCAGCAAAGCTAGAACTTCCACTGAGTCACCTCCCAAACCTCTTGTATCAGAGGCACATGGGATATATGCAAATGATCTTTATGAACATCAGGTGTTTCAGCTAATTGGTGATCCTGAATGTCCATGACTTGTTTCATCATTTTAGTGGACAATTTCAGGCCAATAAAGCCAAACCCCACTAGCTGTGGATATGCATATTTTGTCCTTGTTATGACCTGCTGAGCACAGCACAATCAGAGTATTTGATTAAGCATTATACCATGACCCCCCATTAATATTCCAAAACGTGCACGCTGATTGGCCAGCGTGCACATTGTAAATCGACTTATACTAATGGAAAAAGGTCCGGTCGCCTGGACTTTTTCCATTAGTATAAGTCTTTTTTTAAAACACTGTCTCGGTGTTTAAAAAGCAACGGAGATCTTGCTTTCTCCGTTGCTTTTTTTTAAACCTGTCTCGCTATGTTAAATGGGTTTAACATAGCGAGACAGCTTTAAAATAAGCAACGGAGATCTCCGTTGCTTATTTTAAAGCTGTCTCGCTATGTTAAACCCATTTAACATAGCGAGACAGGTTTTAAAAAAAAAAGCAACGGAGAACGCAAGATCTCCGTTGCTTTTTACTGTTTCGCTATGTTAAATGGGTTTAACATAGTGATACAGCTTTGAAATAAGCAACGGACATCTCCATTGCTTATTTTAAAGCTGTCTTGCTATGTTAAACCCATTTAACATAGCGAAACAGTAAAAAAAGCAATGGAGATCTTGCTTTCTCCATTGCTTTTGGCCACAGCTCTGATGTACTGCGTAGGCATGCGCAATACATCAGAACTGCCGCGGATGCCAGACAGCTGCGGAAGGGCAGCAAAGAGGCATTATACAACGCTATTATTTAAGAAAAGTAATTGTTTCTTTTCTTAAATAATGTCATAGTATAATAGCAATAACCCACTTCTGGGTGTGAGTAATGTGGGATTTACCCACGGTTGTCTTTGTTTGGTCCCGAGGGCTTCACCCTCGGGACCAAACCACGCCAACCGTGGGTAAATCCCGCATTACCCACACCCAGGTGTGGGTTATTGCTATATTAAGAAACACAGGGCTGTTATACCCAGCTGATGTCCATCATCATTAGGGTCACTGCAAAAATATCCCAAACAACAAACTAAAACAATAAGTGAGAAGGTCACTGAAAAACCAATCAGTATAAACAAAATGAAAACTCCAGCAAAGCTAGAACTTCCACTGAGTGACCTCCCAAACCTCTTGTATCAGAGGCACATGGGATATATGCAAATGATCCTTATGAACATCAGGTGTTTCAACTAATTGGCGATTCTGAATGCCCATGACTTGTTTCATCATTTTAATGGACAATTTCAGGCCAATAAAGCCAAACCCCACTAGCTGTGGATATGCACATTTCAGAGACAGAATTTTTTGAAAGCAGAAGTACTACTAGCTGAGATAAGGTTCACCTTGTTTAGAAAAACAGCTTTTGCTAATCCTCACTTACATGCTGCTATTTGTCAACCCAAATGCATAAAAAGGAATGTGGAGAAGAGTCAGGCAGACAGCTTGTTCATACTATGGCCAGGATTCAGAAACATTACCCCTTGTTACCACTGATGGTAGTCATTTCCAATTCTTAGACCTACTGCAATGTTTACCTTGAGGAAGTGCAGCACTGTGGTGAGCTATCTCTCTGGCCCACCACAAAGGCTACTGAGGCATTGCAGGGGGGTGACATATGATAATTGGCCATGTGCTGTCCTGCAGAAATGCCTGCCATAATTGATTTAGGAAGCCAAGTAATTGAGAAAACCACTGGGGTCAGTAAATCTTTACTGCCAGCCATGTTAGTTAATTTAGCCAAACATTTATGGTCAACCATTAATCTCACTGGGAGCGGTTGTGTTAGAGATAAGTGCTGGGCAGTTTTGTGGATAGGTAGTGTTGGGTGGTGTGTGCGAGTGTTTATGTATGTGCACAAGTGAGTGATTGTAGAGGTATGAGTGGTGTAATGTGAGTGTGTGTGTATGAGTTTTCAGATGAGGGGTGTGTTTGATGTATTGTCAGTGTGTGGGGGGTGTACGTGTGGATGTTCATATTTTTGTATTGAATTAAATTAATTTAACTTTGAAAGGTAGGGACAATAAATCATTATTGGAGAAACGTGAGACAGAATTGCAATTAAGGCAGATTATGTCTGTCATTTCAGGTCCGAATGACATTATGTTTATCAAAAGCATTGTGAATTTAAAGGATTAGTAAGACGAGAATTTTAGTTTCTATATAACTGTTAAATCTGCATATTGTATTGTTTTGATTATTTTAAGTTTTACCATCACTTGTAAGCTTCTTATTTTACTTGATATTACTACTAAATAAATTGATTCACATTCTGCTAATACTCATTTACATGCTGCTATTTGTCATCGCAAGTGAATAAAAAAAGGAACACGGAGAACAGGCAGGCAGATAGATTGTTCAAACTTATTATAAAATACTATTTTAACCATTGTTATGGCTTAGAAACCAGCCCTACATAAAAACTAAACAAATCTGACCTAGCTTGACCTTTGTACCTGTATCTATTTACTATGTTATATGGAAATATGGGTGCTCTTCAAGCTTATTTATAACAAGACACATGCCAGATATGTGATTTTAAAATTTTCAGTTTAAATACTGTCATGTCCTGGTTGTCTGATTATGTTCTGAAGAAGTCTGTTTGTTGAGAGAAAAGTACTCAACATTAAACTGAGCAAGACCTTTAAGGGTTGGCCTAATGCTTAAAGTATTTACCTCACAGATACAAAGTACAGGGTTTGATTCTGACCTCTGATTATTGGTTAGGCTTGTAATAGTCTGCAGACTGATAGCCTAGTATTTGGCTAGGAACCTATACTAAAATGTTATTAGCTTGGTATTTAATGTGCGCAATATAGTCAAAGATGTGGGGCCATTCTCAGGCTCAGGGCAGACATATCTAGATAGGCCATGGCTCATCACCTGTCCAGCCTCACACTATTGCATTATTATACCATGACAGGTAGGGTCTAAGGTAACATTAGAGTGCAGAGAGTGTACATGACACTGACAATTGCTAGCTTTGCTCTGTGTTTCCACTTTCCCTCATCAACCTGCTGATAGCTGAGGTGGCCCTAGCCCCTGATAGTAGTACCAGGGACATGAATTAGGAGCATAGGAGCAACACACTGCTGATAGTCAGCTGGAGACACACTGGGGGGCCAAAAATAGCATTTTCGAGAAGAGCTGACAAACAATTCTTTATATAGGCAATAACTTTGGAAAAAACATTATTTTATTATAACACTCTTGTAATGTGACATGCATTCAGTTTGAACCATAACCTAAATTTTCCAAAGCTTGATGTGACTTAAATTACAGCTGTTTATTTATTTACTTTCATTAAGGGTTCAAATCTGATGAATGTCAGGAAAGTACAATACAGATAATTGGCTTTCAGTAGCATTAAAACTTCCTTCCTTGGACGCTGTTAATTTCTAGGAATAGTACAGACTTTAATTTAATTTAAAAGACAAACATCAGCAGAGATGTTCGGGATGATGGTAATGAATGTAATCATGTCTATAATGACATGTTTTACAGTCCCTTTTGTCTGCATTTTACTACAATTTTTTCTACAATAAAAGCAAATGGATATTTTGAGCAATAAAAAATTACTATAAACTATAACGTCTCAATATTCTTTCATGAGATTTTCCAAAGAGTAAGAAAATATAATCCAGCGATGTCTGTGTTAGACAAACTTAACTGTTTTCATCACATGAAATCAGTGATTTTTTTTTTGTTTTCTTCCTTTTTATGCAAATAGATTGCTATGTCTTGACAGTTTCTTTCCTTAGAGCTACTTATCTCAGAAGACATCTGACTTTTTCCAAAATATCGAGTATGCTTCATACCTAGTTTGTCTTTGTACCATACAGTGAATTTCATGCAAATCAGGTAAGGGATATAGATTATTATAATAATACAAAATATTGGTCTTAAGTGGTCTTAATATTGAGCTTGACGGTAAATTCTTACTATAGTTGCAGAACCTCTACATAGATACAATGTATTTTAACCATTGTTATGGCTGTGAAACCAGTCCTGCATGAAGACTAAAAAAATCTGACCTAGGGTGACCTTTGCACTTGTATCAGTTTACTATGTAATATATAAACATGAGTGCTGCTCAAGCTTATTTATAGCAAGACACATGCCAGATATGTAAGAGTCAACCTGAAACACTGAGGTCATAGTTATCTGTTATTTATAAACATTGTTCCAGTCTTGCTACCAAGATCATTTGAAATTATTCAGCTGTTTCCCAGGTCACCCCTTGAAAAAGTTGTATTAATGCCCACTTCTGTTAGAAAGACAGTGAAGCTGTTGTCAAGGAGACGTCACTGGACATTGTAATAGACCAGTCTATAATTTCCACCAGATCCTTAATGACCTTCATTAGGGTGGATTCAGGACCCTCTGATTCTTAATTGCTTTACAATACTTTTATGTATAATATTTGTATAGCTTAATATATCATCATATGTGATGCATTTATTTGTTACAACTTAATATGTTTCATTAGGTTTTACAATAAATATAAGAAAGAAGGAAAATATTAAAATATGCTAAATTGTTGTCACCATGACTTAATAATAATAAAATGGAGAGAGAGTGTAGCTGACAAATAATCTAATGTGTTGTCTGTATATTAATAGTTTTAATACTGTGACATATCTAGTTTTATAAGAATGCAAGCAATGCAAACAGAGGCTTGACTGTATTTTTATTTTTACATTTGTTGACCAGGCTAGTCTAACTGGATATATGTCCATTTTCAGTAGAGACCCGGGGAGATAAGCTCTGTGAGAACAAAATCAAAACATCTCATAGCTTCATAGGTTCATAGGTAGATACTAGGCTATTAGCCCTAGGGCCTATATAAGCCTAGCCAAAAAACTACCCTGGCTTTCACCACCCAAGAAAATTATTTTCCTGTGCCCCTGTTGAGCAGAGCCACAGAAGTGATCCCCAGGGTGCATTTCCTATTTCCCATCCAATCATCAAGTTTTTCTTGAAGAGTGCTAATGAGGAGCTCTGTATGACATAGATAGGTAGTCTGTTCCAGAGCATGGAAAGTCTCTGGGACAGGAATCTATCCTTCCAGCATGTTCTGGTTATTGTGGTGACAAGGTTTAGGTCCCTACAGCATGTAATTTGGAGGGATTGAGATTTCTTTCAGTGGAGCATGTCCAACAGCTCTGGGTTTGACATAGCTTTGTAAGTTAGGCAGAGATCACCTCTGAGTGAGTAAGTGATATGCGACGGAGTAAAGCTGGAGTTTTTTTAGATGGTCTGCGTAGGGTATCTGATTGAGGCCAGTAATCCTATTTGTGAGGTATTTCTTTGGCCTCTCCAGTTGTTGTAGATTTCTTGTGAGATGCATACCAAAAGTGGCGCTGTACTCTATAATGGATCTAATGAGTGATGAGTAGATGGAAACAATGACCTTTTTTTTTCTGGATGACAAACCTTTTGTGATGAGGTGTGCCATGCAGAAGAATTTCCTGACCACTGTGGCGATGTGATTATCAAAGGACAGACTACTGTCCACCTGTGTCCCAAGGTCTCTTATCACACTTTCGGTGTTAAGTAGACTACCACCTATGTGGTAGTTCATGGGTACAAAGTTTTTACCAAAGGGGATGACAATGCACTTTTTGGCATTGAGCTTCAGGCCATGGCTTTGACACCAGGCATCTGTCTCAGTGAGGCCCTTTTGTAGGATGCCCACATTGTTAGAAGTTTCAATTATGGCTCCCAATTTGCAGTCATCTGCAAACTTCGTTAGCCAAAGACCTTCTATGTTAGCCTGTACTTCAGAGAAGTAGATACCAAACAGGAGAGGACCCAGAACTGAACCCTGTGGTACTCCACTTGTCACTGGTCTGAAGTCGGATTTGGAGCCTGCTACTTTCACAGTGTGGGTTCTGTCCATGAGCCAGTTGGCAACCAATCTCGTGCATAGGGATTTATACCTAGTTTAGTGAATTTATCTATAATTCCAGAGTGGGGGGTGGTATCAGAGCCTTGGCGAGATCTAGATAGGCTGTGTGAACCACCTTACCCTCATCTATGGCTTTGGTGACTACTTCAAAGAAGTCTATCAGGTTTAAGAGACATGATCTGCCTTTTATAAACCCGAACTGGGTGGGGTCCAAAGTTTGAAGATTACCAATGTCTTTGTTTATGAGTTCCATGATGATACATTCCATGGCCTTGCAGACCAGGTTCGTTAGGCTAATGAGGCGGTAGTTCCTGGGGTCCATCATGGCTCCCCCTTTGTGGAGTGGGATAACCGTTGCAGTGCACCATTCAGTGGGCACAAAGCCTGAGGTGAGGCAGTGATTACAGGAACTTTGCATTCTTCCGGTATAGAGATGGGCCCTCTAGGGGATGAAAGGGGGGTAAAGTTAGCACTGAACCTATCTGCCAGGATGTTGGCAATATCAGTTGGTTCTGTATATTTAGTGCCATTGTGCTGTAACTCAGAGCAGATCTGAGTGTTGTCCTTGAGATTCTTGACATAGCTATAGAATGCTTTGTGGTTGTCTTTAGAGTCAGTGGCAATTTTGTTTTCGTAATTAGCTTTGGAGGATTTTATGAGGGATCTCAGCTTCTTACTGAGGCTGACCAGGGAGCTCCTCCAGTCATGGGATTTTACTCTTTTTTGCAACAGTTTCTTTCTTCTGTTGTAGAGTTTGTTTATGGCAGGGGACCACCAGATTGGCTTCCTTTTTTTGGAGGATAGCATCTTGGTTCTGTTAGGGATAGCATGATCCATGCACTCGTGTAAGTGCTTATAAAGTGCATTTGTGTACGATTCAGCAGTCGTACTTCTATTGTCCATCTGCATGGGTGCATAAAGCTTGCTACTTCTGTCTTAAGAAGTGTGAAGTTGGCTTTGGAGAAGTTTTTTACGGTGGTTTCCCTAATGGGGGGTGGATGTCTAGAGTGATTAGCTTGTGGTCAGATCTTACCAACGAGAAATTGACCTCTGGTGTGGAACACCGGTCACGCATGTTGGTAATGACCAGGTCTAGGATATTGCTGCCTCTGGTGGAGGTATGAGTAAGTTGATCCAAGGCATTGGAATTTATGAATTCCAGAAAACATTGAGCAAAAGAGTTGGTACATGAGTAGTTTTCCCAGTTAATGGTGGGGTAGTTGAAATCGCCCATTATTAGGGTGTTGGGTTGTACCCTAATATATTCCAGTGTATCAAGAAATGAGGAGGGGGAATCCTGGGGCATGGTGGGGGGTATGTAGCAAGCTACAATTTGGATTGTGGTCTTGCCCAGAGTTAGTTGCACTTGGATAATCTCGGATGCATTATGCTGTGCAACTAGCCTGGTGGTGTGGATATCCTTAATGAATATCGACACGCCTCCACCTTTAGTGCTTCAGTCCGGGTTAGGTGGCTGAAAGGTGTGGTATGAATTATAGCCTGGTAATGCAGGCATGCTCTCTGGAGCTTTGAACCAGGTCTCTCTCACTGCACAGATGTCGATGTTCTCCATTTTAAGGAGTGCCTCAAGTGAGTGCATTTTGAAGTTTAGACTTCTAGCATTGAGTAGCATTATCCTCAGATTTTGCTTGCTTGTACCTTTTACGGTGGTGAATTTGTCATTTGAACCTTGCCTAAAAAAGGCACTATAGAGGTGGCAAGAGCCTTAGGCAGTATCCGGAATCCCAAGGGCTACAGGTGCAGGCCATCTCTGGCAAAGCATCGTGGTCTGTCAATCATGTCATCCCAGGCAGACAAATAATGGATCCCCTTAGAATGACACCAGAAGCTTAGCCAATTGTTGAAGTCAATCATTTTGTCCTTGTACTGTGGTATCATTATGGGTGGTGGCAGGATGCTACTGAGGGCTAGGGTCATACCTGCCTGGGCTACAAGATCGGAGAGCTCCTCCATGTCTCTTTTCATGTAGTCCAGGGAGGTACGTCTCAGGTCATTCACACCAACATGGACAATGACATAATCATATTTGTACTTGTTGTGGAGTGACCTGAGTGTGTGCATTATGTGGCAGATCCTGGCATCCTACAGGCAGCTGACAGTAACTTTCTCCTTGTTTAGCCTGGTGAGTGGAACATCAGTGTGCCTGATTATAGAGTCACCTATGACTAGAGTGTTGGGTACGTTGTTATGCCTTATGGGCTGTGGTTGAGTGGCACACTGAGATTGTGGGCTATGTGTCATTTGGGTTGTGTTGGGGGGTGGAGTTTGCTTGGGTTTCAGCTTTGGAGGTCCCTCTTGCTTGGGCAGGTTTTTATTGAGAGCCTCTGTGTATGTAGGTATGTGTTTTGCGTTTCTATGTGTGAGTTTTGGTGGTGTAGATTTTGAGGGACTATGTGATGAGTGTAGTGTGGTGCAAGTGTTTACCTTCTCCTCTTGATTGTCTCTTCCAGTCTTGGGTGCAGAGAGCTTTGCTTCCATTTTGGCTATATAAGTGCAGCTCTCACAGGTTGTAGTGTTGAGTGGTAGGAGGAGAGGGTTGTCTGTGTACATGAGGCAATTGCTGCATTGCCCCAAGATGCCTAGATTCATCAGGTAGACAGGAGAAAACACCAGGAGCTGACTCTTAGACATGACTGGATAGGTGCTTATTTATTAAGTACTAAAAATTGCTTTCCTCTAGACAAGTGAGGAAAGTTGAGTGCTGTAGTACTTTGTAGCTTATTTAGCACTTACAACGGGTTCTGAACAAGTGCTGAGCTCAAAGAAACAGATTTGAGTGTTGAAACTAAAAAAACTGGCTAGTTCTAAGAAACAAAATTAAGCTAGAAGGCTTCTCTCCAACACAGAAAGGTTTGCGGGCTCAGAAGCTTACAAATAGTCCTGGATACAACTAATATGTATGTGGACTACAGTACTTACAGGAAAGGCAGGAAACAAACTTAGAAAAAATTTTTTAGCCCCCCCCAAATGCTCTCTTTGTACACAGTAGGAGTGCCTGAAATCAGAATATGACCTCACTGCACTCACTTGACTGAGCAAATGAGAAGGCCCAGAAGGAGTATCCAAATACAAATTTACAAGAGGGGCGTGCAATTTCAAAGCCACCAAGATTAACACCAAAAGAAGAACAGGGAGGGGGTGGACAACTGTAGAGACCGAGAGCCACGAATTTTCAGTTCAATTAATATTCAGTAATAACAAAAACACATAAAATGCAGTACTATATGAAAAAAGTGCAGATAAAAGTGTACTTAAATTCACTTCATATGTCCAGTTGATTGCAGGCAGATCTTAGCCGGCCAAAGCTCAAGTATTTAGCAGAACAAAAACAAAATGTATCACTTAGATAAGGCAGGACAGCCCCTCAGCTGAAACACAGACTATCAAAATGAAACTACCCCCCACTGCTATCAATGGCTACACTTCTACAAGATCTCTTAAATTCACTTGTACGCCCAGTTGATTGCAGGCAGATCATATAAACACAAGATTCATAAACAACTATTAATATGTACAATTTACGTTGTAGGAATAGTACAGAGATTATCAAAGGGGGTAGATATTACAAACATAGTACGGAGAAATGCAGGTACATTACAAAAACTACAGGTTAATACATAATATAACAAAGAATTCAGGTTATACTATAATTATTTAGTAAAAAAAAAAAGTTGTCACAATCATAAGTTTCCAGAAGATGCAAGTAATAGTATATAGTAGGATAAGGGTAAGTTGTATTTAAGGAGAGTTGGACTTGATTAATGTGAAGAAGAGGGTAGGCAGAAGCAAGATAGAAGAGCTAGTTGCTTAGTCAGGCTTAGTACAAGGGCACAACCAATGTGTTCTGAGGAAGAGTTTTAGTTTACTTTTGAAAAGTGATACAGAGGGAAGTGAGGAGAGTTCACTGAGAAGTAGGTTCCAGGATTTTCCAACAGTATTAGAGAAGAGAGACTTCCCAGCTCTGTTATTTGATTTTGAAATATCTACAAGAAGTTTATTTGAATAAATATGTATGAATGAATGAACGAATGAATAATCAGAAGTATATGTATGAATGAATGAAAGAATGAACAATTGGAAGTCTCAACATTTCTGGCTGAAGCTCCTCATTTGGGTGCTGGGGTCAGGGATTGGTATAATGGTTAAGTTATTTACCTCACAGACACAAAATACAGGGTTTGATTTTCACCTTTGAAAGGAAATTGGCTAGGCTTAAAATAGCCCACAAGGGCAGCTAGCCTAGTACTTGCCTTTGAACCTATTTCTAACAACCCCACTGGCACTGGGGTTTATATGCCTAAACAGTGACACAAAAAATAATTTAATATTTTAGAATGATTTAACTGGCTCCTGCGTCACTTTTATTATTGTTTCCTTTCTCTTACATGATTGTACTATGGGTGATTGAAATTCAAAAGTACTGAAATGCAAATTAAAAAAATACAAACTTGCTGCCGCCATGAGTTAACAATTAAATGGGGAGAAAGATGATGTAGTGTACAAAGAAGTTCAAGGTCATGTTTATTACTTATTTCCTAGACACTTTACATCAAATTAGCACTCAAGCAATGTAAAATGACAAATAACCAAATAACATGCAGCAAACTGGCTAAGTCAATTCCCACTAAGCCAGCAAGCATGCTACAAAAGTAGCAATAATATCCCAAAGCTGTTACTGTTAATATAACATTGCTGTGCTAAATAAAATAACAGTAACAATGTTAAACAAAATAATTGCTGCTATATAGACAGAAGAAAAGTGTTGCTACTGAACTCTGACAAAAATTAAAGTCCAAAATGCAGCAAATAAACAATGTTCAAGAAGGTTCTATGATTAATCTTGGACTTTCAGAAAGCTGATGATCCGACATACCGAAAAATAATGCAAACCATCATCAGGGTCACAAGCAGGAACACATGCAGACATAACAATGCACCATTCAGCCATGGTCACTATTATGATGCTTTAATACCCAAGCCAAGCAAGAAAAGGTAAATTCAAATCCATAATGAAAACAAAGAAATGTGTAGCAGGCTGTATGGTAGGCAGCCATCCATCAGTGCCACTATTAATGACAGCCAATCTATGTCATGAGAAGAAATAATCTGTTACTTGTTTATTAATTGTTTTAATAATGTGTCATGTCCAATTTTATTTTTTGCAGGGGGCAAGGCCCCTGCACCCCTGAACCTATATATACCAATTCCACAGTCACACCAACTCGAAGAAGGAACAATTCCCCAAAAGAAGTGAATCATTGCCAGCCACACTTAGAAATTGCACTAGCAATGATTTCCTATGTAAAACTACTTGAAGTTCTGTGTCTTCATATTTTTTCTGCAGGCAAATAAAGTTTGAGGAATTGCTCTTCTACCACCTGTAGAAGAGCCTTCCCAGGATGTACTTTGAATTGCTCTTTCAGAAAGCCAATGACCAAATAAATAAATAAATAATGCCAAAGCACAGTAGAATGAAAATTTTAATTTTAAGTATTTTTGCAGTGGTTAAGTCAGTTCTACACCTTTAATGGTGTGGGGCAAGCCTCCTCAAAACATAGATATGCTATATTCATGGTCACACCAACTCCAATAAAGGAAAAATCTCCCAAAACAAGAAAATCTTTGTTGACACACTCTTAGAAATCACACTGTAGAGGAGCTGTCCAAGTCATAAAGATTCCTATAATAACAGTTTTAAAAATAATCCAACAATTTTTTGGTGCTCACGCCTCAGTTCATTGACCACAGGGAAGTAATATGAGAGTATTAATGTGACACTGGGTACCATACCACAAAGCACACTCACAAAATTAATGCTAAGCTACAGTAAAACACAATTCACTCACTGCACCTTATATTTTCATAGTTCAACAAACTCAGCAAATAAGTTGGAAAAAAAATTAATTGACAGATGTACCTAGCATTCTTCCAATAAAGGTGACAAGTGACTTTCTGACACTTTAGTTCAACCTACTACCACTTCAACTGAAACGATAACTGAAAATGCAGACTGTGGATATCTAGCTCATACTAAACTTTAATCCTTCCTTCTGCTATTCAGTAGCAAAACAACTTCAGGGTCACAAGCAGGAATACACATGATAGCACAAATGCACCACCCAGCCACAGTCACTATTATGATGATTTAATATCCAAGCCAAGCAAGAAAAGGTAAAATTAAATCCATAATGAAAATAAAGAAAAATATAGCAGGCTGTATGATTAGGCAGCCATCCATCAGTGCCACTATTAATGAGAGCCAGTCTATATCACAAGAAGAAATAATGCAATATGTTGTTTGTTTATTAGTTGTTTTAATACTGTGTCATGCCTAATTTTCTAGACATGCAAGCTGAGAACTGATGGATCGATTGAGTGAATGATTGAATGAGTGAACCAATGAGTGAATGAATGATAACCACAAGTTTCAGCAGTTCTCGATAAACCTCTTCATTTGTAATGGCCTAGTTGGCACTGGACTTTATCAGTTTAAGTAGTATCAGACAGAAGAAATTTAACATTTTGGAATGATTAATCTGGCTCCCACAACTTGTTAGTATCTTTGTTTCCTTTCACTTATATATCTGCAAAACAGTTTATGTCTATACTAAGCCTTGCCTACCACCCCCACTCTCTGTATTAGTTTTAGCCGTACATCTTAGCATTTTCCTACTTCCCTTACTCTTCACATTGTTCATACTAGTCATACTCCGCTTCTCACACTGGTCTTGCTACTCATTCTCCCTGTCTGCTCACACTTATCATAGTGCTTCTACTTCTCATGTTACTCAGACTCATCTAATGTCTCATATAGCTCCTCAGGCTGTTTGTACCCATCATTACCTCAACATTCTCCTCTTAACATTCATGCTACTCAACCTCCTTATACTTACCTGCTGTCACTATTCATAGTCCTTATACCTTATACTTTTCATACTTGCCATCCTACTCATACTACTGATACTGCAGTACTTCTCACACTGCTCCCCTACTCGTACACCTCATACATTTTAGTTTCCATCCCTTTTATATTGGGCCATCCTACTCATACTACTGATACTGAAGTACGTCTCACACTGCTCCCCTACTCGTACACCTCATACCTTTTAGTTTCCATCCCTTTTATATTGGGCCATCCTACTCATACTACTGATACTGCAGTACTTCTCACACTGCTTCCCTACTCATACACATCATAACTTTTAGTTTCCATCCCTTTTATATTGGGCCATCCTACTCATACTACTGATACTGCAGTACTTCTCACACTGCTTCCCTACTCATACACATCATAACTTTTAGTTTCCATCCCTTTTATATTGGGCCATCCTACTCATACTACTGATACTGCAGTACTTCTCACACTGCTTCCCTACTCATACACATCATAACTTTTAGTTTCCATCCCTTTTATATTGGGCCATCCTACTCATACTACTGATACTGCAGTACTTCTCACACTGCTTCCCTACTCGTACACCTCATACCTTTTAGTTTCCATCCCTTTTATATTGGGCCATCCTACTCATACTACTGATACTGCAGTACTTCTCACACTGCTTCCCTACTCATACACCTCATACCTTTTAGTTTCCATCCCTTTTATATTGGGCCATCCTACTCATACTACTGATACTGCAGTACTTCTCACACTGCTTCCCTACTCATACACCTCATACCTTTTAGTTTCCATCCCTTTTATATTGGGCCATCCTACTCATACTACTGATACTGCAGTACTTCTCACACTGCTTCCCTACTCGTACACCTCATACCTTTTAGTTTCCATCCCTTTTATATTGGGCCATCCTACTCATACTACTGATACTGCAGTACTTCTCACACTGCTTCCCTACTCGTACACCTCATACCTTTTAGTTTCCATCCCTTTTATATTGGGCCATCCTACTCATACTACTGATACTGCATTACTTCTCACACTGCTTCTCTACTCGTACACATCATACATTTTAGTTTGCATCCCTTTTATATTGGTTATTGTCACACTCTGTTCTTTTTCTCGAGTGACTCTTGACTGACTTGATTTACATAAGCTGTTTTTCTTTCCTTTTTTGAGTTTTGCTTCTTGTTGACGCTTGAAGTTTTTCTATCATTGCTCACAGTTTAATAACACCGATTTTTAAAAAAATCTAGAAATGCAGTCAGAAAGATGAAGACCTGCGCAGTAAAAAAGTAACAATTAAGTCCAGAAGGGAGACACAACATTTTAGAGATGCCTAAGGAAACAAAGAAAGGCAAATGGAGATAAAGTAAGGTAAATAAAGCAGTTTAGATGTAGTTTGAAAAATTATAGTGAAAAAGTAGACCTGCTGAATGAATACATCTTGCCAG
This sequence comes from Protopterus annectens, assembly GCF_019279795.1. NCBI lineage: Eukaryota > Metazoa > Chordata > Ceratodontiformes > Protopteridae > Protopterus > Protopterus annectens. Next base: position 396,144,310 of record NC_056751.1, read on the forward strand.
AATTATTGAAGGAAACTGTGACCAAATCCACCCACAAGAAGACCCCCTAGTGGAAGAGATCCTTAACAAAGTCCAAACACAAAAAGTGCACTAGGAAAAGGACTTTGATATGACTCAGTCTGAAATTGCTACATTAAAGGGATCGCACATAGACACCACAATACAGACATGCTGTAATACCTTTTATTGAACCAACATAGCCTTTCCATTTACTTGAGCTTTCTAGCTAGCATAAGTCCTTGGTCAGGAGTTATTAATTTACTTATGTTAAATACAGTGTTTAAATATTCACTTGTGCCTAGAAAGTGAAGTACACCTTTTGCCTCCATTTGGCTTAAAAAGAAATCTTGAAAAATGCTAGTGTGAAAAATGCAGTTCATATTATACCTCAGAAACATACGGTGTTTGTGTATGTGTTTGTGCGTGTGTTTATGTGAGAGAGAGAGAGAGAGAGAGACAGAGACTGTAACTGTAGAACAGGAACACAACATGCTACAAAAATCAAAGTTTGGCACGTTACATCACAGTTAGTGCTCATTTAGAGAGAAGATAAGACTTAGAGAGACTGCACTGACGTTTAATGAGACAATAAATCTCAAAGCAAAAGATGTGTATGGATGGAGATTAGTTAAATCCACAGCAGGAAAATAAGAGGTTAGAATTTGTAAGTTATTTGTTTAAACAAGCAATCTTTGTGAGATAGAGGTTTTGGTTAACAGACTATGAATTAGCAGCAATGTCCAGTTCACAATGATGAGAAACACAGGGACTACCAAGAGAATAAGTTACAAGGTTAGAATGGATGGATATTGTATGCAGTTAATGCACAGGAGTGGTTTAGCTAACTGAGAGAAAGCGAAAAAAGGAGAGAGAGAGAGAGAGAGAGGAAAGAAAAGAAAATGGTGTTGTGACAGAACATCTGAATTGGATAAACATTTGTTATATATATTGTTAAAACTAACTGAACATTGAGGCCTTACTGACTGTTAAGTTTGGGGTTACAACTATCCCAACCAGAATGTTGCCTTATGTGAAAATAACTACTCTCTTGAAATGAATACATGTGCTAAAACATAGACCCCAGTAGTAATCTTAAGAGTTACTGGAAATATTCAGCAGTTTGAATTTAGAGTAACTTCAACACAAATCACGCATTATCAGAAAATATATTGCTCTTCAGTATGTATTTACCTTCTCTGAGTGTTTCTTCTCTGCTAAATGAACACTAACTTTAATATAACATGTCAGACTTCTGACATTTATAGCATGTTGTGACTCTGTTCTTCAGTTTGTCTCTCTCTTTCTCTCTCTCTGTCACTCATACATACAACCATATGCACACACACACACACACACACACACACACTGTATGTCTCTGAGATGTGGTATGAGCTGCATTTTTTTCACACTAACATTTTTCAATATTTCTTTTTTAGCCAGTTAGAAATGAATGATGTACTTCCCTTTCTAGGCACAAGTGGATATTTAAACACTGTATTTAACATCAGTAACTTAATAGCTTCTGATGAAGGGCTCATGCCAGCTCATAAGCTTGAGCAACTGCAAAAATCTCTGTGGGTCCAATAAAAGATATTGCATCACATCTTTGTTCCTGTGTTTATGTTACTGGACCAATGTGGCATTTTTTTCCTTAGATTAAAGGGATGTGATATGACTCATCTTAGAACTACCAGAGCACCAACAGTACAACTGCTAATGTTGTTGTCTTTCGGCTTTGCCGGTTAGGGGTTGCCACAGCGGAACTCTGGTCCGCTAATGATTGGCAGTAGATTTTCACGAACGCCGAGGTGCTAGCTCGACATTCAACCTTCAACGAAGGCACGCCTATTTACGCATGTCTTTAGAATGCCCACCCAACCACGGGGAGGACATGCAGACTCCACACAGAAGGAACTCCCTGCATTCCAGCCGAGAATCGAATGGGAGAACCTCTTCTACTTCTTCTTCAGTGCTACTACTGCACCACTGCGGCAGTTAACAGTACAACTGCTAATACAAAGAAATAAACTTTTTACCAATTCATGGGCAGAAAATATGTTTCTGGAAGAACACAATAGGGCATGTATGATCCATCCTCTTAAGAAGTGGAGCAATAAAGGCTAAAAACTGCCAATATGTCATTTTGACCTGAGCTGTTGGAAAAAGTCATGTAGATGCTGCAAAAGGAATATTATTTAATAAAATCTGGAAGACAATGAGATTCTAGTCCCAAACAGTTTGGACTTGTGTTCATGTTGTGCATGTCAGCATTACAGATTTCTTTTCCCTGATATTGTGTGGCTTTCCACTTGACTATAACAACTGTATCTAATCTGATAGGCATCTTCCTCCTTTCTCCAGATCATGCACAATGTTAACCCTTTAGAGTAACAAGTAACATTCCAGGAAGCCCTTAGAATGAAAGCATAGGGTATTCACCAGTAAGGGATTAGTAAGAAAATGTAGTATATGAAAACATATATATATTATCACTGTAAAAAAGGGGTGGGGACAAGAGGAAGGGGTCCATCCTTCTATCAGAATGTCATCTTACAGATTCAAGGTTATAGGGAGTATCTTATATAGCAATCCCTTCCTATTTTTATGCAGTCTGCCGGATTGAAGTCTGTAGGACTGAGTCCCATATCACTTCTCTTTGACAACCTTCTGCTTACCTGGTTAAGGTAGTGCATCATTTAGAAATGCATTGCAATAGGAAACTCTACATCTGGAGATATCACTTTATATATAACATTCAGCAAATTTAAATACCAGGTACATTAAGTTACCACATTACAACTATTATTCTACTGCATTTTTTAAAAGGTTATGGAGATGGGTACTACCTTAGTAGAATGGTGGTTCTATCCTGACCAGAGCAGTTTGACAAACCTATCATAACATATGGTTTTGTAGTTAGATAACAACTTAGAGGGATACTGCTTTGACCCTTTTTGGCCTCTTTGCCCTTGGACAAGGGAACAAAACACTACTGCTCATTACAAAAAGCCACGACTTTATTACTGTAATAATGAAGCTGTTGTTGTGCATCCCAAGTATGCAGCATTTGTTCATTGTGATTGGTCTATGTCAGAAGGAAATCCATTATCTTATCGCTCATTCCGATCCACTGACCAAAAACTCCTGTCTACAAACCTATCAAATTTGCTGGGCATTGTCTGTACTCATACAATGTTGCTAAGGCCCGGAACTCCTTACTTGTATCCATCAGGTCAATAGCCACCCTCTCATCTTTCAAAACCACTCTGAAAAACTTCCTAGCTAAAATCTGTCTCTGTTCTTGCTCAAAACCAGGATAAACTATATCCCTAAATGTAAACAAGTACCTTTTCATTCCTTAAAACTTCTTACTCTCCCTTCTTTACTTACTTCATTACTTCTATTAAATTCTCTTCCCTGACTTTGTCTCTAAATATACCATAAGCCTGTTTTTCCCTCACGTCATATTGCAATGCCTGTTTGTATTAGACAAGCTTACCTTTAATTTCTCTACAAACTGTCTGAAAGTTCTATAAATATTAAATGATTGTCATATAACTTGTATAGTCTTAACGAATGTTATTATATTACCACTAATTTGTTATAATTATTTAAACTGCAGATGTTTTGTTTTTTTTTTTTGAAAATTGTAAAATTATTGTTCTTAAAACATTTTGTAATTATTTGGAGATTTTTCTCCCCAGGTCTCCTCTGAAAACGGGCTTCTAGCCAGTCAGACTTTCCTGGTAATCAAATGTCTATAAATAAATAAAAATTTATTTTTAATCCCTGGATTGGATACTAGTCAGTAAGAGCCCCCAGTCATATATAACAGGCTGCTTATCAGATAGCCTCAGTGATCACTCCCCAACATTCCTACTCAAAAAATACCTATACCAAGCTAAACTTGTCATCTACCATCAAATATGTAAAAAACTAAACTTTAACCCACTCACATTCATCTCATCCCTCAAAGAATGTAACTGACATCCTCTAAAGTACCTCAGTCTTGATGACGCAGTTGAATTTTTTAATACTATCTTCCTGAGCATCCTTAATTACCATGCCCCCATAAGACTTTCCAGAACCAAAGCACAACCCTCCCCATGGCTACAGAAAACCACTAAGTCAGAAATGAAAAACAGGGATAAAGCCTGGGAGCACTGGCGCAAAACCAAAACCCCCTCAACTAGACAGAAATTCCTAGAACTACACAATGGAGTCATAAAGCTAATAAATCAGGACAAATTCCAGTACTAGCAGTCTGCCCTAGACTCCTGCCAACACAACCCCAAACAATTCTGGTCCTCCATAAACTCCATCCTCCCCCCAGGTAAAGTCAGTACCCCTCCTCCTAACATCCCTCACTCCTCTGAAAATATTGCAACCTCATTCAACACACACTTCACACAAACCATACTATTGCTAGCTAAACAACACAACCCCCCTTCCCTCCAACCCACACCTTCAACTAGTAATCTCCCCACTGCCTTCTCTTTTTCTCCTGTACCTACCTCCAACATAAAAAAACTCTTAACTAAACTTAAGCCCACCAAATTAGCAGCAGACAACCTCCCAAGTGAATACCTACAAATCACAGCTGATGCTCCGGCCTACCCAGTATCCATCTTGATTAACCGATCTCTGTCAGAAAGTTACGTTCCCACACTATGGAATGTATCACATATAATTCCCCTCCACAAAGGTGGTCCCTCCACAGAACTAACCAATTACCACCCCATAGCTATTCTCTCTCCACTCTCCAAAATACTAGAGAGATACATTCACTTTCAGGTCTCAGACTACCTCCTTACTAAAAACCTCCTTTCTGATACTCAGCATGGTTTCCACCCAAACTATAGCACCACCACTGCCTTACTCTCCTTTACTAACACTATCCTTCAGCATAAAAACAATGGCTATCTCTCCTCTGCTACTTTCCTAGACCTATCTAAAGCATTTGACATAGTCCCACACAAACATCTCAGCTCTGTCCTCAATAACCTATCCTTCTCTCAATCAGTCTCCAACTGGTTTCAGAGTTACCTGTCTGACTGCCAACAATCCGTTGTATGGCAGAATGACATATCTCCCCAACTACCTGTCTCTATAAAGGTTCCCCAAGGATCCATCCTTGGACACCTACTCTTCTCTATTTTCACCAATAATCTAGCCTCTGCCACCAAACATGGCACACTCATACAATACGCAGATGACGCAACCGTCATCTGCTCAGCCCAGTCCCTACCCAAACTGCAAAAAGTCACACAGGAAGCCTTTTCCGCTGTTGAAACTTGGTTATCCGGTGCCCAATTAATACTCAACCCAAACAAAACTAAATTACTCATCTTCCAACCCACCAAACGTACTCAAAACAACTCTCACTTTAACATCACAGCAAAAGACAACACCACTATACACCCAACAGAACACACCAAATTGCTAGGAGTTGAAATAGACAATAAACTAAAATTTGACATTCGCATATCCATGACCATAAAAAAGTCCACAAAAACTAGGAGCATTATACAGAAATAAGCAACTTCTCACCAAAGCAGCAAAGATTTCAGTAGCAAATTCCCACCTTATCTCCACCCTACTTTATGCCTCTCCAATATATACCAACCTAAGGCAATGTGATCTAAACAAGCTAGCGACCTGCTACAACAAAATCGCCAAATTCGCCACAGAGGCATCCTACCATATTCACCACTGTCTCTCACTAGCAGAACTGGACTGGCTTGATCTCCCTCACCTCCTTCAATGGTATCAACTCACACTAGCCCACAAACTAGTAAACCATCCACTAAATGTCCCATCCCTCCAGAATCTACTCCAACCCTATCACACCACTAGACCACTAAGATCCAGCAACAAAAATCACTTGCAGGTCACTAAAGCCAATAACTCTGCTGGTGAAGCACTATTCTCTTGCGCCATAGCCAAATCATGGAACTCCCTCCCACCCACAATTACCTCTGTACCATCATGCACCCACTTCAAAACTTTACTAAAAGCGCACCTAAAAACATGCTGGCTATGCCCTTGCAACTCCCACTCTAATATCACCTGCCCCATCCACCCACTACCTTTCTTTCCACCCCACTAACTACCTTGATTATAGCAAGTTCGGATGCTCATAAGCCTACTACTTATTATACAACAGGAACAATTGTTAATGTCTGTTATGTACTTCACAGATGATAAAGATTCTAGTTGTCTACTGAAGTACTATGTTCTTCGTCTGTAACTGTGTTTGTAATTGTTAATTGCTATGTTAATCAAATTGTTAATTGCTATGTAAATCCAATGTAACTACTGTCTGTATATTTTAACTGTGGAGCTTTTCTCCCCGGGCCTTCGCTGAAAATGGACCTACGTCCAGTTGGATACTCCTGGTTAACAAATGTAAATAAATAAATAAATAAAATAAATCCGACCAGAATGGTTAAGATTCTCAACGAATGTGACTTTAAGAATGAAGAAGCTTCATAAATATCCAATGACATGTTCTTAAAAAAAGTTATGATGTAGATGCCACCCCTGTGGCATGGATCTTCAGGGCTGACCAAATCGTTTTAACATGTTTTCTAAACAGAAGGCTATATATTTAGGCAACCACTTGGAGAGGCACTTGAGACTAGCCCTCTTTGCCACTGGCAGGGAAAACAAAGTGCTGAAACTGCTGCTTCCTTCTTTTCCATTTTCACTCTATTTTTTTTTTTACTTGATTAGCCAATCTAGTAGCATCTTCAGCTTGTAAGCTCCCCAGGAATCCTGCCATCCCATAATTCTCTGAGGCACACAACTGTCCAATATCCTGAGCACCTCAGAAATCCCTCTCCCAGTCTTCTCATCCAGTCTGAGCAGGTCTAGAGTAAATATTTGAACGCTTAAATATTCAAATCACTAAAGATCGAACTTTAGTGATCGCACGCTTAAATGTTCGAATATTTAAAAAAAATTAAAACAAAAAAAAAAAGAAAAACTAAAGGGTGTAAGCAGGGGGGCAAGCCCCCCTGTGCCCCCCCACACCCCCCGCTACTTAAATATACCAACTCCAAGATCATGCTACAGTGTAGGGAATGGGAAATTTTACATTTCTGCACTGTAGCACACTGAAGTGCGATCTCAGAGTTCGTATATTTAAGTAGTGGGGGGTGTGGGGGTGCAGGGGCACTTGCCCCCCTGCTTAAACACTTTACATTTTGTTTTAGTTTTTTTTTTTAATTTTTTAAACTATTCGAACATTTAAACTTTCGATCACTAAATTTCGATCTTTAGTGATTCGAACGTTTAAGCGTTCAAATATTTAATATAGACCCTTCTGAGCTGCTCCTTTCTGCACTGTGGATACTTACAGAATAATAAGAAGGGATGAAAGGATTCTGTACATATGATATCTTTATTTAGGAAGCAGTAAGGTAACATCTTGATTCAGAGAGAAAAAAAAAATACAAAATCTGGGGGCAAGTCCCTCATTCCCTATGTACAAGACTTCATCTCCAATGCTCCCTTAATATGAATTTCTCTGATGTTGCACAGCATTAGGGCAGGTTACATATTTCCACTGAGATGTGATGTCACTTTACCATGTTTTGATAGACTGTGGGACTTCTGAGTTTGTTGTTGTTGTGTCTTTCGGCTTTTCCCGATTAGGGGTTGCCACAGCGGAACTCCGGTCTGCTAATGATTGGCAGTAGATTTTTACATGTCGAGTTGCCGGCCCTGATGCACAACCTTCAACGAAGGTACGCCCATTCACGCATGTCTCCACACAGAAGACGCTCTGGCTGAGAATCCAACAGGACAACGTCTTACTGTGAGACGACAACGCTACTGCAGCACCACCACCGCAGCCGGGACTACTGAGTCTGTATGAATCCCATATGATATCAATGGTAGAACTGATGAACTGGAGAGCCCACAAAAACGTCACCCGGTTCAAAATTCACCTTATGCAAGTTCATGTTGAAGATTTTATGACTTGAGCTAGAATGACAAATATATAAGAACATTTATTCAAACAGGAAAGGTACAGACTGAAAAAAAATCATGCTGTGCTTACTCATCTGGTTCTAATATAGTTATCAAATTGTCATTACAACTGCTTACAAATAAATGAGCACACATAGCAATAATAATCACTGATGCCAATAATGTATCTACCGAGAGTCATTTCCATGCAACTGTAAATATTCAAATTAGTCTCAGACGTAGCCTGGGCAATCAGCTCCATTTTATTCAGTGGATCTATCACTGAGTATTGATATTTCATTTGAAAAGAATAGCACTAGATCTATAACTAGCAAGATGAAATGCTAACCCTTACTCGCCAAGTAGTGAAAGCTAACAAATTAATGTCACAGCTTGCTTTCTGAGGCGTACTACTGTCCCATATCTTGATCACCTCACCAGTCTTTTTTTCTCTGAACTGGGATGTTACTTCACTGCCTCTTAAAGAAAGATATTGTACAGCAGAATCTCCATTTATACTCTACAAATCTCCACTATGCAGAAATGAATGCAGGGTTTGATTTTTTTTAGCAAAGGGCACAATGAGTATTTGAGTAAACTTCTCTAGTTGTCAAGCAGATGAAGAATATGAAAAACAAAAAATAGGAGTCATTCCAACTAAAGGAAAATAAAGATACAGTAGGGAAGTAGCAACTGATTTAGGCAACTAAGTCTTACAGACACTAGTTTATCTTCATTGTAAAACAAGTCTTGTTTTCCTGTCAGAAATTTATCCTCACTTCATTTGTTACATACAAACAACTGGATTGTCTGAAAGTAATTAAGAGAATGAAACTAAATAAACATTTTTACTTAACACAACTGCCTTAAAACATAAGCTGTTTGGGGTTATTTTTTTCTGATGATATACATACTTTTGAACAATCTTGACCTTCAGGGTGACAGAACCCACTTTGGTTCTTGTGATGTAAAAATGATTACTGCAAAAAAGTGATTCAGTAAAATCAGACACAGATCTTTCACCTTCAAGCTAAAACTTATTTATTTTTCACTGTCACTTGTCTTTTCATCTTATGTTCACACCAGGTGACAACTGACAATAAAGTAAGCTTATATAATTTTTCTCTATTCTCTTCTTCCTCCAGATTTAGCAATGGTGGTGCTATCATCTTTTCTTTATACTCCAGCTTCCGTAACTACAGAACATTTTATTTCTCCTCCTCTGCACACTCTTCTCCAACCTAATGTCCTTACATATTCAAGAGTAACTTTACTAGGTTACTGTATGGTGGAATTCTGCCTTGTCACCATATAAGCCAATATTGTACTATCCTTTGCCATGACCCACTTAAACTGTGTTGTATGACTATATTTTCTTGTGAAATCCATTCCTAGATCTCTTTCTCTCTCTCTTCCTTAGTCTTCTCTTGATCAACAACTCTGTATTTTTTAGGATTCTTAACTTCCACTAAATGTGTAACTGCCATTCTCATCATGAAATTCTAAGCGACACAGATTGGTCCACCATTCCAACATTATTAGGTCTCACCGTAGGCTGATATTTTACATTCCTGACTACTGTACCAGATGAAATGTCATTGGCAAATGGCCCCATCCCCAGTTTATGTCAGGTATAAATAAAATATGCTAAACAGGACAGGCCTAAGTATTATAGTATGAGGCATCCCGCTGCTTCATTCTTCTTTCTAAATACTTCCCTCCGTGTGCCCTACACACCTTCTCACTGAATTCTTTCAGCTACTTCATTAGACATTTTTCTTACTTGGGTTCAGTCCTGTTCCCTTTATTTATGCCATGAGCTCCTTTTAAAACACTTGGTGAAATTCAGATAATCAAATATATCGCAACCTGCAAGTCTTCCAGTCAGTCTCTGTATTGTTTGCTATACATTTCAGACAGAAGCAGCAGAATAACGACACATTCAAGGCATATAGGTCATCGCACCTCTCAATTGCTATGATGTAGGCATGGCACTATGCTTTTCTCCTTCACAGATAAGAGTCGTCACCTCACAAGGTTCCCCAATTTGATTCTCAGCTGGCGTGCCTTCTGTGTGGAATTTGCATGTCCTGTGTTCAAGTGGGTTTCCTCTGTGTCATCTGGTTTCCTCCCACATTCTAAAGACATGCAATAGGTGGACTGGACACTGTAAACTGGCCATAGATATCAGTGTATGCTGTGGAACTATTGCATCAGGGCTAGAGTGTAAACCTTAGCTCTATATGATTGTCACTGTTGAAGTGACCCCCTGAGACTATGTGCAAAAATAGGAAAAAGTGGTTGTGGATGGACAGATCCAGCCATGCTCCTCCGAGATTTATGATGTTCCCCATAAAGTCAAAGATTTATGAGCACATACTTTATTTAATAACTAAATTAATCCTATAAAGAGATTCACTAGCAATAACTATATGGAGTTTAGAAAACAAAGACCTTCTACTGTGAAAAAAAATTGAGAAAGTGATCCTCTTTCTGACCCTTTACTATGATAAAAAAAAAACAGATGATTGATTTTTATTTATTTATTGACATTTGTTAACCGGGTTAGTCCAGCTGGGCTAGGGACCCTTTTCCAGTGGAGACCCGAGGAGAAAAGCTCCAGTTACAGACAATTAAGGTATACATAACAGTTTAGTTTACAATTCAAAAACAATTAGTTTTAGCAGTACAATTCAAAGCAATTCACTGTGATAAGTTACCAGGCATAATAGGGTAAGATAAGTAACACAAAAAAGTACTCTAGGTCAGTATGTGTATATATATATATATATATATATATATATATGGATTCATTACACTTAGTCGAAAATTATTCCAGGCATTTCACTTCACTGAAAGCTCACTTGGTCAAAATTAATTTGCTCGAAAATGGAATATAGCCCCTGCCCCACTGCAGTGCAACCCTGGAGTGAGAATATTAAATAAGGGGGTGTGGGGGCACAGGCCCCCACATTATGCCCAATAGTTTTTACTAAAGATATATATATATATATATATATATATATATATATATATATCAATGCATTTCTAATGGATATACCTTCTTATAATAGTGAATACATTAAAATTATGTGGGGGGGCTACACCCCCACACCCCCCATTGTGGGGGGCTGTGCCCCCCTTATTTAATATTCTCACTCCAGGGTTGCACTGCAGTGGGGCAGGGGCTATATTCCATTTTCGACCAAATGAACTTCGACCAAGTGAGCTTTCAGTCAAGTGAGCTTTCAGTGAAGTGCAATGCCTGGTAAAATTTTCGACTAAGTGTAATGCGACCAAATGTATGGAATCCATATATATATACATATATATATATATATATATATATATATATATATATGTATGTATGTCATATGTATGCATATATATATATATATATATATATATATATATCTTTATATTATATAGATATATTTATAGATAGATAGATGTATATTTTATATATATACATTATATATATATATATATAAAGTATATATACCACAGAAAATAAAAATAACTTTATTAATACGAAACAGTAATGTATGCAGCAACATCTTTATTTTAAAACATTTTTTAATGAGCATCTATGAGAAAAAGCTCCATTAACAGACCATCTGCTGGTACGGAAAACGCTTTACAGCAGTTGTGCAGTAGTAAACAGTTATTACTACAGCATTTTTGTTTGCAAGTCTATCACACTATGCAATGCATTGCTTCATTCTGAGAAATTGTTGATTCAAGGCATAAATGTTAGTTACTGGCAGTAGCATTTCCGTAGCAGAACAACATTAATATTTTCAGCGATGGTAGAATGTAACTGTAGTTTCAGAAACTAATGCTTTTTAAATAAATTAGTTTCAAAGGCCAGTGAAGCTTTTCTGTTCAGTTGCACAAGTGATTAAAAAAAATCTTTAAAGCATGGTTGCTATTGCATTTACAAACGAGAAACTTCGCATATGGAGTCTGACAGCATGTTACGTCATCGGCTCGCGCGACGTCACACCTCGGACCTAGCGCCCTTATGGACTATGTCACCGCGAACAGTGACCCTCCCCTCGTGCTCGCTAGGTTACTACATGACGCGGCTGCACGCCCCACCCATGTGAGCTCGCTCCTAGCGTTCATTTCATTCCTCATCTCATTCCGCGCATTCTTCGCATCGCTCGGAGCTGCGACGCCGAGTCCTGATACATACCGGCTTCGCGTGGAAGCCTAGCTTCTTGTTGTTTTCTTAGTTTCCAGTTAACTTCACAATAACACAATTCTCGGTACTGGGGCATAACAAAGACACATTTTGGGGTGCCCCTATCCCCCCGATTGTACCTCTCAAGATAAGTGCTGAGGTAAGTTTTTTTTTCTTGTGGTGGTGTTTGCTCAAAGGTTACTAAGAGCTTCGGCGGCACCCCGCTGACGTACTCTTAAGGACCATTTCTGTTCTTTCTTACTTGTTTGAAAGCAGGCGACGCTGCAATAAGGTGAAAGTAGTACAGAAATGACCAGAAAAGCAGCAAAGCATAGGTCGGCGAAAGGAAGTGAGTGTTGTTTATTACTTTTGTAGACCGTGCAGGGCTGCCTGAGTATTGCAACAGACTGCTTTCAGTTTGTTGACTGAGTCACGGCTGCTGTGCTTCCAGCCTGACATTCAAAAAATGGTTCACATTTTTTGCATTTTTTCATAAGAAGGAAGAACTTCTGAAAGAGTAAGCTGCCGAGATTCCCTGCCGTTCATTGTTTTTGGCTTAGTCATAAAGTAAGAGGGGCTGATTTAGTTTTGTAATTGTCGGTGATTTAACATTATATTAAAAAAATATGGAACAGGGAATATCTGTACTGCTGCCTCCAGTCTTGCAGCTGCTTAATTACGGAGTGAAGTGGACATTTCCTGTGGAGTGTACAGAAACATAGTACAAGGGAAACACTTTTTTGACAAAAGCAGCATTTTATTATGCTTATTTTAAAGGTAAAAAACTAGTTTTGTAATTTGATTTAATTAATATCTCTTGACTAGAATTTGGTAAAATGTCTCTAATTTGTCCCTGTTTCTACTACTACTACATAAAATGTTTGATTTTTGCGGCCAATCAACGGGGATTACAATCGGTCAGTAATGCTAGATGTCAGTATTTTATATTTCTATTGTACAGAAAATGCACGTTGATGCAAAACCTTTTTTTTTCATGAATTATTTCTGATTTTGGTTTTGGCTTCTTTCAGAATTTTTTTGCAAATAAGTTGAGAGAGAGGTATGGTTTAAACTGTGGCTTTAAGTAATAATGTATAAATGCAAAGTAAACAATGAGCGGTAAGGTTACATTTTCATATTAGGACGGAGATTGTAAGCGTTGGTTTCCAAAATGATCAAGTGTACACCTAGAAACATGCACATTTAGTGAATTACAATGTACTGTATACGCATTTTTGGTTTGTTTTCTGTTTTGTATTCTACAGCCCTAGCACATTTGTTTTTGGATCAAGTTTAATTCACATTTCATTGTGTATTCACATTTCATTGTGTATTTTGCATATGTTCATTTCGTGTTGAGGCGCTCTGTTTTGTTTTGGTCATTTGCACTAACCAGTCAGAAGGTAGCTCAAACGTGGTGTCCGAGGCAGATGCATACAAATGTGAGCAACCGAAAATCCCAACTATTTGTTGTGTTCTTTTAATGTTACTTACATTTATCTTTGAACGCTGTGGGTTTCCTTGTGCTGGAAGTTATTTTCTGTTTTTGGTTATTTGAAAGTTAATGCAGGACTTAAGCAACTTTAACGCTACTGTAGTTATGAACGATTGTTGGTATTTGATTTATATTTTTTTAAATGTCAGCTGGCAAGTATTGTTTCAAATTACTGCGTCTGGAAGAGCAGTACCAATCCTTTCTGTAATGTACCTGAAATATTTGCCTTTGTAGTAGAACTCTTTCCCTCTCCAGTGAGACATCCCTTATACGATGCACATCCCTTATACGATGCACATGCACGCACGCACACACGTATACAAATACACATTGTGTGGGTCTACTCACGTGTATATATTTGCATACGAGTAATCATATGCGCGTGTTTATGCATGCATGTCTAGAAATGCTTGTAGGTATACGTGAAACACCACCAAACCTAAAAAACACATAAGTTTGCTTAGGGTAGTGTGGGATGCATATGAGTAATACATTTTGAAATGCTGCTGTTAAAAATGAAGTGATTATCCAAGCTATGTAGTTGTGACATGGAGAGTTCTTGTTGCAGCTTTCAAGTGTGAAATTGTGTTTAATAGTTATAGCTGTCTCATGTTTCGGTAATTCATTTGGAAACATATTTCTTTGAGGCAGAGTCGTCCACCTTTTCCTTTCAGTACTTTCTTTGGTGGACTGGCAGTATTCACTGATAGTTTATGTAGATATGTTTCTACAGAGACGCACACAAGTTGGTGATACCTGCTCATGGACATTCTGAAAAAAGTTTTGTTCTGAAACATAAGGTATTTTGCTACTTGTTCTGTATATATTGGTTAGATCAGTAAAAGCATTATATTGTTCTTAGTCACATCAAGATGGGGCAGTTTTTTAAACAGTATAACAACTCCTTTACTGATTTATTATGTATATACTTTTGCCCATCTGGCACAGACTTGTCATTGCTGTCACACTGTTACAATATCTGTTGTAAATATGTAATTTAATAACTTCATAGTATATTCTTTAATGTTAGAAACTAATTCTCATAAACATTTATTTTTAATGTAATAATTTATGTTGCTCACATCAGCTGCATGTCAAAACATTAAACGATTGGCCCTTCAGTTTTTCAGGAAAGCACACATACAACATGTTGATCACTTCTACTGTTTTTGAATGATACAGACACACTTCTGGTTTTTCTTAAACAAAACTGCATCTGACAGTAATCAAAGGCAGAAGGGTGCAAAGTGCTTTGAGCACATGTATGCTGGTTTGTTAACTTACCAAAGCAAGCAAGATTTGCTGTACAGGTTTTTGTCATGATTTTGAAATCCTGGCTAATTTCATACATTTGTTCCAGGGAATGAAAGCCAGTATGCAAGATGTTTATTGTCAGTGCCAGGTTATATTGTGTTCTAAATGAATGTATCAAAACTGCATGTATTTAGAAACTGTGCATTTGATATATTCATCTTAGTTATAAGTCACTACAGCTTTTCTGAGGCTAGGTTTGTTGCAACTAGTACTGATCGTTTGCTAGTTTTTCTTGGCTCACAGGTGAGTATGCAGTGGAAAATACTACAGAGTATTCAGAGTAGGGATTTAGAGTGTAATGACCAGCATGAATTTGTGTAGGATTTGTCCATCATTATGTCGCCCCCCACCCCCAGTTTTACATGTGGCAGTTGAAACATTCTCATGCACTGCTTTGTAGCTTGCAGTCAATATAGAGTTTTTACTTGTTTTCTTTGAGCTTGCTTTGATTTAAGCTTAAATTTGGGGATATCATTTTAAACCTGGAGAGAAAATCTGGGTAAAGTCTTGTCTTGTACACTATTTTTTTTTCCTGCACGTTTGTTTGCTTTTTTCTACATAAAATTGTTCTGATGCCTGTGGAATTATTAACAGT
The DNA here is from genome assembly GCF_019279795.1 of Protopterus annectens. Taxonomy (NCBI): domain Eukaryota; kingdom Metazoa; phylum Chordata; order Ceratodontiformes; family Protopteridae; genus Protopterus; species Protopterus annectens. The sequence goes on from NC_056751.1 coordinate 396,159,877, forward strand.
ATTGTGATATGTTTTGATATCCCCTTGAGAGAGTGCTTATCAAGCAGAAATCTTCATTCATAATATGGCACCAGGTTTTTTTCTACTGATCTAAAACCGTGATCTCTGGCCAGATATGTATCAAACGACTGGACAAGTGTTTGAATCATGCTTCTTGTTCTAAATTTGTAAAGTAAGCAATCGTTTACTGGTTTAAGAATTGCTCTAATTTAACACATTAGTGTGTTTCCAGTGCATTTCAGCTGCACTTTGCTGTCTGGGTTCCAGTAACCCATGAAAATGTAAACACATTTGGGTTTTCAGTGTTCAGCCTGTTTTTCAATTTTACAAAGAAGCTGAAAAAAAGTCAACATCAGATTCCCAGCCCAACTGTCAGGTTTCAGATATGTGAATTTAACACACTATTTTTGTAAATTTGGAGATGCTTATAGGGGTGTGAGGCTAATACTGCCATTTTGAAGATTGTTGTTTCAGCTTTAAGTGAGCGAGATGTGAACTGCAAAACAAAAAAAAGGATCTTCCTTTAAATATCCTTGGCATTGACGTAGCGTTTCTATAGTCCGCATGCAATGAGGCATAATCTGTTTTTCTTTAATGTGGTATTTTAATATGCAAGTAAAGTTTAATAAAAGTAAATGGTATAAGTTAGCATATGTTTTAAAGTTTAATAGAAGTTAATACTTTAATACTAACAAAAATACTGAATCAGTAGCTGTTTACTTACCTTTTTTTCATAGTCTGGAACTATTATTTTTTTCTTTGAAGATAAGAGTTGCAACATACGCGAAAAAATGTCAGTGGCTGAAAGTTTTAGCGGGTGTAAGGCACTCTTGGTTTCAGGACAGAGACGCTAGCTATCCAGAATATCCTTCTGGAGAGGGGTCAGTTGTATATTTTCTTTCTAGGATGTTGTCATGTCGCAGATAAAAAAAATGCAGCTAATGTATAATGTAAAACCAGTCAAGTGGGGTGTCGGTCTTAAACTTAGAAAATGCTGTATCATGTGGCATTGCAGAGATGTGAAACCACTGTGGATCTAGAAAGACAAACTTGCATAACTGCTAATTGTCAACTGCAGTGTTTTGCCCGGTACATTTTTAGTTTACAGATTTTTGACATGCAAATGCTGAAGACTGAAAATGCTTTCTGACACTGTTATGCTTCTTAATAAACAGTATATTGACATTTTTCTTTTGTAACTCCTTTAGGTTTTCTGCTAAGTTAATAACCATACACAATGAGGTGGGCTTCCTTTACTCCACAGCAGTTGAAGAGGTCTTTAATTTGAGAATAGCAAACTAACCAGGGCATCTAGCTGTGGGCCTTTTCTTTTACATGGCTTCCTGTGACATGCATTTCCATAGCTTTCTATACAGTGCAAGAGAAAGCTGTACTGTGTTGTTTAAAGTATTTATTTGTAGTATGATATTCATGTTGTATTTGTTTCTCACTAGTACATGAGACAAGACTTAAGTCCCTTGACTAGCAATGTGTTTTTCTTATTCCCATAGGGTTTTTGATTTTATGTTTCTCATACAGCTGTTTTGGGTGACATTCTAATAATCTTAAGACGCTTTTACATTTTGTGTAATTTTTTTTCTTTTTGGATATTACCTATAGAAAGTGAGTAATATTTTTGTATTAAAACCTGGAGAAAGCTATAAGCTTGCATGGATAGAGATACATGAAGTAGACTAGCTATGCATGCTTTCTCTTGTGTATGTATATGATTGTTGCAGTTCACATGCATGCTGGTTAGTAGAAAATCTTAACTAAATCTGATCTTTAGTGTTTTCCTAGTGGTCTTTTGTATGGATTGTGTTTTTTTGAGTGGTGACTTTGATGTTTAAAAGTGGTGACAGGCACATGGTAGCCTCTCAGGTGGCTGAGCACCTGGCTGGGTAAGTAGTATCTAGATGTCCTTTTTGCTCATGCAAATCCAGTACTGACTGTAGTGGAGATTTCCACTGTGGTTTGAAATTATTTCAAAGTATAGATTTATAAGTAATCACAGGAAAATATGCTTTAAAATGTTCATTTTTAAATACCTTTTTGTCTATAAATTAGTACTCTTTTCTTTGGCTGAACTGTATTGAAGTGTGAGATGTTTTACTTTTAATGTAGAGGAGATTTGCAGGTGTAAAAATGTTTGCATTTGCAGGTTGTCTTTTTTAATGCAGCTGATAAAGGATGTTGCAACAGGTGGCAGAAACAATATAATTGTATAACAAATACCCAGGTTGTATAGGACTGTAATCTACAGATGTTTGTATTATTGCACTTCTTTTGGACATGATTCAGAAGATGTTCAGTGGAGAGCTTGATGAAATTGGGAAGTTATTTTATGATTGATCAAATCTGCATTAATTTATTTTATTTTTAAAATGTGTGGAAATTAAATGTGTAAGTATCAGGAAGGCAATGACACTCTGACATTAATGAGAAGAAATGTGCTACATGCAAAATTAATGGTATATGTTTTGATATTCGGTTTTGCAGCTGTGTGGTACTTTTCTAAGACTGAGCTTGCTGGCTAATTTAGCAGTGTTACGGTCAATACAGGTTTTTCTCTCCAGTGTGTATGGATGGAGGAGTATTTAAAATTATTTTGATAATGTAGTAATTTATGTGGTGGTTTTATAAATTAATCTATAACTGTAAATTAATGCACCTTTTGCCATACATTTTTGTAAACATTTTGAGCAAGTCCAGGGACATTTTCTAAGATGAAGATAATGACTTGCATCTGTTCTTTACCAGATTCAGTGGAGCCCGGGTTGGTGCTGTAATGAATTTATAAATGAACTGGTTGTAATTTTGAAGTGCTGAAATTCTGTCTTTAATTCTCTTTTTGTGTGATGTATGAAGACGTCTGTCCATGATCCTGTGGTCCTTTTTATTTTTATATTCTGCAGTGCTTATTCCTTTTTCAAATGTGAGGTGCATCATACGGTACAAGAGCACAGAACAAAATGTGTTTTTGTGATGACTTGCAGAGGAAGATCGCCATGTAAGGAAGGAGTGTACTGAAAGAAAACATCCTATTTCGTGAGACTGTTAATGTCATTTTTGTAATTTCTTGAAAGAAAAATCTTTCTGCCTTGTAAGAATATAGTTGTATTTGGTGCAAAAGCATCTTATTTTGTAATCAATAAATTCATTCTTTTTTTTTTTTTTTTTTTTTTTTTTTAAGCAGCTGTATTCATCACCCTCATTGTGTGTGTTTCGGTATTTCATAAGTACACAAAAACGGATTATTTTCACTGATTAGTATTGTTGAAAATCATCTTGAGGAAGGAGATCATTGGTTAATTATGTTGCCACGATAAGTGTGATGGGTTTTGTGCTTAACATTAACAAAAAATGGATTCTGTTTTAACTATATTTTAATTAGTGCAAATGTATATTGTATGGTTTGGGTTAAAGAAGCTTGGTCACTATAATGGAATGTATGTCCCACAGTAAACATTTATGTGACTTGCGACAAATTAGTTAAATAGTAATCTGATAATCATCATTTCATATTTTATTTCAGAAATTGTTTTTTTACCTTACTGAAGTGAAGTAAAGCATAATTCTAGGTTTTTATACATGGGCAGCTTTTGGGTTACCCAGGCTAGTAGTGGTGATAAGCAGTAATAAATAGGCATATTCATTGTGGTAGTAGTACATGCCACATTTCATGTTTCATTGAAAGGAGTATGGTAAGAAATGCATAATTGTAATTATAGTTTCACTCTAAAATGTGTCTACAAATATGAATGTTCAAAGTGATTGTATACAAATATGAATGCTCAAAGTGTTTGTATACAAATATGAATGTTCAAAGTGTTTGTATGTAACTAGAGACGCACAAGTGTATGTTGTGCATCTCTAATAATGCGTGTGTACACAAACAAGATGCTATTTCCTTGGCTGAATTAGATTACTTGGCAAACATCAGTCTTTTGTAAAGTTTTAGTGATATTTTCTTGAGAAAGCAGTTAAATCAATTTCACAGTCATAAGCTGTTATAGGATGTGGATTAAATGTAGTAATGCAGTGGATTAAATGTAGTAATGCAGTGCTGGAGCAGCACAAAATGTGTTTATTTCCACAACGAAAAATTCAACTATACATTGCAGCAGTGTACATTGGTTTCTTCCTCTCATTTCAGTTTGTACTTATTGTATCTTGCTTTGCATATCTATTGCCAATAGAGTTGGAGAAATCGAAAAAATCACTTGGCATACAGCTGTCAGTATCTCTCTTTTTTTCCCCACCTTATTCCACCTGGAGCAGTGGAGATAAGTGCATATGAAGTCCATTTTCATAAAAAGTCCAGTATATGATCCTGGAAGTATAACCTAGTCATTTTGTAGACATTTATTACCATTGCATGTTGTGGATGTAAAACAACCCCTTCCCACAAATCACTGCTACTCAAGTCATCATAATAAACTGATCCACTCAGTTCGCTGGCATCTTTTTATCTTTTATTAAACTTGTGGCAGTTCCACTAAAACACAGACCCCCCCCCCCCCCCCACAAACGCACAACTTTTTTATCAACTCCACAAACACATCAACTCAAGGAAGAGAGAAACCCTTGCTGGTGCACAATTGGAAACTGAACAGGCAATGATTTCCTATGGGGAAAAGGTGTCTGGTGTTGGTCTGTTCGTCTTTTTTTCTCCCCCTTTGGGATAATGCCGCTCAAACAATGTCACCCTCGAGCATGTGTTGGGAAGCTACCTGTGGCATAATCCAAAACTGTGACTAACTACTGTTTGGTAAGGTTGTGTAAATTTTAGTCCATTCTAAGAACCTTTGACCATCACAGAGTTTAACAACTGTTGGTACTAGAAGTTATGTGCTGTTGGAATTTATTCTTTGGTCCTGAGGTTGCTGAATTTCAGATCTTTACATCTTTGACTAACCAGATGTAGTTTTCAGTTGTTGAATGTGGATCCTTTGCGCTTGCCAGATGAAAATTGTAAAAATATTTAAATTTTCCTTTGGTATCTATATTGGCCTTGAGTTCATACTCTACTTTACATTTTCTGATAGTGTTTTTAAGTTCCTTGCTGGCATGTTTCATTGTAGTCTTTTGGTAGGAAGATGACGATTTTCTTGCAACTTTTAGTTAATTTTCTTCTTTTGTTGCACAGTTTGTTAATGCAGAAGTTCCACCAGAGATGTTCATCGCTTTTGTGCGGTATTTGTGATTGGAGCATAGCTGTGCAATGTGCCATTAAGTGTATAATCTTTACATTGTGACTTCTTTCGCAAACATTAATAGCTGTAGTGAAAGTTTTTTTTTTTTTTAATGTGTTTACTGATACATATTTGTATACAGTTTAGGTCACTGTCACTCACTGTGTGTAGCAATTGTTCCAAAACAAAAGTAAGAGATGGAGAAGCAATGATGCAGAATTATTTGAGTCTTCATAACCTTTGCAGATGGGTGGAAAATGTTGTGAATGCCCCCCAATTGTTTAGTCATTTTGTGCTATTCAGTTGCTTGCATTCATTTCTTTAGCATGATTCAGGAACAAAAAATGTAGGATGACTCCTTTGGGTAATATTTCTCTAATTACAGTCAGCATTTACACACATTAAGTAATTTTTGAAGTTGCAACCTGTATGTGCTGTTTAGTTTTAGTTGTTGAATGCCTTTACTGTGGTCTGCTGTAGTGGTACCCTATGCAAGCCCATGTATTGCTAGCATTTTGGCAGAAAGCAGAAGAAGAAATGCTATGCTGGTCTGCTAACATAAAAAAACACTTTTATTTGACAGATAATGGATTTGCAGGTAGTCATGCTTTCGGGGTAACGTAAGCCCGTTACCACAAGTTCATAGGTTACTGATGCTGGATGTAGTGGTTTTATACTCACTTGTTCCTAGAAAGGGGGAAGATAGGGTACTTCATTTCTTTCCCTTTGGCCGAAAGAAACATTTCAACAATGCCAGAGTAGAACAGAGGGGAAAAAACTGCGTTCCGCTCACATTTATAGAAGTTTGACAGACATTCCTGAGAGCTTCCCTTTGCTGCTGTTGTCTACTTGTCACATGACATTAAGATGGACAGTGTGACTGTTGCAGCACTCTGCTAGTTTTTAGTTATTGTAAAATTAACTGCTAGATATGTGCAGACTCGCAGGAAATTTCTTTTACCTGTCAGTGCCTGCGGATCAGTGCACCTAAGAGGTTTTTTATTTTGTATTTTTTTCCACTAGTAGAAATTTTTAGTTTGTAAACCACTTCAAAAGACGTGAGCATTAAATTTCCAAATATGTGACCAATGAATGATGAATACAGATCTTGGTACTTTCTTGATGAATAATGCTGAACTGAGTTGGCATTTTATCTTTGTTTCACAAAAAAAAAAAAAAAAAAAAAAAAAATTTTGTCTTTGCTATTCATATTGCACTGAAATGACTAAACATTGTTTTTAGATCTTTCTTCATTGCTGTCCTGTTGCATTGTTACAGTATTACAGAGATATCAGCTAGATCAACTTCTCCCTGGGTTTAGCAATACTCACTCTCTGGCTTATAATACAGGCCGTTTTGTAAACGTGACTCTTTAAAACAGACTTGCTAATATGGAAGGCTGACTTACGGTCTCTGTACTACTCGTACATTGTACCACTCAAGCCTAATGTCTTTTGAGATTGGTGGGTATATATTGTTTGCTGTGGTTGCTCTACTGGACTGTAACATACCTCTCAACCTCTTAGAGCAAGAAATCTGGACAAAGCCATAAGTAAAAGTGGGACAAATGCCCATAAATGGGGACAAATTGTAAATATTGCTCTTACAAACTTAGAAAGTTGATGCAATAACAGGTTTTACATTAGCATGCATTTTCTGAATAGTATGATGGCTGAAACTGAAATGTCTCATTATTTATTTATTTTTTTTACTTCACTCTGATTTGCCACTAATTTGGCCGAAAACCACAATTTTATGAAAAATGGACCAAATATGACGCAAAGATCTGGACATTCTTGAAAATCTGTACAGTTGAGAGGGACATGTGTAAGTTAACCTTCATTAGTGGCTTCTTGCATTGCACAGAGTGTTGATTAATATGTAAGGTTCTCAGACCTAGCACTTTGAATCTCTGGCATGCCTCCTCCAATGTTTCCATGTTAATGGTTAAAATTTCAGATGAGTTCATGTATCTTCCTTTATACAAAATCTGTGATGAAGTAAGAGGAAATGCTGTAACAGGCTGGATTGATACTTAAAGGGTATGCTGTCTGAAAAGTGGTCGTACACTGAACTGTTTACTGATAGACAAGATTGCTGTTGCCGATGCTGTACACTATAACATTACATCTCCAGTATCAGCATCTAAATGTGCCGGTAGAATGTTGCCCCCCCCCCTTTTTTTATTTCTTATCTTCCAGATGCTGTTTAATAAATAGTTATTAATCTGTGTCGGGTTGCATGTTATTGGGTCATTTGCGATTTGTGTCATTTTCTTGGCTGTCACTGTTAGCTAAGTTCTTTGCATTACTTTGTTTATAGCATCAAATTTTCTGACTGCTGTGTTTTTGTAAATGTTACTGATCGACACTTTGAGAAAGGCGAGATAAAATAAAGTAATCATACTAGAAAACGGGTTTATTTTGTGAACTGAACTGTTATAACAGTAAAATAGAAGAAATGCTTGTGAGAGTCAAAAAAGCACGTTTGGGTCAGGGAAAACAATCATCACCTTTGCTTAATTCTGTTAAAACTCGGTATTAAAGTAGTAAAAGCTGACCATTAAATGCCATACTGGTGTTTATAGAGTCCAGCATGTTCAGCAGTTCTGGAGTGTTTTAATGACACCTTTTCTGATGTGAAGAAATGGCGATCTGTATTCTTTACTTCGGACAGCTCTCTAATAATAGGGGAACAAAGGGTGGCAAACCTTTTAATTAACATGTTTTCAATTATCCCTGTAGGTTTTACTTTTCATCCTTGCCTCTTCCGTAACAGTTGATGTTCAGCTGCCCGGTCCCGCTTGGTAAAGAACTGCAACTGGTGACGTTTCTTTTTTTAGTTGGATTATGTACCTACTGTGTGCCTTTCTCTTGAGTTAATGTTGGCTCATGGTCTTACTTGTCAGATGCTTGCATGCAATTTTTTAAATCCAATATTTTGACTCCCAAAAACAAATTGTTCAAATATTTTTTCATATAATTCTCAAAAATAATAATCTCAATAAAACAGTAATAAAAAATAACGTGCTGAAATAAATACGTTTTATGGTTATAAACAACAAACATTGAAAGGTGCAGACAAAGTCACCATCAGAGTTGATTTCCTTCAAAGATAATACCTGGCAGTAGAAATGTGCGTTTCAGTGTAATCTGCAATAATTGTCAGTGTAATCTGCAATAATTGTCAGCGTACTGTCTATGTCCTGTCACAAAACATGATTGTCTTACAATCTACAGCGAGCGTGTTTGTATACATCTTGGTGTCATTTTGTGTTTGTGTAGATATACATATATATGTTTAATATGTATACATTATACATGGTGAGGGTGTTTAAGCCTACACAAAAATTAAATGTCAATCTGACTTATTGAAAGAAAACTTTATTCTCCAGTTTGGTGTCTCTACAGTTGCTTGAGGTGAAATTGCTTGAGCATCAGTAGCACAAAGAAAAAAATATCTGCACTCCGTGTTTACACTAGCAATAATTCAGTTGTTTTGGGACATTCTGTCTTCGAGTTGGCGCACCTAGAAGGAGCAGGGAGGCAAGCAGTTTTGCCTGTGTATTATGCAGACATCTTCTGAACCCTTGTATTAAAGTAACTTACTATGCTTCTATAAGATGAACTTGGGTGCGTTTATGTAAAAGTTTACATTATTCCTACCAAGCATTTCTTGACTTGTATTATACATATTTGTATACTTTGTTACTTATTTTCTATTTGTATTTTACTGTTGTAACTGGACCTTTTCACCCCTGGCCTCAGATAATAATGTCCAGTTGTACTTTCCCGGTAAACAGATGTAAAATAAAATAAAATAAATAATACATAACTAAAACACACTACTAACAATTTATCTAAGGAAGGGAAGCATATGGGGCTGTTGCATTTCTTAAGAATATTACAGTAAACTCTGTTAACCGGCACCCATGGAGATTGGTAGATGTCGGATAGTTTCTGGTTGCTTGAGAGTTACTATTAAACATAAGCCTGACTAATACAGTACTGAGAGAAGGAATTTATTCCTATCTTCCTTTTTAACTCTAAAAAATGTAAGGTATGTTTCTGCGGGGAGAAAACAGAAAATGCAACACATGAAAATTGCACTGTATTTCTTTGATATTTTTTGCTGGTTGCTTGAGTTCCGGTTTACTGAGAGCTTACTGTGTTTGTAACCTTCTGATTCAGAAGACTAGTGTCCAGTGTGGGATTTGGTGAATTGGATACAGATGCACTGATGAGCAGTGAGAACCCCCCTTAGCTGATATAATACTTAGTCTGAGGTATTGCAGCCTTTTAGTTGGTTGTACAGTCAGGGGGGTGAAGAGTGTTTGAGAGTTGCAGGGTGTATCTGCTCAGACAAGTCAATTGATTTACTAGATGGGCTTTTTTGCCTTTTTTTGTCATTGCTTCATTGAATTCTGGGGTAAAAACTAAGGAAAGTTGTACCTTTTGAGTTGAGCATGGTTGTAGAACTGTTCAGCATTCCATGTTGGTAACATAATCACTTGAACTACTTGTCACAGGAAGGCAAGCCATATGGATTATTGAGAATCCAGTGTGCATCTTTTTCGGGGGGGGATGTAACATTCCAGAGTTTTGCTTTATTTTATTTATTTATTTTATTTTTATTTATTTATTTAACATTTGTTGACAGGGAAAGTATGACTTGGACAGTGCCTATTTTCAGCAGAGGCACAGGGAGAAGTACTCCAGACACATATCTTTGGAATGTGGGAGGAAACCGGAGTACCCGAAGGAAACCCACACAAATGTAGGGAAGACATGCAGACTCCACACACAAGCCAGAGCTTGAGAATTGAACTGGAGAACCTCTTGCTGTGAGGTGACAATGTTAACTGCTGCACCAAGATGTTATGTTTGATTAATTACTATTCCCTGACACATTTTAAATTGTCTTTTTGCCACATTCTGCAGTCAGAGCTCATTGGAAGTCTCACTTGCACATCTTATGGATACTGTTATGTATAGTTTTTAGTTAAACTGTGAGAAATTGAGGGAAATGTATTGTATCCATGACATTAAATTATTGCACTGTTGATACAGATCATTGACAATCTGAGAGTAGCAGTTCAGCTGTTGTCTTGTCTATTGCATTCTTTGTCCTTTTAGCCTCTCTCTCCCTGTAGATGTGTATCTCTATATGTACGTGTTTGTGTTTTATTTATATATATATATATATATATATATATATATATATATATATATATATATGATATCTAATATGTTTATGCTTGTACGTAGTATGCAAGTTTTGTCAAGTTTGCTCATTTTTTACTGGGATGTTCATTGTAGTGAGTCAGAAATGTAGATGGCTATTTTGGCAATAAACATCAATAACTGATCCTATGAATAAACAGCTAGAAAGTACATGATGTATAGAGCAGAAATGGGATTTGTCTAATGCTCATTTTGTGTGGCATGGAGAAGGATTACTTGGATAATAGTTACAAAAAAAAAAAAATCTTATGCCAAGCTGGTTTTCCCTTTATTTAAATGACCCCCCACCCCTTAAGGCTAAATCTTTCCTGCTGAGGGCAATGTGTGGCCAGATTTTTGATATGCTTTAATTGAGCATATATTTTGATTTGTCTTTCAATATACATTATTCATTCATTTTCTAATTACCTGTTTAATCCAGTGCTGGTTCATGGGTGAGCCTCTCCAAACACTCAGTGGCTATAAGGCATAGGAGCTCATGTCACTGTGGGCACTAGTCCATCATAGGGAGTACACACACGCACCCACCCTCCAAACTCACTCACTTTGAATACCACACTTTTAGGCAGTAGTCACCAGATCGCCTAGAGTACATCTCTGGGCTATGGGAAGGGTATATAGACTGATTACAGAATGTACCCCAATGGCGAAACAAATGAGCCTGAAACACTAACCACTGTGTCACTGTTGCATCTTTTATGTTTTTGCTTAAATAACTAAATCGCAAAACTCTGATGTTCTAGGCCCTAGTATGATAGTACTTTGAGTATTGTTTTATGGCTTATTTCTTGTAATATGTACATGTTGTAATATAGTCACTACTTTGCTGTCTAACACACTAGGGGGAGCAGTGTAGGAGTTAACGAAGCCCGACCTGAACCCATATTATGACTAGGTGGTGTGTTCTTGACAACAGATACAAACTTTGAAGGCAGGAAAAAAGGTAGTTGTGTGAAAGTAGTACATCTGTATTCTGGGCTTAACTTTACCAGGTTTGGTGTGTTGTGGGTACTTGCCTCTAACCTTACAGTAAGTTCTGAGGAGGAGTCGAACATTCTCTAATGAAAAGACATCTTTAGCAGAATGGAGCTGCAATCTAGCAAGGAAAAGTTATATGGAGGCTGTTGTACATGTGATGTTGCCTGAGTGGGAGGTTTTTGAGAGTCTTCCCTATCAGTGGGACCATTGCAGCCTCTGCAGTAAAGGTGATAAAGGGAAATATCTTTGAATCATGGACATTTTGGAGCCAGCTTTGAGAGATTCTTTATATGGCCTTTGTTGCATAGGAATGAAGCCATTTTGAACCGTTATTTTCTGGAAATCATTAAACAGTAGCACAGCTAGGGTGGACAAAGGTGGCAACTGCCCCAGATGCAAAATGTTAGGGGAGTGCGACTGGCTGATTGCAATTTCAGATTGATCTTCAGTTCAATACTGGCTTTTAAAAGCCAGTCAAATCTACGTGCTGTAGCGCTCTGTGTGTGGTCTAAACTGATGATGATAACTGCTTGCTACATTGTTTAAACATTTTTTCACCTGAGTACTGTATTGCTGTATGTGGAGTATAAATTATAGTAATGTGTAGCACACAATTTGCTACAGTTTACAATTAAAAAAAAATATATATATATATATTTTTTTTTTTTTTTCACTAAAATGTGAGGAAGGAAGGTCTGAGGCAGGGCACATAAATGGGTTCTGACTTGCTCCACCATTTCAGGAGCCTCATGTCCTTGTTTGTGGACTTTCCTTTCCTATATTGCTCTTCCATTGAAGAGCTGGGGCAGGAGGGATAGAGACCAGTGTTCTTTGGTTTTTAACTTGTAGAGCTTGTGGGACAGTAGTTCATAGGGCTGGTACAAAGCGCTAGTTGAGACAGCTACTCCACTAGCTGGAATTACTGCTTTAAAAATGACATTTAATTGTAGCTATCTCTTTTGCCGATAAGAGTGTGCTTCTGTTGGTCTCCTTTATAAATAAACCATTGCTGAATCAGTTTTTGTGTTATTGTTTTGGCCCTACCTATGTATGATGTATGGCCTAGCTAACTGCTGTTTGCCAGTGATTTTAAAAGCATCATTGTCATTCTGATGGGCCATCATGAAGACCACATGATGTAAAATGGCACTTGGGGAGCAGAGATTAGTGTTGTCATTATTCATGGGCATATCGATCTAAGTAGTAGTGTCTCTGAAAATGTGGCCTCAACTAAGGGTAACAGGGGACCGATGGTCATATTTTTTGTTATTACTACAGCATTAAGTCTAGCTTAAAAATGGCAGACCCATGCCATGAGAACGCAGCCCCAGATGCAAGTTGATTTGGGGTACTAAACTAGGTGAAACATAGGGAATTAATGAGTCAATAGTGCAGAGGAGGACTAGGTGGCAAAGCTGGTTGGGGCAAAACTGAACTTGCTCTAATTATAAGGTAAATTTAGTGGTTCTTTAGGATATCTGCTAGATGTTTTGATGTAAATTCCTAAGAACATGGATTCAAGAAGATGTAAAGGAAAAAAATGTAAGAACATTAAAATGTACACTGTAGAAGTTAACCGTTTTTTAGTATTTTTCTTGGCATAATGGATTGCAGGCAGTGGGGAAATAAAGCAATTTGGGATACAAAATATTAATACTGAAACTTATGAAAAAGGTGCAGAGCTTATGTAAGCTACTGTGGGGTGGAGGGAGCTGGGTGAGTGGGGATAGTGTGTGAAAAATGCATGTTGCAAAATATAAAGATAACCAGCTTTATTATATATGTGGTAAAAAGGGCCAAAGCTGTTTTTTTTCTAACACCGTAGAGTAATGCTGTTTTGTTTGATTAAAGTACAAGAGATATCATCCCCTGTTGTGATCTTTTTGTATTTAAAAAAGGTGTATTGTTAGTACTTAGGTTGTTGTTTGTCTTTCGGCTTTTTCCCTGTAAGGGGTTGCCACAGCGGAACTCCGGTCCGCCAATGATTGGCAGTAGATTTTTACGAAACGCCGAGGTGCCAGCTCGACGCCCAACCTTCAACGAAGGCACGCCCATTTACGCATGTCTTTCGAACCTACCCAACTTTGGTATGATTACTTAATACTGAGGAGCTCAATCAATTCTAGCATTAAATCTGACGTGATTTAATTTCGATTTTTTTTGCCAACATCAAGTAGTTGGAACAAAAGCACATATTTGATAAGTTGATTTTTAGTTTACATCATTTTCGTTAAAAGATACTTTTCATTTTGCGTCATGTTTTCATGTCCGAAGATAATACTGCTGTGTTTCTAATGCAACCAGTCTTGTCTGCTCATGTACAGGTCTGTTTACAAGGCTGATGTTCTTTGTACAGTGAAAAGGAAATATCTGCATCTGTACTACTGTTTTTATCAGTTGGCACGGTTTGTGACAGAAAAAGATCTGCGGACCAGATCACCTACCCCGTTAACAAATTTCAGTATTCAAAATTAAACTAAACAGTTGAAGTACTGCCAACGTTTTATTCTCTGTATTTTTAAGTAATCTTTCACATTTTATATGCATACAAAATGTATACGGCTTCCCAGTAGAAAAAAGCAGAAGACTGTCACCTTTTTGCCAGTGTTTTATACTGGAATCCTTTGCATAGAATAAATGTGTGTTTTATACTGGAATCCTTTGCGTAGAATAAATGTGTGTTAAACGAATAAACTTGAGAAACACTCGAACAAAACTGACATGCATCACTTCTTGCAGATTGTATAATTTTATTGAAAAGTGATCGTGACTTTTTTAATTATGCCTGAAAGATGCTTGAAATTTTCACTATTGTATCCTGTCTTTCCATGAATAAAACTAAAGTAACAGTACTAGTTAATAATTTTAATCCTCTCTCTATGACCAGATGAGATGCAACAAGATAGTAAAAAAAAAAAAAAACTCTTACTCCTGTCTGGATAGCTTGTATCTTTGTGGGAAATTGTACAAGACCGATTATAAGCAAAAAAGTCATTGTGCACTCTGAACTGAACTAAAAGCCCTTATGGTTGCATTTTGTTTTGATGATTTCATTGCTGTTCCGTAACATTGATATGTTGAAAGAGTTGTGCAGTAGTACAGTGGTTGTCATTGCTACCTCACAACTCTTGGTCTTCTGGTTGATATCCCGGCTGGAGTTCCTACTCTGTATAATTTGCATATCTTCAGGGGGTCTGCATGGGTTTTTCTCAAGTGCTCTGGCTTCTCACATCCCAAACGCATGCTGTTAGGAGAATTGCTGATATCCAAAGAGTTGGTGTATGGATGAGTGCATGCATTTCTCCTGCGATGGACTGATGTCCAGTCTAGTAAGAGTAATGTTATACCTGCAATACATATGGTCATTCTCATTCTCTGTAGTTGTGTGACTACAGAGTTAATATGTTTAAGTAAGGAGACTTGGGGTTTGCCATCTAAAAAAGAAGTATTTAGTGTTTATTGTTCGTCAGGTTGAAACTTCAACTATTTTTTCATCCAGTTAAAGTTCTGGCTGGTGCAGACTGTAAGAGATGTCTGGTAGAAGCATGTACAGTAGTAGGAAGTGCAAAAAATATTTGCCCATTGATAGAAAAAAATTCCCCCGAGGAGCAACAACCCAATGTTAATGAAGGAGGCACAGGGAGAAGGCATTTTGCATGATGAGCATTATGCTAAAAAGTTTTAAATTATGTCTTAATACTTCCTGTTTTGTCTGAATACAGAATTTGGTTAAAAAATACTACTCTGGCATTATAGATCCAAAAAAATAAATAATTTGTTGGGTACACTTGAGGTGTAGGAAGGATAAACGTTTTGTGATAGTGGTGTTATATTATATTTGGTGTATAGTTTTAGTTGTGCTTTTATCAAAGTGTCCCTTACATTTTCATCAGACAAGTTTAGTGGGATCTTTTAATATCCATCGGGACGTAAATCATGTAGGCATATCTGTGCTTTCTGTAATTTCCAGTTTGCAGTTTGTATTTCATGTCGGCTACTTAGATATTTCATGTCGGCTACTTAGATAATCTTGTGTGAAAATAATCTTGGTAGTTAGTGTTTCATTTACAAGGTACAGATAAAAGTCAGAAATGAAGAAAAACATGTCCACATTTAAAATGTTGCTGTGACGGTTTCTAATGCATGGCAATTTAGCTGTGGAAACTTAAAATGAAATGTGCCATTATAACTTGGTGGTTGTACTGTGAAGTAAAATGTACCATGCTGACCTAAACGTAATACTTCCAGCTGTTACTTTTCTGCTGTTTGGCTGGGAATTAAGTAGTTCCACATTAAAATAAGTGGATGGTTATTTCTGGCTAACGTTATTAACAGAGTGAAGTAAAAATATTGGGGCTTGCAGAACTTAAAGCAAACTACACTGTATTGATATTGTTGCCAGTAATATGTTGCAACCTGTTTGTACTCTCAGAAGTGTAACACAGGGAGTCCGTCATTAATCCTAATGTTATAAATGTGTTAATGAACCACTGTACAAAAAATGAGGAAGTGATTAAAGTCTACTCACTAATTTCCACAGTGAGAATATCCTATTCTTTTACGTGGCTTGTTCCAGGGAAAAATGTAGAAAGAAGAAAAGCAGTGGTGCAGATGGCGGCAGTCCTGGTTGGGCAGGTGTTTGCATGGAGTGCAGCGTGATTAGGCTGCTTAAAGATCTTGATTTTGAGTGTCTGTCTGTCTTTGCCTGTAAGTTCTTTGCTATATTAAGAAGAATTTTGTATGACAGATGAGAAAGGGGGGAATGCAATCATTCAGTTAATTGGGCAGGATGAGAGTTATATACTGATGGTGAAATGTGTTTCCTAATCCTGTTCTGACAGGTGAAAAAGTCAGATTATCAGTGAGAAAAGGAATTGCTAGTGTTCATAAAGAGTCGTCTTCAGTGTAAATGAGTTACTTTTGCATAGTACACATTTAGCCTTTGTGGGGCTGCAGGGAAGTAAAGCACAGTAAGGCTGGTGAAACTTAGTTTTTTAGTTTGGAGTGAGGTAGCAGAATAAACACGAGTGTTTCCAGAGACTTTGTAAGCATTTCTGTTTTTACTATTATGTTTTGCCTTTGCTGCTTGCTGGCCTTCATTCCCCCCTCCTGACCAGTGGACCCATTCATTCTCCACCCCATAAGTGGATCAAGAGAGGCCATCATTTCAGCAGCCATCAAGATGGTATGACATTTTTGCTGGTTTCCTCTCCCTTGTGCTCACTTGGACAGGGACTGGGGGGGGCTGTAATGGGGTGACCACAGAGGCTGCCCTTAAGTTTCACAAGGGGCATTCACTTACCTTCCCAGGGAAGCATGGGTAGAGGTTCCCCTGATCTCCACTGTTTGGACAGAACTGTATCTCTGGTTTAGATTGGAGGCTAAGCTTTTATCTTAAGACTTCAATCATATTTAGAAACGCTTGCATGTAAATATGCTTCTTCCGATGTCACCACATTTTCTTTTACTTCTGATTTTTATTTTGCGTCAGTAACATTCAAAGAACAGACCTTTGCAATATGAGAGTATCTAAATTACTTAAATGAGGAAACCGTTAAATAGACATTCGGGAGCACCTTTTGTAAAGTAGT
Source organism: Protopterus annectens (assembly GCF_019279795.1). Taxonomy (NCBI): domain Eukaryota; kingdom Metazoa; phylum Chordata; order Ceratodontiformes; family Protopteridae; genus Protopterus; species Protopterus annectens. Next base: position 396,176,884 of record NC_056751.1, read on the forward strand.
ACAAAACCGATTCAGACTTCCATTAAGTGCCCAAGGTTAGAAGTCCATGGAAATTAATCTTTTTAAGGGGTGGTTTTTATGGTATCGAAGTCTGTGGATGAGTCTATAGAGATGGTTTCCCCTCACTTCTCCTAACAGTTTCCACTTTACGTGTTGTAACAGCGTAGGGCTCTTTCCAAAGTTTAAGTACTTCCCTTTGAGATGCGTCTATTCATAAGGATTGTCAGAGAAATGTAAATGGTTAAATATGTGGAAAGATACTGAACCTGGATAGTAGTCTTTTAGTACCACAGTAACATTTATTTATTTATTTATGTCTGTCTGTTTTATTCTAGTCAAAGGAAACTATAAGACCACCACAGTCTAGGACTTCAGCTTATTCAGCTTGGCGGATAAAACTTTCTTGGACTACTTTTGCACGTTTTCCGTAAAGCTCTACCTCTCTCTTCCATTGTCCATTTTCTCCATGCTACTGAAGTCATTTATGTGGATTCTAAATGACTCAAGGCTACATTTCTGCACTATTTACGTCATTCTCTCACATGTATTTGAGTGAGTATAGGTTACCAACCTCATCTGATAACCATATTTTGAGATCTTTGAGTCAGTGGTTTCACTTAGGACTTGTGTTGTCCTTTTCATTTGGAGTAGGGGTAGACTTTCAACTATTTTCCTTTTTCTGTACTTTAATTGGTTAGAGCTTTGTCCCAGTTTAGCTGTCATGATTTATACTTCTAATAATTACGTCTGTGGTAAGGAGATATGCTGGTAGTCACAGTAAGTGTGTGTATAGGTCCTCAGCATGAATTTAGGCCTTGCAATATTTGTGTAGGGTCACAGCTCAAAACTCTGACATTATTTGTCCTGATTGTAAAAAGAGGAAATAGTGGGTCCCATTCTTCTGTTGGCATGTCCCTCCTAATTCTTCTTCTAAGCCAGGACCTTTTGTGTTTGTTTGGAAATCTGTTTTTATTAAATTGGGTAGCAATGTCAGCGGAACAGTAGGCAGAGCATTTTTTTGTTGCAAAAGGTTGTGGGTTCCATTACCACACCCAGGTAGATGGATTGCTGACACTGAAGTTCTGTGCTTGTCCATTGGACAAGATATTAAACCAAGGTTCCATAAACTTGAATTGGTGGTAGTTCAGGTGGATGTATAAGATCCCATGGCACCTGTCAAAAAGTGTAAGGCAAATTCCCTATGCCCTGAACAAATGTTCTCTAATAGTGTAAAATACTAACTTGGGTCTCCACTGAAAATAGCTCACTAGCCTAGTGGGACTAACCTTGTATTCAAAGTATAAATAAAATAAAAATAAAAGTCTGTTATGCAGTTGCCCATTTAGAACATAAGTGCTAAGTTAAAAGAAGTTGGAGCCCCTTTCTGCAGGAAGGAGTGTTCACGTAACTAGGATGGAGGCTTCTCACTTGCATTTACTGTGTCTGCAATCATAGTAGTGAGATGTACATCAGGACAAGCATCTCCAGTATTTGCTTGTACCGTTGCTTGATTGGCTTTGTGTACTCCCGTTTCAGCTAGATGGGCTTCTGCTCTCCTGGTCAACTGCACTGAGCTGCTCAGGGCTGATTTGGAAGTTTCAACGTAGTCGTACAACTTAAGACCCTCTGCACTGTCAGACCTCCAAGTTGTGTGAAGTTGCATGAAGATGGAAGAGTGCCCTTTCCTTTGAAGGACCACTTGGGCCATGTGGACCATTTGCTTCTGCACTACAGGTAACCGAATGCCATTCTTTATGCTCGTGTAGACTGACTCTTGTAACTTCAGTGTCTTTCCTTTGGGTATTCTGGTTGATTTCATGTTTCCTCCAGGTGCTCTGGCATTTGCTCATCTTGCAGACATGTTTTCTGCTCTAGCATTGGCCTGTTTGTGGGCTACTTAACCACCTTCTTTGGGCATTGATTCTGCTTTTCCAGCATTTGATCAGCTTTGCATTTGCCCTGCATTATATTTCATGGGGCTCACTTGATAGTTGGACAGGCCAGCATTGGTAAGTTACCTAGACTCAGCTGGTTTTAGAGGCACAGACATTGGCTTTCCCAGTATTTGCTACTCTGACCTCTGTGGGTCCACTGCAAGCACTGCACCCCGTTCCAGTGCAGTCTCTTCGGGGGTCTACATAACCATGCATTTTAGCAGTGGCTCAGGAACTTTGGCCCCAAGACAGCTAGCTCCTCAGACTGTTTGTCATTTTCAGACACAGGTTTCCCCGGAGAGACCAAGGAAGAGAACATTAAAGACTCATCTGACTTATCCCCCTGATGGAAAATGAGCATGATGAGAGATCATTATTCATTACCTTCTTCTCCAGCAGGCCTGAAATTCATTTAAGTTTTACTAACGATGATTGAGGGACATTTGGTCCTCTTAGGTCTAGGAATCCCGCATCTTCTTTTGCACAGGACGCATGCAGTATCCTTCTGGGTGGTCCTTCTGATTGACGATATTACTGGAGATGAAGTAAAGGTAGTGCAGGACTCTGTGCCCAAAAAAGTCAGGTAGTGTACTCTGGTAGAAGTCTGAGGATCCTATCTGGACTGAGATTCGTTAAGCCAGATTAGTCATTCTTAGAAGGAATCTTACAACACAGTCATGGTCTCTCCATCTTACCAGGGCTCTAGTGACACAAATTGTTATACTGATAAGGTAGCAGAAAGCATTCCAAGAACCAAGCCAATATGGGAAATGGAGAAATTAGTTTTACCAGTAGGGATGACTACAAGCTGAGTCATGGAAAATAGGCAAGAGGGATAGACAGGTAAGCGGGAACATGTTTGGGGAATTTAATGACTTGGTAGACTTCAAAAATTCCCAGCAAAGTACCTTCTCATAAATGCTGAGGCAGCAAATGATTGTAAATAAAAAAATGATTCTTATGAGTTTGGCTGTAGTGTCTGAGTTGCTTTGATACAATAAGGCCTTGCTACATTTATGGCTATGGGCCGCCAGAAAAGCACAATGGAAATCAAAATCTAAACCAACAATAACTAAAGTGTTGAACATTGTAAAGGAGATGAAAGAATTTGAGATGGGATTTTAGAAAAGGGAACAAGCAAAATGCATACAAATTGAATTTGTGGGAACAGTACATGCACAATAACATTCAGGAGGAAGAGTAAACTTTAACTAAAGGCAGGATGTGAACAATTTATATAATATTGGAATGAATGGAACTTATCTATTTGCCATTTTGGGCTAATTTCCCTGTATTTAATCTTTCTGGTGTAAAAAAAATGCATTGGCGTGGTTTTGCGCTTAGTGCAGTGGCAGTTAGCTAGGGTTAAACTATCCCTGACTCCCACAGAGTCTGCTCTTCAGTTTTTCCCTTGGTACTAGCCAGACTGTCTGTTTTAGCACTGAAATCAGAGCTTTCTGACTAGCACTTGGCTCTAAGAGACAGAAGTACTAATAAACTATTGTACTCGATCCCCAACTGTTTGTAGGGAACAGACTACTCTCCCCTACCAGGCAAATAAGAATAGTTCCTTAACTCATTCAGGCATGTCCAAAAGTCAGCTCCCAGTGTGTTCTGTGCACCTGATGAATTTGTGCATCCTGAGACAATGTCACAACTGCCTCATGTACACAGGCAACCCTCTCCTCCTACCACACAACACCAAACTCTGCGAGAGATGCACTTACATTGCTAGACTTAGGCAAAGCTCTCTTCCAGTCACGACTGGAATTGACAGTCAAGAGGAGAAGGTACCAACCTTCAGCTCTCCACCTACTACACATAGACCCACCACACATGCAACTGCAAACCCCACACATAGATACATAAAGACATATTCAGAGGCTCTAAATAAAACTTTGCAGAAACAACTAGAGACCTCCAAAGCAGATATGCAAGCAACCTACACCCACCAACACACTGCAATCATCACATAACCACCAAAACCAGTGTGCCGCACAGCCACAGCCCTTAAGGCAAAACACCTTACCAAACACACTTGCAATAGGTGACAACATAGTCAGGCACACCAATGTCCCCCTCACCAGGCTGGACAAGAAGGTCACTGTCAGTTGCTTGTCGGGTGCCAGAATTCGCCACATTACACATGCACTCAGGCCACTCCACAACAAGTACAAATACGACTCTGTCATTGTCCATGTTGTTGTGAATGACCTGATACGTACCTCCCTGGACTATATGAAAAGAGGCATAGAGGAGTTCCCTGATTTATGTAATTTATGCAGTTATGACCCTAGCCCTGAGTAGCATCTTACTCTCACCAAGAATGATGCCTCAGTACAAGGAAAAAATGATACATTTCAACAGTTGACTAAGTTTTTGGTGTCATGCAAAGGGGATCCAATACCTGTCTGCCTGGGATGACATGCTCGACAAGCCTTGATGCTTCCCCAGAGATGGCTTGCACCTGGCACCCCAGGGATTGAGGATACTGGCAAAGGCTCTTGCCACCCCAATAGGGCCTTTTTTAGGCAAGGCTCAAAAAACAAATCCACCACCATAATCAGTACTAGTGACAAAAACTGAGGGTCATGCTGCTGAACGCTAGGAGTTTAAACCTCAAAATGCACACTCACGAGGCACTCCTCAACATGGAGAACATAGATGTTTGTGCAGTAACGGAGACCTGGTTCAAGGCTCAAGAGAGCACCCCAGAGATTCCAGGCTACAACTCATACCACACATTTCGGCTGCAAAACCTGGACCGAAATACAAAGGGAGGAGGCGTATCCATATTCATCAGGGTAACCACACCTCCAGACTGGTTGCAAAGTATGATGCCTCGGAAATCATCCAAGTGCAACTGACAATGGGCAAAACTGCAATCCAGATTGTAGCTTGCTACAGATCACCTTCCCAGCCCCATGACATGCACTCTTCTTTCCTCGAGGTACTGGAAAACATTAGAGTCCAACCAAACACCCTTATACTGGGTGATTTCAACTACCCAAACATCAACTGGGAAATCTATGGAAGTACTAATACCTTTGCTCAGCGCTTCCTGGAGTACATTGACTCCAATGCTCTGGACCAGCTTATTAACACCCCCACAAGAGGTAGAAATATACTGGACCTGGTCATCAACAACATGAGGGACAAATGCTCCACACCTGTGGTAAATTCCTCATTGGTCAGATCAGACCATAAACTCATCACGCTAGATATCCACGTACCACCCTCGCCCCCCGCCCCAAAAGAAACCATGGTGAAAAACTTCTTCTCCAAGCTGAACTTTTATGCTACTCAAGACAGAGGTGGCAAACTTCGCTACTCCACAGCAGAAAGGCAGTATGATTGAATCTGCTATATCCTGCACAAAAGCACTCTACAAGCACCTACATGAGTGCATGGACCGTGCTATCCCAAACAAGACCAAGACCCACTTCTCCGAAAAGAAACATGTCTGGTGGACCCCGGCCATAAATAAGGTCTATAATAGAAGGAAAAAATTATTGCAAAAAAGAGTAAAAACCCAGGAATGGAGGGGCCTCCCTGACCAACCTTAGCAAAAAGCTAAGAACCCTCATAAAAACCACTGAGGCAAGCTTTGAAATAAAAATAGCAACAGACACCAAAGATGATCACAACGCATTTTTTCGCTTTGTCAAAAACCTAAATAACTCGCAAATCTGCTCTGAGCTACAGCATAATGGTTCAAAATTCACGGAACCAACTGACACCGCCAATATACTGGCAGATAGGTTCAGTGCAAACTTCACCCCACCCTCACCCCCCAAAGGGCCCATTTCCATACCAGAAGATTGCTCTGCCCCTAAAACCACAGACACTCAGGTGAAAATAGCACTTTCCAAGGCAAGAAACACAGCATCCCAGGCTGCGTACTACATGAACTCCAAAACAAATTAATCCCTCACCTTAATACCATGTTTAACCACAGCCTCACCTCAGGCTGTATGACCACAGAATGGCACATGGCAACAGTTATACCACTCCACAAAGGAGGTGCCACCACTGACCCCGGGAGTTACCACCCCATCATCCTGACTAGTCTCGTTTGCAAGGCCATGAAGGGCATCATCATGGAACTCGTAAACAGACATTGGGAACCTACAAACCCTTGACCCCACCCAGTTTGGGTTTGTAAAGGGAAGGTCTTGTCTCCTAAATCTGGTTGACTTTTTCGAAATGGTCACCAAAGCAATAGATGAGGGAAAGGTGGTTCACGCAGCATACCTTGATCTTGCAAAGGCCTTCGATACCATTCCTCACTCGGGAATTATTGACAAACTCACCAACCTAAATATAAACCCGTACGTTACAAGATGGGTTGCTAATTGGCTCTTGGATGGAACCCATTCAGTGGGCATAGGAAACGCTAGATCTGACTCAAACCTGTGACTAGTGGTGTACCATAGGGCTCAGTCCTGGGACCCCTCCTGTTCGATATCTACTTCTCGGAGGTACAAGCAAACACAGAGGAACCATGGCTAACAAAGTTCACAGGTGACTGCAAACTGGGTGCCATAATCGAGACCCCTACGGGTGTAGATATCCCCCAAAAGGGTCTTATGGATACAGATAAGTGGTGCCAAAACCACGACCTCAAGCTAAATGCCAAAAAGTGCATCGTCATCCCCTTTGGGGAAAAACCAATTACCTATGAATTACAACATAGGTGGTAGCCCACTTACCACGGAGAGTGATAAGAGACCTAGGGACTCAGGTGGATAGTAACCTCTCCTTCAACAACCATATTGCTAAAGTGGTTAGAAAATCCTTCTACATGGCACACTTTATCACAAATGGGTTTAGGTGTTATTGTCCCCATCTACTCATCGCTCATTAGACCCATTATTGAATATAATGCCCCGTTCGGAATGTACCTAACATGACATCTGCAACAACTGGAGGGGCCTCAAAAGTACCTCACAGAGAGGATAACTGGCTTCAAACAGTTGCCCTATGCCATGAGGCTAAAAAAACTCAGACTATACTCTGTCACGTACCGGCTACTCAGAGGTAATCTCTGCCTGACATACAAGGCTTTGTCAAACCCCGAATTGCTAGAAGTGCTCCACCTAAGGAAAAGCCAATCCACCAGAGCTACTCACTCAAGGGACGTAAACCTGACATCAACAATAAACAGGACTTGTTGGAGGGACAGATTCGTGTCCCAGAGACTTCCCTTGCTGTGGAATAAGGTCCCCATAAATGTGAGGCAGAGCTCCTCATTAGCGTTCTTAAAGAGGAATCTTGTTGAGTGGATGGGAAACAGGAAGTTTACCCCGGGAATCACTTCGGCGGCCCTGCTATACAGGGGCGCAGGAAACAAACCACTTGGGAGGGAAGCATAAGCAAAAAAATTTTTGGCTAGGCTTAATTCTGCCCTAGGGCCAATAGCCTAGTACCTGCCTATGAGAAACAAAGTATTCCACTTAACTCTTGACCTCTTCCTCTTCCAAACAGATTCCTTCAGCTGTTTAGCAACCAGAGGTAAAGTTGTGAACTATAATTAATAAAAAAAAATTGCTTGACCTGTATAAAAAAATGAAGTAGTGAGAAATATTCACTTTTTTATCTTATTATCCATAATCAAGATCTTCCATTTTCTCAGGTTTTTGTTTTGTTGTTTCCCATACAGTGTAGTTGCCATAACAGAATTCCTTTTTTAATCCATACATCTAAATACTTAATATTTTGTCTCTCTAGATATGGGTACTGCTGAACCAATCCATGTGTGGGTTCATAGTTTACTGCTATAGCATAGCTTTTGTTTTTCTTCATTTATTTTATATCCTGAAAAGACATGAAACTATCTGAAAATGTTCCACAACACTGAAATATCTTTTTCTTGATTTATTAATTACAAAATAATATCTGCAGAGAAAGCTAACTTTTCCTTATTACTGTATTAGTTATATACTTGAATTTGTGAGTCCCTTATTTGCTTTATACTTGGTGCTGCAGAGAAATAAAATAACAAGTAGAAAGAGGACTCCCCAACCTGGTGCTTGTATTCAAACTCAGATTGTTGCAGAGGAAGTTGTCCACCTTAGTTCTTGCCTCTTACTTTTCGTGTATCCTCTTAAGTAGCCACAGTATTCTGTCTGGAAGTGCAAATGGTACAGATCCAGGAGGACTTCTTTACTATCGACAGTAGTGACATTTTTGTACACTGTGTTTCCCCTGTATTGTCATTGTTGTGTTAATGCCATAATGCTTGGCTCCTCTCCATAAAACCATATTGATTTCGTATCTGTCAATTTTTGGCAACACCTTTGCCATTCTGGAAGCTGTACAGACATAATCTCTGTCAATATGCAAGTTTGCTTGCATATTAGCAGGTGACTTCAACAAAGCCAAAGTACAATCGGCATTACTCAGATTCTGCCAGCATGTGGAGTTTGCAGTGAGGGGAAGAACATACTGGACATGATCTTCACCAGTGTTAAGCAAGCTTACAAGGCAATGCCCAATCTGCACCTGGGTAGTTCAGATCACATGGCCATTATCCTAGTCCCTGCATACAAACGACTGCTAAACAGAAGCAAGCCATCTAAGAAACTAGTAAAGGTTTGGCCAGAGGGTGCAGTCTCAGCACTGCAGGACTGCTTCGAGAGCACAAACTAGGATATGTAAAAAAAGGCGCACCACTGTACCATTGGCCTGAGGAAGACTATTGTTGAAAGCGCTCACCTTTTTATGTTAAAGTTTTTATTCCGCCTAATGCTTGGTTCTTGATTTTGGAACTTTGTTACAAACTATTGTTAGACGGAGGGAAGCAGCTGTTTCTACCTGTGCTGCTTTGTCTGTTTGAAACTGCTTTTCAGAGTGTCGAAAGAACTACTTCAGAGTGGTGAATCTCCAGGTTTGAAGAATTACAAACCTGCTATTTGGATTTTTTCCAGTTGGATTTATTTAGCTGAGTAACGTACTTGCTGTGACTGCCTGTTTGTGCCTTCCACTTTTTACCTTTATTTATTACAAACTAAGATATGTTCAAGGAGGTGGCTACAGTTACTCATCAAGTAGACCTGATGGCCTATATCACAATGTGTGGATGATGTCACAGTCACTAAAAGCATCACCACATGGGCATACCAGAAACCTTGGCTGACAAGTAGGGTATATGAACTCCCGAAAGCAAGGAATGCTGTGTACAAATAACAGATGCGTTCAGGGTGGCCAGAGCTAATCTCAACAGAGGAATAAAGGAGGCAAAAATGTGAGAACAACCAGAGAATTACAGGGTCACTTCAATGACATCAGATGGCTGTGGCAGGGGATGCAAGCTGTAACTGTCTTCAGGCCTGTTTCTTCAAAATGTGATGACAGCACCAAATTCCTGAATGAATTTTTAACAACTACTTCAGTAGGTTTGATGAGGGGAACAAGATTGTGGCAACTAAACTCCCCATCAAACAAAATGAGGAAGTGCTGTGCTTTTAAGCCAGTGGAAGTCGGAAATATCCCAAGCAGAGTCAATCCCAGAAAAGCAGCTGACCATGGCAACATTTGAGGGAGAGTGCCAAGAGACTGCTCTTCTCAACTGTCGACAGTACTTGCGGACATTTTCAGTTAATCTCTGAGCCAGGCCCAAGTACCAAGGTGCTCCAGGAATACTGCTATAATACCCCTACCAAAGAAATTGCAGCTAGCCAGTTTTAAATGACTACTGTCCAGTTGCTCTAACCTAGACGGTGATGAAATGCTTTGAGTGGCTGATCAAGGATCACCTATCTGCAATCCTACCAGCATCACTAGACCCACTTCAGATTGCTTACAGCGCCAACTGCACTACAACAGATGCCAACTCATTTGCTCTTCATGAATCCTTGGCACATGTTGACAACAAATACTGTTATTTAAGGCTGCTATTCATTGATTTTAGCTCCATCTTTAATACTGTCATCCTTCAAAGCCTGATTGAGAAGCTTGTTCAGAGGGGAGTCGACACCTGTTTATGCAACTGGATCCTGGACTTTCTCATTGATAGAACCCCCAAAAATGTAGATGCGGGCAACAACCCCTCAAGGAGCTTAACACTTAACATAGTAGTCCCTCACAGATGTGTACTGAGCCTTCTGCAGTTTACCTTACTAATTCATGATTGCATGACCAGACATAATTTGTATAAGATCATCAAGTTCGCAGATGCCACCACTGTAGTTGGTCTTATCAGGAGTGAAAATGAGACCGCCTACAGAGATGAGGTGAACCACCTTATTAACTAGTGCGATATTTATTAATAACCTGGCCCTAAACGTTAGTAAAACCAAGGAGTTAGTAATGGACTTGAGAAAGAATCCGGAATTAGTAATGGACTTAGTAATGGACTTGAGAAAGAATCAGGATCCAGGATCGCATCACCCACCAAATTTTTGGGTATGTGTATTTCTGAGGACTTAGCATGGTCAACAGATACTAACCACATTGTGAGGAAAGCACATCACTGCCTGAAATTCATGTGGAAACTTGAGGAAAGCTACTCTCCTTTCCTGTGTCCTCAAAACCTTCTCTAGGGGTACCATTGAAAGCACCTTGACTAGTAAATCTCAGTCTGTTTCGGGAACTGCAAAGCCTTGGACTGAAATACCTTACAGAAGGTGGTGAAGGTAGCGGAGAAAATCACTGGATCCCCACTTCCAGCTCTTCAGGGCCTATACAAAGCACTACATATTGGCAGAGCCAGAAAAATAATCGGGAGACTGCATGCACCCTGCACATGGACTGTTCTCCTGCTTATTTTCAGGAAGATATCATAGTATGCATTGCAAGTCCTCCAGGTTTAGCAGAAGCTTCTTCCCTCATGCTGTCAGACTGTTGAACTCTACAACATGTCAATAGCTGCTGATCAAAACAGTCAGTAGTACAGCTGTCTTCCTGTGGATTCCTATATCAAGCTGATTTAAAAGTACAATCAGTAATAGTTAAACTTTCAGTATAAAATACTTACGCTATTCAGCGTGTTCTGTATACTCTGTGCAATAATTGCTTTTCCACATGTGCAATATTTGATGAAGGCTACCAGTGTTCTAGAAGTATCTCGGATCTTGTCTGTCTTGTTTAGAATATGTTACTGTACTGTTGTATGCCTTTGTTATTCTCTGTAGTTTGCATGTGATATATATGCACTTGGAATTGAAGCAACGTAATTTTGTTTAATTCGCACTGCGTGTGGGTCTGAATGACAATAAAGTTTACTTTTGACTTGACTAAACACTTTATAGTCCTTGTTTAAAACTGCATTTGGTCCATTTGAAGCTGGGCCTGAGGGGTCTTTACCATCTTTAGACAGTACAGCCACCACATCTTTCTTCTAGGATGCTGGTGCTGTCCCTGTTTAAAACGTCCATTAAACAAAAACTTCCAGATCTTTTTTACTTCTTTCCTAATTTACACTGGAATATATCCATTCCTGGTGACTTCATGTTGATTTGATTATGCAGCACCATTTTTATCTCATCCCTTTCTATATAAGCTATTTAATTCTTGAACTTAATCATCTAACCTCGGCATCAGTTAAGTTGTCCATAAATGTTCCCATTTCCGTCTTTTTTTGGTTCCCCATTTCTCTGCTTTATACATGTTTTCATAGAATTTTTGAAATGTCTCTAAAATGTTTATAATTAGTTTTTTTTTTCACCATAGGCTGTTTTAAGTTTGGCAACAATCCTTTCTACTTTCTGTTACCTAAGCCATTGTACTTACTTTTTTATAGCAACTCCAGAGTACAAAAACTAATTGCTTAATGGCAACCTTTCTAAACTCAGACATATCCTCAATATACCCTCTTATTTTCTCTAACAGTCAGCTGTTACTTCTGTACTTCTATGAGATTCCTCTTCTTCCACAATACTTTATCCATTGGCACCCCCGCAATAATTCCTGTTACTTTCCCATATGTTTTTCTATTTCTACTGTATTTTAAACTCCATTTTCATCTTATACCACTCATGTCCCTTCTATAGAAATGTTTATCTTGCCTAGTAGCTCTCAGTTCATTTCCCATACCCATTCATTCAGTTCTATTTTTATTAGATAAATTAAAAACGAGAAACTGACACTTCTTTCCTTGCCTGTTTACCTTAATCTTTATTGGGGCATGATTGTCATCACCCCCGGTTGTTACTGGATGTAATAAAGATTTCAATTAAGTGCTCATGCTTCTGTAAAGTGTAACTTCTATCCAGTTTATCCCCGTTATCAACCCATAGGGAATAATATGTAAATTCCGTCCAAGTTCTAACAAATAGATTCACATCTTTCTTTCCAAATATTCTGATGTATTTTTTTCAGAAATCTACCTTCTTTTGTTATTTTCCCCTTCAGGTCCCTTGATACATTGTCACTGTATTGCAAACCATGTTCACATCCTTGCCTATAAAAACCTGCTAAAGGCTGCTTATTTCTCTCAAAATATTTTCTTAAGATCTGTAATAATAATTTCAGGTGGAATATAAATACATGTCTCTGTAATCCTCCTTCCCTACCACTATCCTGTTATTACCAAGTCTACCATTTTTGTCTGCATTTTCCTCTTCTGTCCTTATTGGAGCCCCTGTTTCAGTCAGTATTATAACCCCTGCTTTTCCTTCCTTCCTTCCTGATACTCTGCTGAATACCGTTTTGAAGTCCTTTCTTTTCTTTTGAAATGTGTCTCTTGTAGTATTACAATTTGCACTGTATGCTTCTTATTATAGGCAGGTACTTTTTGCTCTTTGTCTGCACCTGCAGTGCAGTTGATATTCCATGATAAAATTAATAAGAACCTATTAAGTTCATATATTGCTCATGACATTATTTTGAATGTATGCTTGTAATGTGCAACTTGCATGCAGACATTAATACTTGGCAGGCTGATCTTGCATACATTTGCCATTTCTCATCTCTGCTTGAAACCATATCCTATATTACAGGACTTTTTGGTTCAATAAAACATGCTTAATAAACAAGAAACTAAATACATTTGAACCCATTTTAACTCACAGCAAATAGAAATTTTCCAAAAAGGGAAGTTATCCCTTCAAATAGGAGTGGTTGCTCCACATAGACAGTTAGACTCCTACAGGCTTCACTTTTTCTAAAGTTGGGTTTAATCATGCTAGAAGCACAAGCTAGAGTCTGTGTTCTCCTTTGCACTGATACCATCTGATCTTGTCCCATCTGTATTTCCCCTGTGATGTAAATAAGAACGTGGATGTTCTTAGTTAACTGATATTTATCCATAAGTAGTGCACGTGCTATCTTTAAATGAAAACTCTGTGCACTGTTAGAAGTGCTAAGACTGCAACTACTTTCATAGGTATTTATTTGTCAGTATCAAACTTTTCTGTTTCACTGAACTGTTTGCATTAGTAATCATATTATATTTCTTATACAAATGTCTGAGTGCATTTTTCAGACACTTCCTGATTAATTCCCTGCCCAGTAGATGCACCTTATTCCACTGCTTGCACTTTTTGATGGGAGAAAAGCTAATAACTTAGTTGCAGGAAACATCTCTTTTCAAATACTAGAATGTTGCAGTTTTTAGTTTTCCATTTTGTAGCCTGTCTGCCTAGAAAAGGAAAAACATTTTCCTTTGTCTGCAGTATCAATTAAGAACATTTGGGTATGCTTCCACCTGTATAACAGATAAATTGCTTACTTTAATACCCCTACAATATGATCAGTACATCCCCAGTAGTGCAAGATCACTATACTATATTTCTTATATCTAGTGTTTATCTTGTTACAGTGTTCACCTGGAATACATTACAATCAAGAAAAAAGTACTTCTTACTCCAGTGTCCTAGCATAAACAGCAGTCACTGATTGGACCCCACCCTGTATCTTGAATTTAAAGTACCTTTGACTATAGTACAGACCTACTTTTATAATTTAACATGCAGTTTATTTCAAGATGTTTATGCACATTTTATTAAGAACAAACAATTTTTTTATGTACAGTTACATCATCTTTCCCTTCATTTTCTTTTTAAGCATTGATGACCAAGTGGAAATTCTGCTCTAGAGGCCCCACCAGTTTACATGGTTGATAAACTTCAGTCTTTTTTATAGCCACTTCTTCGTGCAACACATTTCTCCTGCACAGACTACATCTTATAGAAAGGACACCTTACGATTCACCCATTTAGCTTCTGGGCTTTTTTCTGTCACTCAGTCATTTCCTTTGGAAGAATGGGATATTTCCTTTTGTGGGCTTTCTTACTGTCTGAAGAATAAGAACCAGAGTATTCTTCAGCTTTCTGTCTCACACTTTGCTAAGCAAACTTTATTTCCTCATTAGGCTATTCTGCATTCAAAATGTCTTTGATCCTCCAAGAAAAAAAAAAACAGCTGGATATAGCAACTTGATGCTTACACCTGTCTCTTGACACCCCCTGATTTGCAGGAATAAACTTGCTTCTGTACTGCCTGGTGTACTGTAATCATTTTTTCATAACACTCTGGGGTCCCCAGTTGTTAATGCTTTTCCCTTTTGTCAACATTTTCTGAGAAACTACCTTTTCTACCGCATCTTAGCTACCATAGATCTTTGCTTATTTCTCATGGCCGTATTTGGAGCATGCACACAGTATGTCATTTCATTTACCAAATCCTGCTGTAGAGTAGCAGTCCAGTTGCTTATTTATTCTTTCATAAAAGTAATGTAGTCTGTTCCTTCCAGTTTATCTGGTGTAGCAGAAATTCTCAAGTTTTCTCTGCATTCTCTGTCATCTAACTACTATTTGAAACAGTTTTTCTTGAGACACCTCATATTCAGCCAGTGTTTCTTTTATTTTAACCTCTGATTTTTACAACTTCAGCTAATCCAAATAACTTCTTAAGGCTTCTTCTGGTCTTAAAACCTTTTGTTATTTTATTTTATACATTCCTGCAGTATTTTGCTTATTTTAAACACATCTGAATTTATTTGATTTATGTTTTTATGTAAATTACTGGAAGCCATCTCCTGTACTAAAGCTGAAACCTGAAATGCTTTTTGTTGAACAGCTACAAGATTTTTTCCCAGCAATGTTTTTTTTTTTCTACTTCTTTTGTAACTGATTTTCTGTTACGTTCTCCAGATTTCATCTTTGTCATCCAGGCAGCATATGCACTAGCCAGTAACTTTATTTTATCCATATTGTTAGATTTTATTATTATTATTTTTTTTTTTTAACTTCCCTTTTCTTTTTCACTCTGGGAGAGCTGTAATAAACCTGCTCTTCATAGTGCAACCATCTTGGAACCCTTTGGTCCTGCTGCACTTTGCCTTTCATCAAAACCAGAGTAGCTGTCTGCATTGTGCAGAGTGAACCCATATTTCATTGAGGTTGTTTTCTTGCTAATGAATGCTATTTTCCACTATTCCTTCTGAAGTCTGGTATGAGTTCTCACCTTTGTAGTCTGTTTGGATTTTCACTATAATTCATTTTTCCATATATATGTTGTCATTTATCATTTAACTGGGAAGTTGGGGTTGGTCACTGGAACCTTTCCAGCTTTGACCAAGGCCTCCCTCAACAGCAACGTTAGATTCTGTAGGGGGGGGGGTGTGGGTGTATATGTATGTGCACATACAGCTGATTAGCAGGCCTCAAAATTTTATATGGATTACATTTAATTAAATGGTCTTGATGGTAATATGAAGCTACAGTTTGTTCAGTTTTGCAGGAAGTTATGGGAGCACCTAAGGGCAGAATGTACACAGTCTAGGGTACAAGGATATTGTGTAGCATTCATAAATGTGTTACTCAGTTGTGTAGAGCTGGTATTTGATAAAATCGCATAACACACCCAATGCAAATCATAAAATCTCTCATACATTTTGGAATGCTGGAATACACTGTGTACCTTAGAGTCTTGCGGAATTAAATAGGTGGGCATGTGGAGCTTCCCACCATTATGCACATTTCATAAACTTGTGAATAGTGGAGTATACTGATAGCAAGTTTGAATGCTAGGGAACTTCAGTTGGGAACTTCTGCCACTGAAAACAAACTGTGACCTAGCTGACCTTGGCCAACTGCTCCTTTACTCAGTAAAACAATACCGGATGGATAAAGGTGTCATACATGCAGAATGTAATGTCTGCAGAACTCTAAGGTAATACATTTGTAGCCATGACAGACATATAGCAACATGGTATATATACCAAACCTTGTATCTCCCTCCACAGATGGTGACACATGGTCTCTGCTAATGGGAATAGGTACACAGTTGAATTCCTTCATTTTCTTGATGTATATAAATGAAATCGTATCTGCTGCCATTTTATAATATGCTCCTTATGACAGAGAAGCAAGGTGTAAACATTGTGTGCCGCTGTTCTCCAGTGGCAATACAAGCTGCAAAGTAGCAGAAAGATAGTTCTACTATCATAACCGAGAGATGTCTATGTGATAGGTGTAATAGCTAGTTTTCTATATGTTGTAGTCTTTCTGGAGGAAATATGTGGTGGTGCTATTTGTATGATAGCTAGGCAATATTTTTATTCACTGCAACAAAAAACAGTATTTTATTTTTCTAGGACAATTATTAATTTGAACAGTGATCTGTAAGTCTAACTTACTCCAAAGTGCAGTAATTTACTGTAAGCTCCTATTATTTTTCTCTTGCATTGAAGCTCTTTTGTACTCTTTCCCTAAGAACTGTATAACACTACTTGTGCAAGAATCTGCAGCTGCCAGCAACCTGCATCAAAAGTATACCTTTTAGTGTCTTCCCCTATAGTTGTCATTCTATTCAATCGACTGTTGCTGAGAACAAAATAACATTTGTGTACTATGCATACCACTATCACACATGTAAAAGTAGTGTGTCCTCATGTGAGTGGCATGATCCATGTTTAGAAATCACAAAACTGACGCCCCTGAATAATAAATGTAGTGTATACACAAGTGGTATGAATCTGCAGACTGTTTCTGTGTAAAGTGGATTCATCGTAGTCACATTTTTGCTTCAATTCAAAAGGAGAATGGTAGATATCTTTAAACGTTTGTCTGAATTTGATTACATGAACCTTTTGATAAAAAGGAATTACTTGTAAAGATAAAACCATTTTCAGGACTTTAAATATAAGGTATAACAACAAACTTTAACATAACCATTTCTGCACTACTGAAAAGCAACTGGTACTACAGAAGAAAGAAAGGTCGAACATTTACCTTAGAACTTGACTCCAAAGCCCACTTGTAAGGCCTCTTCATTAAAGGTACCCTTTTCCCCATTTTTACTTGGAGCTGGGATTCCATGTCAACCACTTCTGAACTAACTCTCCTACCATATTGGGCAGTCATGCCAGCCTGTCTCACGTCGTCTGTCATGCAGTCCATTCATCTCTTGGCTGGATGCCCTTTCTTCTCTTGTCTTCTTTCTGTTTTGTCCTGATCTGCTGTACCAGACTGTCTTCTGCCTTCCTGCACGTGACCAAACAACTGCAATTTGTTCTCCTTGACTTTCTCTGTAACTGGGACTACTTTGATGCCTTTATTTCTTCATCTGTCTCAGTGTAAAACCTTCTATCTGACTTGGGCGTCCTCCCATCTCCCTCACCTCCAGCTTTCTCTGCTGCCATAGAGAAGCACTGGTGACACCACTCTAAATGTACCTTATTTTTCTTTCTTACTTTTCTAGTCGCAGTTTAGTCCAGGCTTTTTGTGCCATGTGGCCACAGTGCCTCTAATTTAGCATTTACCTCCTTATTTAGACGTCCTTTTGAGCCACAGGTCTTGATGCTAGAAGTTGTTAACCTGTAAAGACTGTTGTGCCTTTGACTCTGTGACCTATTTATGTAATGGAATCTCATGACCCTAGGCGTTGCGGTGCCATTTGTGACTACAGGTTATGGGGGCTTAACTGTTGGTTATTGTAACTTGATGACTTTGCAGAAGTAACCATGCTTCAGTTACTGTATCTGATTCTGAAAATAAGTAAAATCTCTACTGATTAATCGGGGGTGGGGAGCACACGTGCATATATTTTACACCGTTCATAAATGAATCAGTATCAACTATATAGATGTGCAGGTAACATTATTGTGACTTTGTAAGAGGCAGTATTTTGTTACTAATATATTTGTTAGTTTTCTGATTTGTATTTCAAAAGGCTTATATAGTTATTTTTTTGCACTGTTTTACAAGATTTGCAAATAAAACCGTGACTTAGGACTAGTTTTCCTGCAAAGGAAGGAGCTTTGCGAATATGTTGGTGTTTTGTTGATGGTTATTGCATATTTCTGAAATGCAGACATTGTAATGTAGTGTTTCTTGAACTGGTGTTTGGAGCAGAATGGCTACTGCCATAGTAATGAGATGAGAGAAGCCAGGTGTTTAATGCAGCCACTCCCCTTAGCTGGAGTGATTTGGAAAACACATTGTCTTGATTATGGCTGTACCAGTATGTTTATTTCTGCTAAATCTCCAAAGCCTGCCAGCTTGATTCTGAAGTTGACATCTGTTACAGTCTTTGTTCACCTGTTTGAAAAAAAATGCAAGTAGAAGTCTGTGTTGCTGCCAAGTTCTTAAATTGAAGTATCAGTTAAACAGGGCTGTGAAGCTCAGATTACATTGTGGCTTTTATTGTTTCAGAAAAAGGTGGGGCAGTTGTGCTGCCATATGGTTTATGTATGCAAAACTATAAGCTTTCTTTAAATGTAGTTTAACTACTACCACTGCAGCCTGTCATTTTTCATATGTAAAACTAAGCTGATGTCCTTTGAAAAACTGTAGATAATTTTTTTTTTAATTTCTTGTATGGTTTTGTAAGCGGACACTATAGATAGCTTACCATATATAAACACTTCAGCTTAGAAACATTAGCTGCTCTGAGACAGGGAGGCCTTGTATGCTGCCAAAACATATTTTGTAACCTAATGTTCTGTCTTCAGGTGGCAGGCATTAAGTGTTGCGCATACAACGTAGGCCTGATTCATTTACTGCTAGTACCTTTTAATCAGTTTTGAGCCATGAGTAGTACAGCTGATTTTGTATTCTGTGCGGTTAGCATGCAGCCTATGTGTATTTCAGCACAACTTTGCCCATATCTTGTTTGCATGAAGGTAAAAGCCACCTTGTCCCAAACCTACTTTGCCCATATCTTGTTTGCATGAAGGTAAAAGCCACCTTGTCCCAAACCTCCTGTCTCCCCCTCGCCTTCTCAGATTGTCTGTCTGCTGTGTTGTATCCTTTTTATAACTCGCTCATTTTGTGTCCCTCAGACCAATTCATGCTTCTCTTTGGATGCCCACATACTGCTTAGTCCTTTTCTGTACAGGTTCCTGGTTTTGGTAGTTACTGTTAGCTGTCTCACTACTTCAGGATAATGTGATTGTGATGATTAGTAGTGAGCAACAGACAAAAAGAAAAAAATTAAAAATAAAATAAGTTACATATCAAAATAAGTGAGTAGAAGTAAACAAATGGAGTTTGGCCTAAAGCAAATGCAGAAAATGTAACAGTGCTGCTTTGGGCTGTAGTTCACAACAGACTCACCAAAATATGACTCCACAGTAAACATCCACAACACAGAATTGTTGGTCCTGACTTTCAAGGGATTATTTTAACTCCTACCGAGGTCAGTACCTTCAGTGCTGTTATCCACAGTAGCTGTCATTTTATTGAATTGCTTGTATACACCCGCACCCATATGCACACACAAAGGTGTTACGAGCCTCTCCTGTAAAATTAAAGTATTATAGTCATTTTTTGTTTCCAACGTTGATACTGCCACAAGCCAGATCCTTCTGGTAAATAGAAGTTACCTTTTAAAGTTACTCGTAAAGTGAGCCAATTAAAATTTATAAACTGACAGTAGTTATAAGTAAGAAGTCTGTTTATTTGAGGTGAATGCCAAAAGTCTGTCACTACAGAACAGAACCCTTATCAGTTTGTATATAAAATTATAATCTCCAGGTTTTTGAAAGTAAATAAGTAAAATTCTTTATTAAAAGAAAAATAGCAGTAATAGTTTTGTGAAGTAAAATACATGGGACAACAAGATATAGCTGTCCACAGAAAGTATAACATTGTTTAGCAGAACAACATA
The DNA here is from genome assembly GCF_019279795.1 of Protopterus annectens. Lineage (NCBI taxonomy): Eukaryota > Metazoa > Chordata > Ceratodontiformes > Protopteridae > Protopterus > Protopterus annectens. The sequence continues at coordinate 396,196,872 of NC_056751.1, forward strand.
TTAAAAAAGCAACACTAGCTAGCCATCTATTTTTAAACTAATCTCTGCCTAGAGATGTACTATGCTGTCATTACATAAATTTGCAGATTAAGAAACAAGCAAAACCAGTAACAAAAATATTGCATTGTTGCAGAGTGAAAACAAGCCCTGAGTGAAAATGATTGCCAGATCCAGAATTCTCAGGAGTGGGTTGTTCACTTAACCCTTGGAGGTGTGTCTAAGATGAATCATACAGTAACAGATGTACAGTTGGCAAGATTCTCACAAACCAGTTTCCCTTCAGTGAGTCGGAGTGGGTGGTATTATTCTTGATCAAAATTTGAGCTGCAGATAGTAGATCTTGTACAGATCTTAAGCAACAGGAAGCGGCTACTAACAAACACAGCACCCTGCCACTGTTTGTGTTTTGAGCATGTATCTGTGGCTTCCCTCCTCCACAGAAAGCACATCTACACTTGATTTTTCATTGGCATTTTCCTGTTTTCTTCGGCTTTCATGTACGCATCCTTTGCTACTTTTCCATATTATTTTTACAACAATTGTATGTTTTGCATATCCTGATAGATTTCACAGAAGAAAAGCAATTGATGGTTTTATAGAGTTGGCATTCTTGGTAGAAATCTATGGCAGGGTTATATGCCGTCTTCAACAACTTCTTTTATTCTTTCATAGATTGTGCCACTAATATTGAGCTTGTTTTGATCGTGGCTGAATACGATGGTCTGGAATACCTTTTTCCACTAATAGATTCACATGCTTTTATCCCTTTAAATCTGAGTAGCCCTCTGACTTTGTAAATGTCCTGCTGGCCACTGTACATTTGTTAGAAATTGTACCCCAGCTGTCTAGTGTAAGATTCCCCATTTTTCACATGCTCTTTCATTGCATTCCTACTGTAGTAGTCTGTTCAGATAAAGGTCACAGATCTGAGGGGTACTGTTTATGAGGGGTCAATGTTACTTCCTGACATTACTAGTCGAGTGACTAAACGGTGGGAACTTCTATCTGCCCATTTGAATTTGATATAGTTATGCAGTTATTGGACTGCTTCATTAAACATCTTGCATGCTAAAGATCAAAATACTTACAAGCCAAAACTTCACTGTTACTTAACGCACTTAATATGGACATTGTTTTGGTATAAATCTTTAAGGATTTAATTTTTGACAGACTTTTGGTACCCCCTCTTATCAAGAACTAGCCACCTATATCTCGACTGACATTGGTGCTTTGTTGCTTGTAACATTCTGTATCTTTCCATATTGTACTGTACTACCCCGACTTCAGAGGGACAGCATCTGAACTGTGTTTTCTCAGATCATTTTATCCGGAAAGACTTTTAGAATGGTGCACATCTGAAAATAAAATTGTTGGAAATTTACTGAATTTGTCATCTCAAGACCAGGGCCGTGCTGGCTGAAAGGTCTTCTTTTTTAACTGCTGTCTGTAGCATTTCACTTGTGTGTTGCCAGTAGCATGATGCAACCATGAGCTATATGCTTGCTGGTTTATGAATATTATATTCATAAAGTTGCAGGAAGTTTTCCAAGAAATAAGTGTGTAAGAATGGAGATTTAACCAATGGGGAAGACTGCAAGTAGGGGTACAGAAAATAGGCAAGACAAGGCTGGAATTTAGTTGAGAAAACCAGCAAAGGAACGAAGATATTGGAAGCAAATTACTACAGATGGAAACATAATCTGGTAGGATGAGGCTAAGAAGGAATCTGGACTGCGGGTTAGAGACTGCTTTCCCTACCAGGAATTGATATCAGAGTATAGGCAGAGAGAAAAGTGTAGGGGAGTCCTAAATGAAAGACCTGCTGTGGTAGAGTTCTAGTTGAATCTAGAATGGAAACTGATGTTAAAAAATAATTAGTAGGCATGTAAAATATTGGGTGGCCATGGTGGTGCAGCAGTTAGAGTTGCCGCCTCACAGCAAGAGGTTCTCCTGTTCGATTCTCGGCTGGGGTGCCTTCTGTGCAGAGTCTGCATGTCCTACCTGTGGTCGTGTGGGTTTCCTCCGGGTGCTCCAGTTTCCTCCCACATCCCAAAGACCTGCTGTAGGTGGATTGGACACACTAAATTGGCCCTAGGTGTGTGTGTGTGCACCTTCTGTGGAAGGTTGGGCACCAGGCTGGCAACTCGACACCGTAAAGCTCCACTGCCAATCATGAGCAGACAGGTGATCCGCTGTGGCGACCCCTAACAGGGAAAAAGCCAAAAGAAGAAGTAGGCATATAAAATATTGTATGAAGACTATAAGAAGCAATCTGAGGAGGTTAGAAAAGCTTGGAAAGAGAATGGAAAAGTAATTTACAAATGAACAATGGGAGGACATACGTATGACTCCAAAATATGCAACAAAATCCAGGAGGTGTGGGATTTTTGCTTGGAAGTGTTTGCATAGGTATTTTTATACAGCATGCAGACTTCAAATAATTTATCAAGCAGATAGCAAATGTTGGAGGTACGATAGGGAAGAAAGAAGTATCTGGGAGCATGTTTTTTGGGAGTGTAATGAGCTGGCACATTTTAACAATTTCTTAGAGTACTCTTGTCAGATTCTTTTGAGCTGGGACACTGAAACTGAATTGCCTGGATATAGTAAGGCTTTATTAAGTTTAATTCTATTGGCTGCCAAACTGTAAATGGTGTCTTTAGAGGATGGAAGGAGCAAATTACATAGAAATAAGTGGAATTTGTGAGAGCAATACGTGCAAAATAATGTTCAGGAAGAGGACTGAGGTTTAGGGGAAGGCAGATTGAGCAATTTAGAACACTTCTCATTTATTCCAAGACTGCATAAAGAAAGAAAACCTGTATGCAGTGTGTATTGTATGTAAATGAAAAAAATGTTGGTATAGTTTGTTTTATTTTCTACTACTGTATTTGTGCCTATGTCTTAAGAGAATTCTTTTATCATCTTTATTATCTACTTTTTAATTGTTTAGGGATAATGAAAGTCCAATGTTTCTTGCAGATGGTTTCTCTTGTCAGTATCTAGGGAGTTTGAAAGCACAGATACAGATTTCTTTACCATCATCAAGATACTGAACTGTGAAGGGAAAATTAAGTATTCCAAAACGTTCTTTTTACAGGTTTAAAAAAAATCTTACAAACAAGGGACTGTGTGCCAGATTGCATATACAAGCTCCATGATTTTGACATTCTGGGGAAGGTTGCACATAGTTTGGAGGGGAGTAGACTTCCTTGGAAAGTTGTTCAGAAATTTGAGTTTCAAAACAAATTTTCATACCAACTTATAGTTTGAATCAAGGCTTTGATAAGCCAAGATGTTATCAAGCAGGCTTCAATAAACAGTAAGTGTAACCATTAAAAAGAAAAAGGCAAAGATGAAGTGACAGATTAGCTGTCCCTTGTTTGCTTACTGATGTACCTAGTTGCAGGATCTTGCCTTTGTATAGGAAGTTTTAGTATTGCGGTTCACTTTACATTGGGTGGGATAGCTTGAGGCCTTATTTCAGAGCTGTCTTACATGTACTTGAAATATCCAGCATGGCATAAAAGTCAGTGGCAGTCTCCAGGCCTTACTGAACTGTGATGACAGTGAGTCTGTTACTCATTGTGAAAGTACTCCTCCCTTTTAATGGCCCTGCCCATGCGTAGTTGTGCTTTACTGTTTCTTTGTACTTTGTATGCAGGCATGGCTGGTTGAGTAAGTCTGATTGCCCAGATATTAGTAGGATGATGTTTGGCTGATTTTTCAGTTGACCAAGAACCCACAAGCAAAGCTCTTGAAGAAATGTTTGGGGGAAAAAACATTTTGAATTTGTACATACACAAAAGAATTGTGGTCAGTGCTGATTAGGGACTCAACAGTTGGACCATTGTACGAGACTGTTTTGCCAGAAATGAAGAAATATTTGTGTTGGAGCAACATTTTTTCACTGAATAACTTCGTGAATATAAAACAGAATAAGTATGGGATCGATTTAAAGTATTGAGGAAAATTATGTTTGTGAGAAATGTGCATTGATACTCGTGTTAGCATTAGAAGCTAAAAATAAGGATATGGAAAAGCAAGTAATGAGTTGACACATATTAAAAATAGTAAACACTGATGAAACAACAATCACAACGTTGTATAGTAATGATTATTTTGAGTTAGAGTTACGTAATGCTATGGATATGTAGGTGCAGTGCAGGGCACTTGGTAGAAAGCCGCAGCTTTCAGATCCAAGTAACCGAGACAATATGCGTAAACATCCTAAACACCACAAAACACAAAACTGAATAATCAACTCATTTGAAAGGAGAGACTAACTTAATGTAATAATTTTAGTGGTGGGGAGAGAGCCTCGTGCACTGGGCTGTCTCTCCTACACCCCCTCCCCATATAAGAAGATTGTATTTATTTTATTAATTGGGTTAACCCTGCTAGGAGGAGCCTTTTTCATGGAGGATCCAAACAGAAGAACTCCAGGTAGACATAAATTACATATGTCACTGTCACATTGCTGATAGCGGGTGGGACCTTTGTTTAACAACATGTGTGAAGTAGGGTAATCATGAATGAAGTTTCAATCTCATGTTGCAGTGTGCACCTTTAAAACTGGAACATAAATCCTGACACCTGGGCTAGAGATAAAGCCTTTGGTCTTCTGGACGTCAGGATTCAAATGTTAGTCTTGTCTCCCTGCTTGGTGCACTTTACACAAGTGAAACTTTGACAAAGGCTGCACCATTATGCAGGATTTCTGTTTCTGTTTTCTAGGGTGTAGTTCTAGGTTTATGGAATTAGGAAATTTTTGAAGTTGAGTAATCTTTTGAAAAAAAATGGAGAAAGGGTGTTGGGAAGGGTGCAATTCTGCCTGTTAGCATGTGTCTTAGTCCCAGTGGTGTTGTGTGTGAATATTTCTTGAGAAAGTTACCAAGCCACTTTGAGTCTGCTGTTTTGTTTATTTTACACCCTCTGAGTCTCCCTCCAAAATCAACTGTTAACCAGAGTATTTGCATAATTTACTTAAAACAGTAAGTGCATGGGATGTACTGCGTAACAATACGCAAATTTAAAAACAGGAAACAGGTGCTGAAGCTTACTGTATTTCTTGGAAGAGAATCTGAAAGACTGCTCAGTCTTAATCCCATGACAGATTCCCTTGAAAATCTGTTGTAATGCAACTTTCGTTCTGAACTCTGCTGGGTATTAAACGCTTATGTCAGTAGAACAAAGGTCAAGCCCGTATAAAGTTAGACTTCCTTCCTTTTTCAGATAGTCTCTGAAGTAGAATATGAAACTCCTCCCCCATCCTTCTCTGACTATATGAGCCAACCTGTGAGGAAAATCCTACAATCCTTAAAGGATGTTGTGGATTGGCCCCTTTGAGACCTGCACAGAATACATGAGGTTTATGTTCATTTATAGCAGAAAATCGGTTTGGTTGTCATCAGCAGGGATGCAACATATTCCACTGCTGTAATAAGTTGTAATTCTACACTGTAACATTCTGTAATGACTGTTGCACACTAATTTACATGTTTCCTTTGCTGTGCATTATTAACACTATGTAACATGTAGTATGCAGGGATTTAAATGTTTCCTTTGCTGTGCATTATTAACACTATGTAACATGTAGTATGCAGGGATTTACATGTTTCCTTTGCTGTGCATTATTAACTCTATGTAACATGTAGTACGCAGGGATTTAAATGTTTCCTTTGCTGTGCATCATTAACATTATGCACTGTATAGTAGACAGTGATTTAAATGTTTCTGCCTCTGGCATACCTTTCAACCACTATGCCTTTGTCCCTCAGATTTAGGCTTGCTCCTTCTGTATTAATAATGATCACTGTTGTCCCATATTTTCTCCACTTTTTGATGACTGCCTTCACTGTGTTCCATGGTATACCCAATGCTGTGCACATTTTTTTGTACCCTTTTCCTGACCAATACCTTTCAACAATGAGATTCCTTTGATGCTTTGTAAGCTCTCTGCAAACCATGGCTTTGGCTGTAGCTGGCAACTGAGAAAATGTCTGGAAAATCCTACTGGGACAGCTTTAATTTTATTTGGGTTAATCAGAGTCTCTTTAATTGATGGCAGGTGTGTACCCAAGAAAACCGAATGCTGTAATTAAATCAAAAGGTGCTTCAACAAAGTATTAGTTTAAGAGTGTGCACACTTATGCAACCAGCTTACTGTACGTTTTTTTTATATTTTTTTCCTGTAACATTTGTTTGTTTTTCAGTTGAATTGTACAGGTTATAGGTCACATTACAGTGGTGCAGAGGTTAGCGTTCTCGGCTGGAGCGCCTTCTGTGTGGAATCTGCAATGTCCTCCCCGCGGTCGAGTGATGTTTAAAGACATGCAGGTAGGTGCGTGCGTGAATGGGTGTGCCTTCTTTGAAGGTTGGGCGTTGGGCTGACACCTTGGCACCGTAAAAATCTACTGCCAGTCATAAGCGGACTGGCGTTCCGCTGTGACAACCACTAATCGGGAAAAGCCGAAAGATATATAGGTCGCATTAAAGGTGGGAAAAGTTTTGAAATGATTTATTGTGGTCTCTCTCTTTTTTTTTTTTATATATATCACAAAAACCTGGAATTTTAACAGGGGTGTTTACACTTTTTATATCCACTGTATGTAACCAAACAGGACATAGAAAAAAAAACTTGGATACTAAATTGGATGTGTACAGGATTGTAAAGCTGTAAAAGAACATACATATATTGTATAAACTTTACAGCTAAGCATGTCTGCTAGTTCTCTAAAGAGAAAGCAGAGCACCTGTTGGCACTTTTAAGGAAAAGATTGAGAGAAAGATAAAGAATGAGTGGGATTTATGCATGAGAAAATAACATAGTCTGAAACTAATTCTTGGGAGGTTAGAACTGTGAAAAGGTCATTTAGCAGATGCAGTTACTAATGGAGGAGTAACGTTGCAGTGATTTCTTCAATTCTGCCATTGTGTTGCTGCATCTTGCTGTATATACCACCACACAGATTGTGTGGTGAGAATAGTAATAGTCATTTATGGATGGAAAGTTCCAAGGAGAGAGGGTTAATAGGAAACAGATGCAATAGTTGCAATCACACATTACCATTAGATGGGCTCTGGAGAGAGCTCCATCACTTTAAAATGGACAGCTTCTGAGACAATGCTCTTGGTACTCGGGTATCTGTGAATCTCTACAGCACCGGGGCAGGGTGGAGCAGTGTTGTTCAATGCTAGAAACAGTTGTGGATATTGGACAGTTTGTTCACATGGTCTTTCTTATACATTTGCTGAGAGTTGTGGGCTTCAGTTTGGAGGTTGTGTTTCCACCTAGCTTGCCAATATTACTTTGCATAATTTTGGACTGTGGTTTTAAAACATACTTGGGCCTTATATGTGGATGAGTTCAGATTTTAGAGGCTTTTCTGTCTGTGCTGTTTTCATTAACTTGGAGTAGAAGAACATGGTCATACATGTTGATATATTCATATTCATGGTGACCCCCATTGTATAAATGGGAATTATTTTTGAAGCAGTTGGTGGATTTTCTCATTAAAACAGTAGTGTTTTTCTCTATAAACTTTTGACGCTTTTGTGGTGTAACTGCTGGTTTGAGTAGGGAATGCTGTCTGATCTTGGATATGTCCAGACTAGTCCATCTGACCTTTACTCCTAAACTCTAGTTGACATTTTATTTCTGTACTCTTGTAACTTGGTGTCCTGTGAACTTGATGTTTACTGCAGTGTTTGTTACATTTCTAGCATTCCAAACAAAGTTGTACAGAGCCATTTGAGTTAAGCAGTGCACTACTGACCAATTAGCAGCAGCTGAAATAATATAGCAATAACCCACGCCTGGGTGTGAGTAATGCGGGATTTACCCACGGTTGGCGTGGTTTGGTCCCGAAGGTGAAGCCCGAGGGACCAAACAGACAACCGTGGGTAAATCCCGCATTACTCACACCCAGAAGTGGGTTATTGCTATTATACTATGATATTATTTAAGAAAATAAATAATTACTTTTCTTAAATAATGGCATTGTATAATGCCTCTTTGCTGCCCTTCCGCAGCTGTCTGGTATCCGCAGCAGTTCTGATGTACTGCGCGCTCGCAGTACATCAGAGCTGTGGCCAAAAGCAACGGAGAAAGCAAGATCTCCGTTGCTTTTTACTGTTTCGCTATGTTAAATGGGTTTAACATGGCGAGACAGCTTTAAAATAAGCAACGGAGATGTCCGTTGCTTATTTTAAAGCTGTCTCGCTATGTTAAACCCATTTAACATAACGAAACAGTAAAAACAACGGAGATCTTGCTTTCTCCGTTGCTTTTTTTTTTTTTTTTTTAAACCTGTCTCGCTATGCTAAATGGGTTTAACATAGCGAGACAGCTTTAAAATACTTTCATATATTTTTCCATTAACATTTTAATGCTGAATTGTGTGCTTAAAATCAGTTACTCTGTTGCTGCTCTAAAGACTTCTGTTTCAGGTGTGTTATTTCCACTGCCGGTACCCCTAGTAGTTCACCTAACTTAACTTTCTCCAACGCCACTGTATCTCAGACATTAGGATGCTGTGACTTCTAAGCAATATATGAAAGCTACAGTAATTACATTGAAATTACATGGCTTTCCTGACCAAATGTATGCTACCACCTCTAGAAACACAACAGTAAAATATCAGAGTCTGCACTGCTAACTGCAAATAAAAAGACAGAGCTCTGAAATATACTTGTTCATCAACCTCATAATGGAAGGACGTTCAATGTGGCCTGAATAGTGTGATGCGTTAACTATGAGGCCCCAGAACTGAGAGGACCAGTTGTAAAGGTACCCTTGACAATGGGAAGTACAGTATTAACCAACCATTCCCTTGGAGCTACAAACAGTGAAAAGAATTTCAACAGCAATAATTCATAGGAACTCTGACCACAACCCTTTCAGCTACATAAGAAACGCAAAGTAATTCTTCAAAATGGATGAAATTATATTGAACAGACAGAAGAAAATGGAAGATCTCTCAGACACCTGAGGCACTGCACTGCCCAAATCTAATACTACCAAAGACCCTCCAGGTCGATGCAATGGCTTTAAGAATATACACCACCCATTTCCAAGGTAGACCTGGAATATGAAATAAGCACTGTGGATTCTTGAACAGGGTTTTCTCTCACTTCTGTGCCCTGAAATGACATATCAACTTAGCCAATGCCACAAGATGAAGTTGTGGCCTTGTGAGTAGGGGGATCAGTATAGGAGTCAAGTTCCACGACCAATGAACTTTACTGTCTTGCTCACCAAGAGCTGCTTAAGTTCCACCACAAAGTGCTACATCTTTTCTGAACATGTGTGCAAATCTAAATGCAGCATAGTAAGTCATGTGCAGCAGGACTGGAGCATGTAGCCCCATTCTGTTCATTCAGAGTTCTCATGAAAAAAACGTAACCTTGTCTAGCAGCAGATGCTGTGAGGCTGGTCATGGAATGCAACAGTCTTGAAGGTGGTCAGGGGATGTAGCATCACATTACAAAAGGAGATACAAAGTGGTAAAAAGCAAGACCTTTGATAGTTATGCTGCGCGGTAAAAACAGCCAACCAGTATATCTACAGCCGCTCAGATTTGAGGCTACATCTTACTGCTCATTTGAGGTCCAGGAAAACTGGATTAAATTCTAGGTAAGTATGTGCAGGAATCTTGCCTTATTCAAGATGATTGCTTAGTATCAAGGAAATATCAACTTACAGACAAAATGGCTTAACAAAAAAATAGTGTTTTTTGAAAAGTACAAACAGGAGTTTAAGAAACATGGATTTTAACTGTTTGATCACCCAAGCTGTAAAGGCAACTCCACAGAGATGTAGTCCCCAGACCAAACTGCTGTAAAAGCACAGAATAACTGCCATAAAGGCAAATACTACTGACAAAAACTGTCAAAATGGATGCTGCATATCTAAATACTGCTACAAAACTCCAAAATAAAGGAAGTAAATGTAGACAATCTCTTCTTTGCATTCATAAACATTGCATACAATACCTTAAAGGGACAAGACTACCTGTCTTCTGACAGTAGCTACTTGTCCAATCTCATCTCCCCTTCCAGAAGTGGAAAAAAAAAAAAGAAAAACAACTTGCAAACTCTCAACTGACTGAATTACATAAAGTGCCTTGGCTATCCTTAAACTAACAGATTTTGCACGGTTACATTTCTACAAAGGTGGTTGTTACTAATGGAATGTATCTGCTTGTATTCTCTTCAGTGCAACAGACCATTTATTTTCACCAAGCTACTTGTCACTTCTTTAAATCACAGATTTTAGGTGTTCCTTCTTACACACACTTCCAGTTCCCTTCATACACACACTTCCAGTTCATGGTTGAGTCATTTCTTGATTTTATTACCTATGTGTGTGTAAACTTTCTTTTGCAGAGTTCTGCTGACAGCTAAGACAAAAAATAGAAAACAAACACATTCTTACTTTAACACCACTTTCTTACTTTAACATCACTTGGAACTGCAGTGGTGGTGCTGCGGTAGCATTGTCTCCCGACAGTAAGACGTTGTCCTGTTCGATTCTCAGCTAGAGCGTCTTCTGTGTGGAGACATGCGTGAATGGGCGTACCTTCGTTGACGGTTGTGCGTCAGGGCTGGCAATTCAGCACGTAAAAATCTACTGCCAATCATTAGCGGACCGGAGTTTCGCTGTGGCGACCCCTAACAGGGAAAAGACAAAAGACACAACAAACTTTAACATCACTTGCATTAGCAACAGTCACTGATAAGACAGATAAGTCTCACCCCCCCCACATCACATTTAGAATACCTGAGCATGATGTATATAAATAGGTTCATAGGTGTCTACTAGGCTAATGGCCCTAGAGCCTTTACAAGCCTAGCCTATAGAAGTGCTCTGGCATCGTGCCAACCGATGTTAGTTCCCAGTGCCTTTATTAAGTAAAGCCACTGGAGTGAACCCCGGGGTGAACTTTCTATTAACCTTCCACTCATCAAGATTTCTCTTGAACAGGGCCAGTGAGGTGCTCTGCTTGACATGTATGGGAAGTCTATTCCAGAGCATGGGCAGTCTCTGGGTTATGAACCTGTCCATCCAGCATGTTCTATTGATTGTGGTAAAGAGGCTGAGGTCTCTGGAGCATGTGGTGCGGAGGGATTAGTATTTCTTTAGATGTAGCATTTCTAACAGAGCTGGATCAGACATGGATTTGTAAGTCAAGCAGAGAGTGCCTCTTAGTAGATGATATGAGACAGAGAATAGCTGGAGTTTTTTTTGAGTCTGTCCATGCAGGACATGTGTTTAAGGCCTAGGATCCTCTTTGTGAGGTACTTTTGTGTCCTTTCCAGCTGTTGCATGTGTCTAGTGAGGTACATGCCAAATTGTGCATTATACTCGATGACTGGCCTAATGAGGGAAGAGTAGAGAGATGATGACCTCTTTCTAGCTGGATGCAAAACCCTTGGTAATGAGAAGTGCCACATAGAAGGCCTTTCTGACCACAGTGGCAATGTGGTGGTCGAAGGCGAGGTTGTGGTCAACATGTGTCCCCAGATCTCTCATAACGACCTTCAGGGTTCAGTGGACTACAATCGATGTGGTAATTAGTGGGAACTGAGTTTTTACCAAAGGGGATGATGACGCATTTTTTGGCATTAAACTTAAGGCCATGGTTTCGACTCTAGTCATTGGTCTCAGTGAGGCCTTTCTGTAGGATGTCTACATCACTTGGGGAGTTAATAATGGCTCCCAGCTTGCAGTCGTTTGCGAACTTGGTCAGCCAGGGTCCCTCCATGTTGGCCTGAACTTCTGAGAAGTAGATGCCACACAGGAGAGGACCCAGGACTGATCCCCTGTGACTCCACTTGACTGGTCGGCAGTCTGACTTGGAGTCCGCTACTTTCACACTGAGAGTTCCATCTGTGAGCCAATTTGCAACCCACCTAGTGATACAGGGGTTGATACCTAGTTTGGTGAGTTTATCAATAATTCCTAAGTGGGGAATGGTAATAAAAGGCCTTGACCAGCTCGAGGTAGACTGCATGAGCGGTCTTGCCCTCATCCACAGTTGTCAACCAAGTTGAGCAGGCATGATCTACCCTTCACAAAACCAAATTGCTTGGGATCTAGAGTTTGGAGATTCCCTATACCCTTGTTAATTAGGTCCATGATGATGCGCTCCATAGCTTTACATATCAGACTCATCAGGCTAACGGGGCAATAATTCCCATGGTCTGTAGTTACTCCCCCTTTATGTAGAGGGATGACTGTAGCAGTGCGCCATTCAGTAAGGACAAAGCCTGAGGCGAAGCTGTGATTGAACAGAGCACACAGATGTGGTGCCAGTTCACTTTCTAATTCATGTAGAACATATCCAGGGATATTGTCGGGTCCCATGGAAGCTGTATTCTTGGCCTTGGACAATGCAGCTTTAACCTGTGCTGCAGTAATGCTGAGTGCCTGGCATTCCTCCGGTATTGTGATTGGTCCTTTGGGGGGGGGGGTAAAGTTGGCACTGAATCTGTCTGCCAGTATGTTGGCAATATCTGTTGGCTCGGTATAGGAGGTACCATTGGTGCAGTAACTCACAGCAAACCTGGGTAGTGCCATGGAGATTCTTGATATAACTATAGAAGGCTTTGTGGTTGTTTTTAGTGTATACCGCAATTCTACCTTCATAGCTGGCTTTAGAGGTTTTGATGAGGGATCTCAACTTTTTGTTGAGGCTAATAAGGGAGTTTTTCCAGTCTTGGGACTTTACCTTTTTCTGCAACAGTTTCTTCCTTCTGTTGTAGAAGCTATTAATGGCAGGGGACCACCAGATTGGCTTCCTTTTTTTGGGAGGAGAGTATCTTGGTTCTGTTGGGTATGGCCAGTTCCATGCATTTTCGTATGTATTCGTACAGTCCACTGGTGTATGATTCGTCAGTCATGCATCTATGTGAGTATCTTGGTTCTGTTGTGTATGGCCAGTTCCATGCATTTACATATGTATTCGTACAGTCCACTGGTGTATGATTAGTCAGGCATGCATCTATGTTCCATTGACATGGGTTCCGTGAAGTTAGCCACCGTTGTTTTTAGGAGCCCAAAGTCAGCTTTGGAGAAGTTTTTCATGTTGGTTACCTTTGCGGGGGGTGTGGGTGAGATGTGGATTTCCATGGTAATTAGTTTGTGGTCAGATCTAACCAGGGAGGAATTGACTATTGCTGTAACAGTTTCCAGGGTGCTTAGGAACATGGAGTGAGAGTATTGGGACATGGTTGGGGACCTGAATCACCATCTTACCCAATGTTAGGTGTACCTGAAGCATCTCAGATGTGTTACACTGGGCTACTAGTCTGGAGGTGTGCATATCCTTTATGAATATGGAGACACAACCGCCTTTGGAGCTTCGGTCCATATGCTAGGGCCGAAAGGTGTGGAATGAGTTACAGCCTGGTAGCGCAGAGGTGCTTTCTGCTGCTTTAAACCAGGTCTCTGTTACAGCACAAATGTGGATGTTCTCGATTTTGAGGAATGCTTCGAGCAAGTGCATCTTGAGATTTAGACTTCTAGCATTCGGCAGCATGACCCTCAGATTGCATTTATTTATAACTTGTTACAGTGGTAATTTGGTCTTTGGAACATCACCTGAAAAAGGCACTATAGGGATTGCAAAAGCCTTAGCCGGTATCTGGAAACCCAGGGGTGACGGATGCAGGCCATCTCTGGCAAAGCATTGAGGTCTGTCAATCATGTCATCCGAAGCAGACAGATACTGGATCCCCCTAGAATGACACCAGAAGCTTAGCCAATTGTTGAAGTCAATCATTTTCTGCTTGTACTGCGGTGTCATTCTGGGTGACTGTAGGATCCTGCTCAGGGCTAAGGTCATACCTGCCTGCACCACAAAATCCAAGAGCTCCTCCATGTCTTCATGTAGTCCAGGGACGTGCGTCTCAGATTGTTCAGACCCACATGGACAGGGACTACTTTATCCACGCAGTTGACATCAAGAAATTTGATAAATACATATTACTAAGAGAAGATAATGACTGTTTTTATTTACAGTTTATACACATTACCAAGAAAAAAAGGGAATTATTTTCACCTACAGATTCTTCCTCACTTCCTTCAGTATCCTTCTGACACACACACACACGCACACGCACACTTCATTGCCCCATAAAGTCATAGCGGGAGGTCCTGTTTCCACTTGGACTTTAAAGCATGTTGCCTTTTTCAGTCTAGGTGAATAAAACATAGGCTGCATGCTTTGCAACACTCATTACTGAGTGTGTATCTTAATTTTCTGCCACTCAGACTATATTCAGCATTTCTGATTATGTGAAAAATCAGTATAAAGATGAAAAGAACATAGGTAGCTTTCAATCCAGCCAGTATGGCTACTGTGGTTTTACTTCCATAATAACCAGGACTGTTGAAGGATACTGGCAATCCTCCAAGACTTGGTGCCATGGTGATTGTGCAATAGGGTAACCTTTAAGATATAACAAACCCTGCCTGTATCCCACCCAGCACAGAACTAAATGGACCCTAAACACACCCATTTAAATATGACTTTACAAGTAATTGACCTGCTTTAGAGACTTTAAAATGTAAATATAAATTTAACCAGTAAAAGCACCTTGTGCTCTGATTTTAAGCACTCCATTATTCAAGAAATGTAGAGATTTTAACACATTTGTAAAGATCAACTCCTACACACACTATACACCCATAAAAACACTGTGTTGCCTGATTTTAAGCACACAATTCAACATTAAAATGTTAATGCCTCTGGAAAACTTAAAAGCAGTCCAACATACAGATTATACAATGTACCATTACTTTCGGTATTTTTCATAACAGACCTGTCAGGACTGTAGTTGCACAGAGCAGCTGTCAGTCATTTCACATGAGATACTGTAATATGGTGAGAGGTTGAGGGAGATGCCCCACATGTGATAACCATTACTACTTGGGTGCAGTAACCAGCAGTTTCCATATAGTTATCAAAGTGGATGTTCATCGTGTTACCCTGCTGCAGTCATCACACTTGGGTTATCCTGCTGTCAGGCGGTCCCGCAGTCGGCCTGAATTCCAAAGTCTTGGTCCAGCGTCAGTTGCTGTCGCTTCTTCCCTGACGTCAGTGCGACAGGGGTATACAAGAGGCATCCGACGCCATTTTCTTCAGTCTTTCTTGCCGCGCGGTGCCCGAAGCAGAAGCAGTTTGTGCGGT
>NC_056751.1:396512568-396775068 GCF_019279795.1 Protopterus annectens
TAACAGCTTTGAACACTTTTTGTAGTCATTAAAAATGTAAAATCAACATGAAGTTCATCTGTTGCATAAAGTGTTTCTTTATGCCCTGTATTATGAATTTGTGTGGATTGTTTGTGCACTGTGGCATGCTTATTTAATTACTGTATGCTAATGTGTTTATTGTGATCTTTTTGTCCACTTTATGAAAATATTCTTCAGGCATGTACATAATTTTGTACATGTGCTTCTATTCTTGTTTGCCACAGTTGGAAGTCTTTATGTACTTTGCTTACACACTGGTAAAATGTAGCAAATAGAATAGCTAAGGGCAGTATGTGTCTGTAAATAATTCACCACATTGAATATTTTGAATGTTTTATTTAATTTCCTGGTATTAAAATATTTAGTCTTAAACATTTGTTTTGTCAGCAAAATAGATAGAAATAGGAAACTACAAAGTCAGCCAATGTATATGCTATAAGGAGGGGGAAAAAACAGATGGTACCCCGGCTGCCACCAGCTGTGCCCCCTCCCCCTAGCACTGACTGCATGATGTAATGGAAACAAGAAAAAACATTCTTTCTGTGGTGTTGGAGACTCTGAGGCTGTCGGTGTCAAACAGATGCAGAAACAAACCTCAAGGCGTTGCTTTGCAGCTGCCATGTGACCCTTACAGCCAAATGAAACATGAAGTCTGGAAAAATAGACTTATAATGAACCATCTCAGCTGTTGCTGGATGAATGCTTGGAGATGTACGCTTCCCACTGTATTTTCATTATTGCAAACGATGAGCTATAAATTCTGTTGTGCTATATTGAAGTATGAGTGATTTTGGTGAAAAGGAAATCAGTAGACTGCATTTGAAAACCAGTGTTATTTTTTTTCTATTTTCTCCCGTTTTTATGGTCTTGTACCAAATGAAGCATGCAGATTTGATTCTCAACTGTGAGTCGTTAGCCAGAATTAGCTGTACAGATTTGTTAGGCTGTGTTAGTGATGTGTGGAAAAGAGGTAATGCAAAGAGTATAGAATGATTTGCTGACGTTTGTTGGTGATCAGTGGTGTAAGTGACATTTTACATAATTTATATTGGTTTTGCATTATTCTGGCATCAGCATGAATGCTTATGTGTTTAACTGCTTGATCTTAGATACATCCGTGATACCGATAGCGTAAGCATTTTGTACAGATGTTTTGCTTAGGCTTGTATTTTGCCTTACATAATTTATAGTTTTGTAGAGAAAACAATCTGTTCACTTTTGATCAGACACTTTTTATTTGTGTTGGGTAGTGTTTATTTTCTTTGACTACAGGTCTCAATAATTATTGTAACCAAGCATCATCTGTTATAACTTCTTTCTGTTTTAACTGGATTGCTTTTGAGTAGTTGTACAAAAAAAAAAACAGTAGAAGACATTACAGTGGAATATGTTAAATCTGATCATTTTCCTCACAGACTCAAGCCTCCAGCTTCTGTAAACAATGCAAACTGTAATTTGTGTCTTTCGGCTTTTCCTGGTTAGGGGTCGCCACAGCGGAACTCCGGTCCGCTAATGATTGGCAGTAGATTTTTACGTGCTGGCTTGCTGGGCCTAACGCACAACCTTCAACGAAGGAATGCCCATTCACGCATGTCGCCACACAGAAGACGTTCTAACTGAGAATCGAACGGGCAACATCCAACTGTGAGGCGACAACGCTACCGCAGCACCCCCACCAATGCAAACTGTAATATTGGACAGAAATGCAATCCTAAATCTAGGAGATCCTTAAGGACAGCTTTGTTTTGGTTTTTGAGTCATTGTTCCACATTTCTTTAGATAATGTATCAGCTGTGGAGCATAAAAACTATGCTTTACATTTTGTTAAAAAAAATATTGCAAATACACTTGTCTGCTGTGATGCTTCCTGCCGAGCTTTTACAGTGCCTTTATACAAACTGAGTCCCAGTCAGACAACTCAGTACAGTGTTACTTCCTTCTCTCCAGATGCTGGAGTAGACTGACAATTTAACATGAAGGATTGATTCCAAGAGCTGTTTATAAACAAATTCTTGTAGTCCTGGGATCGGATTCTTTAGTGGCATGTGTACTGTGAGATTTTGAGCATATTATTTAACAATACAACACTCTGGTATTACCCCTATAAAAAGATGGTAACTATTTGAAATGTCGGGACCCGCTAGACTGAGTCCTGAAAAGCGGAGACCAGATAACCAAAAGAACTGACCTTCATATACTATGTTAAAGATGTGATTTCTCAGAATTTTTCTCCAAGATATGGTGGTCTCGGAGTTGGTATACGCAAGTTCAAGGTATGTGTGGAGCTTGATCCCATGTCCCTCAAACAGAGCTCCTCACTGACCCTGTTCAAGCACAACCTAGGTAATTGGATGGGAGACCAGAAATTTGCCCCTGGGGGAGCATCTCCAGTATTGATCACAGACATGCTCTGTGCATAAATTTGTTTTGCAAACTATGCAAAAAGAACAAATAGGGATACTTGGGATTAACATGGCTAGGCTTGTGAAGGTTCTAGAGTTGCTAAATAGTAACCTTCTATGAACCTATGAGGGGGGAGCAGAGGTGCAAAAAGAAGTTTTAAGGAGAAGAGCGCTTTTCAAGATTTACTCTTCTCCTGTTTTTGGCCGCCTTTTTTTTTTTTCAGCTTTTCAACATTCAGCATTTCTAGTGTCGACATTTCACAAGGCAGCCAATGTCACTTGGCAATCAGATTAATAAAGAAAGTTGATGTCTGAGCCACAGATGCTTTGGCTGGAAAAAATAAAACAAAAAACTCCAGGTCCTTCAGATGCATGTTACAAAATAGGTATGTAAAACTGGTTACTTATAAGGAGC
Source organism: Protopterus annectens (assembly GCF_019279795.1). NCBI lineage: Eukaryota > Metazoa > Chordata > Ceratodontiformes > Protopteridae > Protopterus > Protopterus annectens. The sequence goes on from NC_056751.1 coordinate 396,515,407, forward strand.
CAGAAAATACAAAGCTGACCACAGTTCCAAACCACATTTTTCATGTCTGAGTTCTGTTGAGTGTGCTGAGGACAGCTGTTGCATATTGCATAGTATGTGCTGTGTCATATTCTAAGATGCCATCAGTTGTTGCGTCTTTCGGCTTTTCCCGGTTAGGGGTCGCCACAGCGGAACTCCGGTCCGCTAATGATTGGCAGTTGATTTTTATGTGCTGAGTTGCCGGGCCTAACGCGCAACCTTCAACGGAGGTACACCCATTCACGCATGTCTCCACAGTAGACGCTCTAGCTGAGAATCGAGCGGGAGAACATCTTGCTGTGAGGCGACAACGCTACCGCAGCACCACCACCGTGGATCACTATTCTAAGATGCCATCAGTGTGTGATGTATTTACTTAGAGGTCAACCATCATTCCCTCGACCCATTCCTAGATGTTCTTCGTGTTTCACTGGTGCAGTCATCACATTTGGGTTATCCCTGCCAGGGTAGTCCTTGGCCGGCCCGAATACCATTCCCTTGACCCGTTCCTAGTTCCTGTGGCATGACCATGGCTTAACAGCCTTTTTCACCTTAAGTCTTAGATTCTTGGGCTCTTGCCCTCTTTGTCTTCAGTGAACTAATAGTCTGTTAACCATGGTGACATCGTTGTGAGCTAAATGAATGATAGACATAGCCGGAGGAATATAAAAATATTATGCAGTTTGTGAGTTGCACAGTATTCCTCAGATGGGGAGGTTATTAACATGATCGTGCATTAAGCTTTGATGTTCCTGTTATTGCAGATGTGTTTGTCATGTGGGTGCCATTATCCTAGTGGTGCAGGGGAAAAATGTACTTGATGCCTGTGAGTGGATTCAAGTGGCCCAGGTACCAGATGGCCTTCTGAAGAGAGAAAGAGAAATCCAGTCGCAGACGCACCTTCCATAGACAGACCTGTCCTATAGTCAGTCCTGTTGCCCTACCACCCACAGTCTGGATGGCAGGTAGGGTGTCTTAATGTGACACATAGTGTTCTATTCTCGTGGATGGTTTGTATCCTGCTGTTACTTGTTCTGGCACTTCACCCCTTAAGATGTTCTTCATTCCACATTGCTGCAGTCCTAACTATTGGGTAGTCCGCTGTCCAGTCGGCCCGAATACCAAAGTATATGGCTGACGTCAGTCAGGGCGCATTAGACTGACGTCAGTACGTCAGGGTACTAATGCGCATGACCGACGTCATATCCTCAGTCTTTTTTGCCGCATGGTCCGATGCAGAAGCAATTTTGCGAGTGCAGGTTGGCGTTATGAAAGTTTCTGAAGCCAGAGTTTCAGACCGAATCAAAGTTGGCTAAGTACCCCGTTGGGGAATATTTTGGTTTTTTCTTGCCTCAGTATTTAACCGGATGTCAGAAAAAGTGAATAACTGTATTTCTTGTGGGAAACAGATACCTCATAGGGATTACCATACTTTGTGTATACCTTGTTTAGGGCCTGAGCACGACGTTGTTGGATGCCGCTCTTGTGCTAGATTTAACAAACGCACTATTAAGAGAAGGTTAGACTGTGCCAGGTTAGTGTTTGGGAAGCGTTGTAATTATAAAATGCCGAACACCGGCTTCGGCTAAAAAACGCAAGGACAAAACAGCAAAGCCTAGAGTGGAAGAACCGACAGTCCCAGACGTCGGTTCTTTAGAAACTCAGTGGAGCCGGAGGTTTTGCCAGGTGTTTCTTTGGAGTCTCAGGGAGAGACTTTACTGTTACAGGATGTATCCTCTCAGGAAGTAGGCCAGGCTGAGGGGGCTTCTCAGGTGGCTGTTCTTCCCTCTCTTCCTAAGGTGGTTAGAGCCTCCCCTTCTGTTTCCAAGGCTTCTTTGAGGGGCAGGCCAAGTTTTGCTTCAGTGGGGGTTTCTCCTAGTGCTTCAGGGTCTTTGCCTAAGAAACATATGCTTAAAATGGCAGAGGATTTGATTACTATGATAAGGGGTTCTATGCCCCCTCCTGATAAGAGGCCTAGGGTGGAACCTGAGTTTGAGAGTTTTGAGCAATGCTCGGAGGCTTCTGAGTCTTCGGCTGAAGACTTGCAGGAGTACCCTCCTTATTCTGATTCTGATGTGGATGATTCTACTCCTTCAGCTTCTCCTCCTGAGGATTTTTCATTTTCAGAGACTCTGCATTCCATGAGGGAGCATTTTAAATGGGAAGGTCAAGATTTCTCTGATTCCAGGAAAAGGCTTAGGGAATTCTTGTTTTTACCCCAGCATAGGCCTTTAGCTATACCTCCTGTTTTGAATGTGGTGGAAGATGTTTTTGCAGAGGCTTCCCTGGATCCTGATTCTTTGCCTCCTGCCCCAGTTAAACCGGATAGGTATTATAGGGTGCCTGAAGCTCATAAGTATCTTTTTAAGAGTCCTAGGGCAGACCCGGAAACTGTCTCTCAGGGGCCTAAAGGTGTGAAGGCCTCAGTTGTTAAAAATCCTGTCCCTCCTGATAAAGAGGCAAGGGCTTTGGATACATGGGGAAAGAAAGTGTATACTTCTTCCACTTTAGCCATGAGGGCGTTGAATTGTCAGTTTCACATGTTAAAATATCAGAATTATCTTCTTTCACAGTTGAAATCTAAGGTGGATGCTCTGGCGGAAGGTATTGAGTGTAAAGAGTTGCAGGATTTAGTTCATGTGTCTGAACAGGTGGGTAAACATTCCTTGCAATGTGGTTTTGATGCTGTGCAGGCCTCCTCCAGGGTGGCTGCCACTGGTTCTGTTCTTCGTAGGCACGCCTGGTTGAGGGATCAGAATTTAGCTGAGCATGTTAAGACACGGATTTTGGATGCTCCTTTGCAGTCTGATGTGTTGTTTGGTTCGCCTGTAGAAGCAGTTTTGAAGAAAATGGAGGACAAGGCTAAGTCTATGCAAACTGTTAAAGATTTTTTGCAGGTGCAGCCTCCGAAGTTTAGTAGAAATTGGCCTGCTAAGGGATGGACTTATCCTGCTTATGATTCCCAGTCTAGGGGTAGGTCTAGACGTGGTAGGGGCAGAGCTCAGGGTTCTTTTAGGCCTAGGACAGGGAGTTCCCCTGCTCAGACTTTTGGTGAGGGCAGGGGTCAGTCCTTTCGTAAGCAGACCCAATGACCTGCCTTTTCAGCTGCCAGTTCATTCTCGCCTGGCAGCACCGTTGGGAGGAAGGCTGTCTCTTTTCAAAGAAAATTGGGATTTAATTACCCAAGACAGATGGGTTCTGGATATCATTCACCACGGTTACAGGTTTTATTTCCATACCTTGCCTCCTTTCAAAGGCATGCCAAACATTCCTCCTTTACAAAGACAAGAGGCTCACAAGCAAATTTCTCTGTTACTCCGAATAGGGGCCATTCAGCCGGTTCCTGTGCCAGAAAGGGGCCTAGGATTTTATTCTCGCCTGTTCCTAGTACCAAAAAAGGGGAACACGTGGAGACCAATTTTGGATTTATCTATCCTCAACACTTATCTGGACATTCCCAAGTTCAAAATGTTGACGTTACAACAGCTTTTACCTCTGCTGGGCAAAGATCACTGGATGGTAACTTTAGATCTCAAGGAAGCTTACCTTCATGTGCCTATAAGACTAAGTTGCAGAAAGTATCTGCATTTTCGAGCTGGAAATTCTCATTATCAGTTCTCTGCATTGCCCTTTGGCTTATCTACTGCCCAGAGTATTCACAAAGGTTCTGGCTCCAGTGATAGCTTACTTGAGGGTAAAAGGAATTCAAATCTATGCTTACTTGGGCGATTGCCTGAGTCTGGCTCAAGAAAAGGAAGACCTTCTACAGCATTTGGAATATGTCATAGCAGTGCTAAGATGCCTAGGGTATTCTGTGAGCGAAATAAAGTCCAGTCTAGTACCCTCTCAAGACATGTGCTTTCTGGGTGTGAGACTGAATACAGCAGCCCAGATGGCCTTTTAACCCCGGGCAAACAAAAGAATCTTTCCAGTTACTTCCATCAACTATCTCTTCAGTCCGGGCTGACTGCAAGGACAGTCCTTCAAGCCTTAGGGTTCATGGCATCTTGTATTCTGGTGCTTCCCAATGCCAAACTGCATATGAGGAAGCTACAATGGTATCTCAAAAGTGTATGGACACAGCACTGCCAGGATTTGGACACTGTCATTCAAATAATACCTTGCATTCAAAAGGAATTTTTGTGGTGGGCTCAGGAATGTCACCTAAACAAGGGACTCTCTGTGACCCGGCCAGAGGCGAGTCAGATTCTAACGACAGATGCCTCAGACATTGCTTGGGGAGCTCATCTAAATGGAAAGTGGATACAAGACAAGTGGCCTGCCAGACTACAGCATCTACATATCAACATGAAGGAGATGTTAACAGTCCAGTTTGCATTAATGGCTTTCAAGGAGTTACTTCTTCCAGGGCAGGTGTTGATTCTAACAGTCAACACAACTGTCATGTGGTACATCATCAAACAAGGGGGAACACATTCTTACCCATTGTGCAGGCAAGCAATGATTTTATGGGAGACTGCGCTCAGCTTGCAACTAACTCTTCAGGCAAGGTTTCTGCCGGGAGCACAGAACTCCTTAGCAGATGTGTTAAGCAGACAAATCATGGATCCCCACGAGTGGAAACTGGATCTTCATGTATTTCAAAAGTTGACAGTGTCCTGGGGAACTCCAGACATAGATCTGTTCGCTTCTCCACTAAACCACCAGCTGCCAAAGTTTTGCACAAAGAGGTTTCATCACACAGCTTGGAAAGTGGATGCTCTTTCTTTCAGTTGGAAAAATCTTCATGTGTATGCGTTTCCACCTCTGCCTCTTCTTCCAAAGGTGCTTCTAAAGGTCAGACAAGACAAGCCAAGGATGATTTTAATAGCTCCAGATTGGCCTCGGCAGCACTGGTACCCATTACTGAGGAGTCTGGTAAAGAAGCCTCCATGGCCTTTACCCTTGATTCCACACCTGTTGTCTCAGAGAGACGGTCACCTGCTCAATGTCAAGCTTCACTCTCTTCATCTAACAGCCTGGCATATTCTGTTTTGAAAGACAGCAGGTCTCAACTTCCTCAACAAGTTTTAAATGTGATTATGGAAGCCAGGAGACCTAGTACAAGGAAAGTGTACGCAGAAAAATGGAAGAGATTTTTATTTTGGAGTGCAGCAAACAATTTGGAGATTTCTGAGCCAAATTTGAGTGTGGCTCTTCAATATCTTACTGAGTTATTGGACAAAGGTTTGTCTTTCTCTTCTATTAAGATTCATGCTGCAGCAATTTCAGCTCACTATGATTGTGACCCACCGCTGTTTTCGCATCCTTTGTTCAAGCAATTTCTTAGAGGGGCAAAGAATATAAGACCCCCGTAGAGCTCCTACTCCTGCTTGGGATCTCAATTTTGTGTTGGAGAAACTTACTCTACAACCTTTTGAGCCTGCGGCTACTACTGAATTGAAATACTTGTCATGGAAGACTGCTTTTTTGTTGGCCATTACTTCTGCAAGAAGGGTTTCTGAGTTGCAGGCCCTTATGGCAGTGGAGCCTTTTTGATTTTTCATAAGGATAGAGTATCTTTACGTACTAATCCTTCCTTTATGCCTAAGGTGGTTTCTAGTGTGGCTTTAAACCAGACTATTCATTTGCCTACTTTTTATGCAGATCCCCAAAATAAAGGGGAAAAGATTTTGCACACTTTAGATGTACACAGGCAATTGCGTTATTATTTGAGCAGGACTAAGGATTTTAGGCAGTCTCAGCAGTTGTTTGTTTCTTTTGCTTTGAGTTCTCAGGGCAAGCCTGTGTCAAAACAAACTATTTCTAGATGGCTTGGGTGTTGCATTACATTTTGTTATTCCCATCATGGCAAGGAGATTCCAGCTGGGATTAGGCCTCATTCCACTAGGGCTACTGCCACTTCAACAGCATTTCTGAGGGGTGGCAACTAAGGATATTTTGGAGGCAGCTACTTGGAGTTCAGTGCATACTTTCTCTAAGCATTATCACCTTCCTCTCTACTCTAAGTCTAGGGCTGGTTTTGCCACAGCTATTTTGCAAGGCATGTTGTCAGTTCCTGCTTCCTTATGATTTGCCAGCCTCCCTTACCTCTGCTTTGGGATTCTACCCAATAGTTAGGACTGCAGCAATGTGGAATGAAGAACATAGTACAGTTTTGTACCTACCATAAATGTAGATGTTCGAGGATCCACATTGCTGCAGTCCAATTTACCCTCCCTCCTTCCCTCTATGTTTAGGGGTGGTTGTGTAGGTGAGGTTATATTCTGCTAATTTTGTATATTTTGTATATATATTTTGGTGCAGGTATGTTGGGAGTTTTTGGTTTTTGGCCTTATCTTTTCAGGGTCTTCTGACATCTGGGGCAAGAAAAGACTGAGGATATGACGTCGGTCATGCGCATTAGTACCCTGACGTACTGACGTCAGTCTAATGCGCCCTGACCGACGTCAGCCATATACTTTGGTATTCGGGCCGACTGGACAGCGGACTACCCAATAGTTAGGACTGCAGCAATGTGGATCCTCGAAAATCTACATTTATGGTAGGTACAAAACTGTACTTTACAGTGGCAATGCTTGTAGAATACTGACTGCTCTTTGTGGCTTAAATTCATGTGACACAGTTCTGGCAATCATCCAACAAGGAGATGAATAACTAGTAATAGTAGAAAACACTGGTGATACCAAGGTAAAACCACCAAGACTTTATTTAAATAAAACAGGTAACTGACTTAAGCGCTTTCACCCATTAAGTTTAAAGGATAGATTCATTGTAACTAATTGTGTTAATTGAAATGTGTATTTAAAGGCTGTGATTAGATGTGAAAAACTGACTCTGAAGATGCCCTACATGGGTGAAAGCGCTTAGTCAGTTACCTGTTTTATTTAAATAAAGTCTTGGTGGTTTTACCTTGGTATCACCAGTGTTTTCTACTATTACTAGTTATTCATCTACTTGTTAGACGCTTAGCATCATGTTTTTGCACTTGGTGTATCCAGAGGTGATTCCACCTTGATGAGAGATTATTATTATATATCCTCAATATCTACGTTTGGAGCTTTTTAGTGCTCGAAGTGAGCATTTTACTGAGACATATTCCTAGTTTATTGGTTTCGAGCTGAACAGCTGTTACAGGAGAGGATATTCAGTTAATCCCCCTTGAACTGCGTTGTGTTGAACATTAACTGAATGTGAGGCATAAGAGAAGTGTTCCATTGTTTCTGGATTGAATTATACTACACGAGGCACTGGAGAAGTGCTGTACTTTCTTGGTTTGAGCTGAACAGCTATCAGGGGGGAACTTACGGCTCAACTGTTGGTGAGATTGACTTATCAGTGATGTACTTTCTCGGTTTGAGCTGAACAGCTACCAGGGGGAACCTACGGCTCAACGGTTGGTGATATTGACTTAAGTTTTTTTTCTTGCAGTTATATTGCCCGAGGCGACAAGCAAGCTACAGGTATTTTTTAACGGTTGCCGGCTATTTTCGAAGTCGGCAACCAGGAAGTGTTAAGAAGTTCTTTCCAGCTGTGACCAGAAAAGGTTTTTGGCTCTATTACATAGCAGGAGCTTCAGCCGTTTTGTTGTCAGCTGTTCCCGCTGTAATTTAAAGTGTGTTTACAAGGTCTGTTTTTGAAAAGAACACTGTTCGAGTGGATTTATTACCATCTCTTTTTTTGGTTAAGATGTTTTAGGTGCAGTAGTACAGCCTAGCATGTTTTTCTCGTTAATGACATGAGAACTGCTTTTTGGTGAAACTTGGAGTCTTTATAGAAGTAACGTGATACATCTGGACTTCAAAAGGTGACATTGTTCAATTATATACAGAGCCAAAAAAAATCTAAAAAAAAATAATCTTACCAAACTAGCCAACTCCTATAATAGTATTGCTAGATTTGCCACTGGAAACCCATATAGAACTCACCACTGTCTTAACCTTCACCAACTAGACTGGCTGGAACTAAAAAACCTTCTGATACTTTCCCAACTTACCATTGTTTATAAGATTTTTTACCAACCTAACAATACTCCAATACTAAACAACTTTATAGCACCCTATAGGAATCGTGATTCCTTACGCTCCTCCAATAAACTTCTAGCCAGTACCACCAAGTCTAACAACTTAGCTGGTGACTCACTGTTCTCAAATACCGTTGGAAAACAATGGAACCTCTTGCCATCTGACCTTACCTCACTTCCATCCCTTCCTCTCTTTAAACAAAGTCTTAAGAAGCACCTTAAAACTCACTGGCTATGCCCTTACTGTTACCCAGACTGATTCTCCGGATTTCTCTTTGTCATCTCTTGACTTCCTACTTTCCTCCACTCTTTCCTGTCTACTCCTCTGAATTAGTAGCACCTATAAGTTATCTCTACTACTTGGGCACCAATTACATATCTTTTCTACTTGGCTATGAATGTACCCTGAAGGTAGTATTCCTGCCATTTTCTTTATACCTCTTCCTTTTTCTACTGTTACTGTCTAACCCTTTGGAAATAGTAACTGTCTGGAGTAAACTAGAATAGCCAAGGATTTAAATGTATTCTAATAATGTCTTGGGGCTTCCCTAGATATTCATACTGTAAAATGATCTGTAGGTGTATGATGTATTTATTATAGTGTGTCACATAGTCTTCCCAGAATTTAAACTGTAATACCTTTCTTGTTTATTATAAACATTTGTTTGTGTGGTGGTGGTTGTTTATATGTGGAGCTTTTCTCCCCGGGCCTCTACTGAAAAAGGAAATATATCCAGCTGGACCAGCCCGGTCAACAAATGTAAAATAAATAAGTAAATAAATAATATAACTTGTATATCTAACTGGTTTGCGTGTTTTATAAAACGAACACGACTAGTTAGAACTGTGCATTGTCATGTAATTTTGGTCATTGTATTAGACCAGGACCTGTTTTTAACATTCAATTTGAATTACGAGTGAACTGTGGGAGTCGGCATAATTTTTTTTTTTTTTTTTTTTTTATATTCAGTCTGATATCCTCTTGTTTAACATAGGAAAAGGAGGCAGAATGAACAGTGTTTGATTCAACATCATAGATTTAGTCTTTTGAAGCTTTTGAAATTTACTAAGCTTGTCAACAAAAGTTGTGCGTTCGCACAGAAAGTTTTTAGATATTATTGTGTATTTTACACTATACAGTGCTACTTATCCTTAGTAGTACTAACGGATATAAAGGATTGATGTATTAGGGTGTATATTTTCTAAGACCATGGCTTTTTAGAGCGTGTATTGTTTAATTTTAATACACATACTTTTAGATTAAGTTGAACATCATAACACTACATTAGTTGCTTTAGTTTTATACATTATTTTCAGTACGCGTTTATTTTTATTTTTTTATTTTTTGGTTTATTTACATTTAACGAATGTTTTTGCTAGAGTAAGGTGGCTGTTTAAACACACTGTCTTAGATTTTAGTCTAAGCAGTTGTGTTTTTGTTTGCTGCTACACTAGTTCATTAACATCAGGGCCTGGTGTTAAGAGATCAGATATTATTTAATACTATACATTTTCTATATCTACAAGGTTCCACTATTTATAATGGAACAACTTATGATTCAATACTTAGAACTGTCTAGACAAATTATTATTTTATTACAGGCTAACAAAAATAATGACAAAAATGGCAGTTTAACTAACACACTGGTTGAATTATTTACTATGCACACACCACCAGGGACCTCTACAGAAAGACAGCACAATCCTAATGCATCAAGGGTGGAAAGGAATATTACATCGAGGGTGGACAACAATAATGGTAGTACCAACAGAATGGAAGGGGGTGAAAGTAATAATAGATCTGGAAGTTCATTATTTGACATAGAGAATTTTTTAATCCCTCCTGACTTGGGTGTCACAACATCTAGGTTACAGAATCCTGATCTAGGAACACTCAATTCCCAGTTATTAAAATTTGAAAAATTAGCTAGGAAATACAAATCATTGCAGATGGATAATGTTTTTTGGAATGTTCTATTGAACTAAACAAAGTCCCTAGAGGCCTTAGGGTTTTCAGAATACCAATGGGAATTGAGGCTGATTCAGAAGCATATCATAATATGTTAGAGCTTTTTGATAGAACAGGATTTGACTTGATGAGAATATTAATCGGAGATAATATCAGTAGGCTTAACAACCGAAAGAATGAATTGGTCATTCTTAAAGTATTATGAATGACTTACTGTTTGAAAATAACAGAAATAGGTTTGAGAGGATTATAATTGACCTTGATAAGTTTGTGAAAGTTAGTATGGAGAGAACAAAAAAAAGATTTTGAAACACCAATGAATATTAAGAGAAGAGGGCCTACCCTTCACCTAACACAAGAGAGGACAATAGGGAAGGTGGCACAAGGAGGGAGACGATTCAAACCGAGGTGGGTGACAATGAAGAGACACATATTGACACAGAAGAAGAAGCAGTTTTTTTAGAGAACCAACCCCCACTGAGGCGGTCTGACAGATTAAGAAATCGGGGTCAGCCACAGGACTGTTTGGACCAGAGAATGCCCCAAAGGCAGGGGTTCCAGTCAGGAAGCAACTGGAGGGGTGGGGGACAGAGGAGGAACAATTTCAACAGCAACAACTGGCATCACAGACAAAACAATTACAACTGATGAAAGTTTTGGATTCTATCCCCAATATTAAGGATGGACCACTGGTTAACAACGATTTGCCAACAGGCACCCCTTTTGTTCTACTTGTTACTCCTTTGACTCAAATTTTGGTTACTAATAGCAATGAGGCCCCTACCATAATTGGTGACAAATCTTTTCATGTCGACAACTATTCTGACCTAGATATTTCTAAAAATCATTTGAGTTTAATGAAAAAAGGTTTTTCGTTTGTTCCAACTTTCAAACATGACATTAGTAAATTACTTATTAATTTAAAGTTGTACACTAGGCAGTTAAACTTAAGGTTGTTTTTTGGTAATAAGCACACCATTGATGGAGAGAAAAAATTTTTACACTTAAAAGAAGTAGTGTGTTTATACCACCTAGCAACCCTATGATATTAGCATTTGAATGTTTGTGTACTACCCAGATCAGGAAACTGATTGACAAAAAGTCACCCAACAACAATAAAAACTTCACATCTGCAGACGAATTTTGTTTAAAAACTTTCATCTAGTAATGATTATAGGGTCATGAAACCAGACAAAGGGGGCGGTGTAGTCATCATGACGAACACCGATTACTCCTGGAACATGCAGAGTATTTTACATGACTCTAACACCTATGAATTGGTTTCCAAATTTGAAGTTCAAAGGACATATACAAAAATTGAATGGCAACTTTATGAATTCTTTTGTGAAGGAATAATTAATTATGACGAATACAACTATATGCTAGTGGAACATCCAGTTATGCCCAGTCTATTTGGAATCCCCAAGATTCATAAAGAGATTATTAATCCCCCTTTCAGACTGATAGTGGCAGCTAGGGGATCAAAAACGGAATCATTAGCAGCATACATAGACATTACGAACAAGAAGATTCTTGATAATATACCACACATATTGAAAGATTCTTGGCACTGTTTGGATTGCCTTAGGACCCTATCTGATACAAATGTAGGGGATTTTTTTGTTTGTAACTGTTGACGTAGTAAATTTGTTTTCAGTGATTCCCCATGACACTGGTTTAGACTGGTTTGCTAGTAGTTTAGCTAAATACAGCCACATACACCAGGTGAAGAGATGTCTACTTGTTGACTTGACGCGGATTGTTTTAGAAAATAATTACATTGACTTTGAAGGTGAATTCTATAAACAATCCACTGGGGTTGCTATGGGCGCTAAATGTGCACCCATTTACGCCAACTTAGTATTAGCTGAATGGGAGGAACAGTATGTTTTGACATCTGATTATAGATCCAAGATGATCATTTATTTAAGATTCTTGGATGACATACTGTTGCTTTGGAAAGGCTCCCGAGATGAGTTGGAAGACTTTATAGCTATCTGAACAACACTACAACATTTTTAAAATTCACCAACAAGGTGGACAGAAACACCATTGACTATATGGATTTACGTTTATACATCAAAGATGGGAAGGTAGAATCTAAATTATTTAGGAAGAAGACATACAGCAACACATTTTTACATTACGACAGTTGTCATCCTTATTATGTAAAGAAGAACGTGGCCAAAGGCCAGATGATTAGGGTGTCACGTATCGTTAGTGAGGAAACAGATTCCTGGAAGAACTGGCGGCACTAATTGACTTGTTTGTCCAAAGGGACTATCCTATGGATTTACTCACTACAGTTAAACAGGATTTTATTGAAAGAAGAGCCACAGATTCCATGGCTATTTTGTTAGATAGCCAAAGGGATGTAGAAAACAATAATATCCATAAACATAAAGTGAAGAATGTTCAAACAGGTATGGTTTTGCAATATATTGCCACAACCATTGAAGTTAAAAACATCATTCAATGGACTTGGCAAAGTGTACTCCCCATAGACATGCAAGACACATTAGGAAAGGGCCCCCTTTTTATCAACAGTAGGGGTTTGAATTTTAAAGAACATTAGGAAAGAACATCTATGTCTACTGGTCAAAGGCCTGCCAGGATGGCTAAATGTGGTAATTGTAAAGCATGTAAATATATTAATGATGGCCCATATGTCCAAGTGGGTAATTTCAAGAGGTCCCTAAGGAGTCCAGGTTATTGTAATTGTAATACCAAAATGGTAATTTATGCGGCTACTTGTTTATCTTGTCCAGCCTTCTATATTGGCATGACCACAAGAAAGCTGAGACAAAGAATTATGGAACATAACAGGGACATCAAAAATAAGAAATTAACTAATTCATTGTACAATCATAGTAAAGATTGTATGAACTACAAAAAGTTTTTATTTTTTGTCAAAGACTATACACTAAGGAATTTGGTGGTGATTATAAAACCATTTTAGAAGTTAGGGAATGCTTATGACAGATACGATTGGATGCAAGCAGTGCACCTGGCATTAATGACACCTTATCTGTAGCATGCATATTGAAACACAAGGCAGCTTGTATCTAATAGACAAGAACAACAGAGTATGTTTTGACTTTGTCAGATGCACGAGACATATGTGCCCACATGTACATTGTTATATTATATATTTTGCATTTACTTTATATACATATACTTATTCATAGATAGACATTTTCTATACATATTTTATTTTATTAATATGTTTTATATGTATGTTTTGAGTTTAGGTATTGAAACAATACTTGTTATGTTATTGTTTATTGAATATTTGGTGTTTATACAAAAAGATTTTTTACTATAACTACACTAATGACATTCAAGGGTTAAAATAAAAAGTTTAATGGATAGATTCATTGTAACTAATTATGTGTTAATTGAAATGTATATTTAAAGGCTGTGATTAGATGTGAAAAACTGACACTGAAGATGCCCTACATGGATGAAAGTGCTTAGTCAGTTACCCGTTTTATTTAAATAAAGTCTTGGTGGTTTTACCTTGGTATCACCAGTGTTTTCTACAGTTCTGGCAATGTTCAGGCTGCTGCTGCATCTATCTTCTGTGACACTCGTGAGTGTGTGCTTGCACAGGTGTACTGCACTAGCAAAAGAAGGACAGAATGACTGGATGTACAGATTTTCAGTAGTTTGTCAGGTGCCATATTTTTTTGGTTGTCCTTACTTGTAATCTTCTCCAACTAAGAAAGTTTACTGTCACTTTGTTTAGGCTTTATTGGATGGATAATTGGTATGTAACTGTACTGTTCTTGTTTGGCACATAACCGAAGGTGAAACTGGACACTAAGACTTACTGTTGTATTAGCTGCCGTTTGTGTTGACCAAAAGGAAACTAACAACTATTACATAGTACTGAAGACAAGTTCTGCTGCATAGCTTAATGTTGCCATTTTTTATTTATTTTACCAGGTTATAGAGACAGATCAACTCCTAGTGTGACAGTCCGTTTGGTGATACTGACATGAGGTTATATGCTGCTTCACTCTCCTTGCTTATCAGGCATAACATGATGGTATTGACCAGTATCTTAATTCTGGAATTGTATAGTGTTTACAGACTGTAATTTACATTAGAAGAGTGCCATCCTTAGTACTGTGAGGTTTGTTTTGTTTTGCTTACCTTTCCATGTGTACTGAGCAGCAGCCTACAACTTTGTTTCCATATATTCCGTCTGCATTGTGAAAAACTCAGCATTTTAACACCGAACATTCACTGCTGAAGAACCTGGTGAAAATGTTTGATATTTCATTAAGGTGAAACATAGTGAGTCTCCACTTTCTGTATGTGACATAGCTTGGGTACTCAGTGGTATGTGGGGCCCTGTATTCCTTAAAGTCATGTGGTGGAAACTGTGTCTGTGATGCTGTTGCAAAGGTTTTCTTTGCACTGTAGACCTTTCTGTTAGTTTTGATGGTTGTGGAGATTGAAACATCAGGCTCATTACAGTGGTTTGTCAACTTAAGCAGTATCTCACCTTCACAGCAAGTTTTATAGTAATGATTTCCTTATGGACCTTGAGCAGACGACTTCATTTATCATATAGTCAACAATTAAACACATACAGTACGTCTTTCCCAGTATGTACGAGGGCAAAACAGAGAGATCTGGGCTTTAATGGTGTACACTATCTTTTTGGTATACTCTGCAAACCTGAGGATGTGGGATATGCAATGGACTGTGATTTCATAGTGGTTGGAGAGTTGCTGTGTGCTCTTGGATTTTTTTGTTGGTTTGGACCATTGTCATCCTGGAGTAGTGGACAGTGTTCATCATTGTCAAAGCTGTTCTCCCTTTCTTGCAGCCAAACTGAGGGCAAGTCCTAAAGATGCAAGATGCATACTTCACTGATAGGGAGCAGAAGCTCTTCTGGGTTTTCAGTGGGCAAGGGAATGTGGTCCAATCAAAAGAAGAGGCTTCACATCAACTGTTTGGAAACTGTTAGTGGCCCTTCTGGCCATAATTGCTTTGGTGGGAAAGCCAGTTCCAAAATATGTATGAATGTGAGCCCAAAATATTAGTGTTGGGGTTAAAGTGAAAGTGGCTGATGGCTAGCTCTCTTATCCCAGAGGAAGGTTTCGAGAAACCCCATGACTGTGTAATCTCTGCAGGACACCAGTAGCCTCCTAGATCACCATTTCTTTTTTGAACAAACATCTTTATTAAATTGTCACATATGACATAGGCTGTCATACATTTATCTCAATGAAGACAAATCGTATTGACATAATTTTAGTTGCAAACATTATACATCACAAACCATATTGACATCATTTTAGTTGCAAGCATTGTACATCATTTGTAGTCTACCCAGTCATTGTCAGTCAAACATTACATGGCTCGTTCAAATTCTGCTTCTTTTAAACCTCATTCCTCCTCTGCATGTTTTGTTTCCACAATTCCCATTTTTTTTTCTATTTAATTTGCTCCTACTCTTTTTTTGAGATGCCAGTTCCAGTTGCTTTATCTCTGTTACTGTAGTCATTACTTTGATATACAATTTTTATATCACATTAAAAATTCAGCAATCAACGCATTCATAGGCATCTACAATCATTTCATATTTAGAAACATTTCAAAGCATTGCTTATATCAGCAGTATATCAAATGCTGTATATTATGCTAAGCATCATTATGTGAACAACGATACTAAAGTCTCTGTTCATTATATATACTTTGCTAAGTTCATATTGCACTATGTTATCTGCTTTGCTTCAGATATGTACTGTTACTTAAAAATTATTACACTAGCATAGCTAGGTCTGACCTTCCATATATTCCTATTACTTCTAACGGTACAAATAAAGCTGCAGTTTAAAAAGCAAACAAGTTACCCATGCCATGTGTTCAGACTTCTTCCCATTACATTTTCAACTATTAAACTTATCCAGCAAGTGTAATCCACTTAAGATATACATATATTGCACCACCGTTATGTTTTCCATTTCCAAAAGTTGAGAAATGTTAAAAATGAGAGAGATGTGCTCGTTGTCATTGCAGCGCCTTCGCGCATGCACAATGATGTCATCACACTCGGTAAATGCTCCATTTTATTTCCTCCCACTTTCTTCATTCAATATAATAGACGACCAGCATAGGCCAACTAGGTGGCCACCTAGGGCGCCACTCTAGTAGGGGCACTTTTCCAGTGTTTATTTGGTGTAGGTAGAACAAGATGGGGGCACCAGCTGGTGTGGTAGGGGGGCACCATGGAGCCCTTTTGCCTAGGGCACCAGTTGACCTAAGGCCACTCCTGACAACCAGGTATTATAAAATTATACATCATTGCTAGATAGTTTAAAGTACACCAAGTCACAAATTCATATATATAAAAAGTTCCAGTCTAGGGAAATGTATGCTTTTCCCATAGAATCAGATCATACAGTTGTATTTCTGTCTTTCATATGTCAGACAGGTATATGTGAATATAAGCACCAGACACATTATATGGATACATCCAGGCACAGTTTTATACAAATATAATAAACCAAACTTTAACTCTATACCTCTGGGCTCCCCATTCAATCCATAAAATATATATTCTATGGATAATAATAGTTCAACATATATATATATATATATATATATATATATATATATATATATATATATATATATATATATATATACACATATATATACACATATATATATATATATATATATATATATATATATATATATACATATACACATATATATATATATATATATATATATATATACACACATATATATATATATATATATATATATACACATATATATACATATATATATATATATATATATATATATATATATATATATATAAATATAAGCAGTTTAGTGCAAATATATACATCACCAGTTTACTTAAAAACAGGAATTATTTCATATTCTTTTCCTACATATAGACCACAAATATGTACTTCGTAGCACACTCGGAACAACCTATTACTGTTTGCCAAAGGCATTCTTACACAGCTATATGGTACTTTAAATATAATGTACTTTATGTGAATAGGGGCTTCTAACAGCCATTTAAAGATGGATGGATGGATGCTTTGATTCTCAAATCTTATTTTTAGCAGTCTTATCATAGACAATGGATATTTACAAACGTATTTAAGTGAATGCTGTTACGACAGGTTGAGTAAAACTCCAGAGTGTTCTTACCAAGTGGAAATATTTTTAATACCACCTATTAAATATAATATATATCACTATTTTCTAGATATTCCTCGTGCTTCTAAAGCACTTTTAATGGATACTTTCCCATTCAGCCCCTTCTCCTTACCTGCTCTGTGTTTGAGTATCCATCTGAGCTCACTTTTGTCAGATTCTTAATATTACCTAGCCTTTGCCCAATAATAACTTCTTCCAATGCTATAAATTTAAAATCATGGTATATACCACTTCTCTCTATGTATTTAGACAAGGCACTTACAGAATCCCTATTCCTTATACTACTACTATGTTCCTTAATGCGTTCTCTAAATGACCTGTTTGTTTTGCCTACATAAATGTCGGCAGTAGTCACATTGTTCTGCATAAATGATATTCATACTGCCACAAGTGACTGCTCCATTCAATTTTTATTTATTACCAGTGACCAGGTGGACAAACTCATCAGTATTTTTAACTATTGGCACATACTGCAACTGGTACATGCTCTGGTACCTTTCCATGTATTTGGATTACTTCCAGGTAAATCCCTGGGGTTGCATAACATGCGTTTAAGATTTTTCCTTTTTCTAAAAATGAAACTAGAACACTCTCCAACCACTTCCCTAATCCTTCTATCTGTCATAAGAAGCGGCCAGTGTTTATTAAAGGCATCTCTTACTTTCTTCACATCACTTGTATATGATATAGAGACATTAACTACATTCTTATTAATCAGAGCACATCTCTCTCATTTTTAACATTTCTAACTTTTGGAAATGGAAAACAACATAAAGGGGTGCAATATATGTATATCTTAAGTGGATTACACTTGCTGGATAAGTTTAATAGTTTAAAATGTGATGGGAAGAAGTCTGATTTTTAAAATGGAGTCTGAACACATGGCATGGGTAACTTGTTTGCATTTTAAACTGCAGCTTTATTTGTACTGTTAGAAGTTATAGGAATATATTGAAGGTCAGACCTAGCTATGCTATTGTAATAATTTTTAAGTAACAGTACATATCTGAAGCAAAGCAGATAACATAGTGCAATATGAACTTAGCAAAGCATATATAATGAATAGAGACTTTAGTATCATTGTTGTTCACATAATGATGCTTAGCATAATATATAGCATTTGATATGCTGCTGATAGAAGCAATGCTTTGAAATGTTTCTAAATATGAAATGCTTGTAGATGCCTATGAATGCTTTGATTGCCGAACTAGATTTTTTAATGTGATATAAAAATTGTATTTTAAAAGTAGTACTATGTAATATAGATGAAGGGACTGATGTTTTAAAAGAGGGTGTGACTACAGCAACCTGATTGACTGGGAGTGGTCGCTCAGGTTAATGAGGTATACAGGAACAGCTTTAAAAATCTCTTTGTGTGTGTTTTTATATTTGTATATGGTCTGAGGAAGCCACGGATAGTGGTTAAAGCACTTACCGAATATTAAAGTTCTTGGTTTATTTTATGTGGTCTGGAGCTATACTTCGTACAACTGCTACCACATTTGTCTTTGCTGTGACTTTTACCTTTTCGGTGGGACAGTTTACATTTTCCAGCTGGTTGTTTACCTGTTTTTTTTTTGTTACTCATTACTTTGGTATAGTTAGTTTAGACTTTGATTTCCATTTTCTAGTAATTTCCTTTTTGGCAGCCACCATAATTAGACTCAGAAAGGCTTTAGTGTCTAGGCAATTCAAATTCTGTATCCTAGCTCAAAATGATCATTTCTTTAGTTACACCAATTTGCTCACCCAGTATTTCTGACAGAGTAGTCTGCAGGGACTCTTTAATGTCTGCCAACTCATTACACTCCTAGAATATATTTCTCAGTTATCTTATTCTTCCCCATCACACCTCCAATATTTGTGGTCTACCCAAAGAAAAATTCTTTGGAGTCTACTTTGGGTATAAAAATACCTATGTAAACACTTCCAAGCAAAGATCCTAAATCTTCTATACTTTGGTGCATATTTAGGAGACATAAATATATCTCCCCATTGTTTCTTTCCGTATTGCTTATCCCCTCTCTCTTCCTGCTCTGATTCTTATAGTTATCATGCAGTATTTTATATGCTCTACTAATTATTCCTTGTTTTAACAGCATCCCCTGTTCTAGATTCTACTAAAAACTCTACCAATGATGGTCTTTTGCTTAGGATCATCCTATTTCTTTCTCTTTGCCTGTACTCTGCCTTCCCTGTCAAGGATTGATGATCTCTAGGCTGCAGTCCAAATAAATTCTTGGCGGCTTCCCATTCTGATGTTCATCGTGTTTCACTGTTGCAGTCATTACACTTGGGTTATCCGTTACCTTTCCCTCTCTGTTATTTGCTCCCCCATATCTTGGTTATTTTGCCATTTTTCTCCAATAAATTCCAGCCCCCACTTACCTATTATGTATATCCGTAATTGCAGTCATACGCATCAGGAAAATCTCTCTTCTCCATTCCTGTGTTGGTTTAGTTCTTAAAATACTTTCGGCTAATTTATGAATATAATATTCTGTATGGTTGTTATTCTGCTTTAAGATCTGTATCCAAAATCTCAGTCTCTTCTTGTTTCTTGAGCTTCGCTCCTGTTTCATCATCATACCTTCCATTTTGAATTACAGGTTTCTGTTTGTGCTATGTATAGGAGCCTTAACTGTGTAGCTCTGAAATATCCCATCAAATTGGTAATCCTAAATTGCCTTGTTCTTTTGGAAGATATTGCCTTGTTCTTTTGGAAGAATCAGCTTATCCCACTTGACGCTTGCCGTCTTCCCCTCTCATATAAAATCTTTCAGCTCTTTATTAATTGCTATCCACAACTTCTCCTCTGGCTGATAAAATATGACTGACCTGTATATAAAACTAAAATGACTAAAAACATTTTAAATGCTTGTATCTTGCTATCCATATCAGTATATCCATGTAACAAAGCTTCCAGTTTCTCAATTTTTGTGTTATTTTTTGTTTAGTTTCTTCTCACATATCCTTAGCTGCCACCCCAGAATCCTTTTTAATAGATACTCTAAATTACTTAATTTTATCATGTCCTCATGGATATGGAAATTACTGAACCAGTTTGTTTGTGGGTGTATAATTTCTAGCTATTGCCTTTATTTTAGCTTCATTAATTTTTTATCTCCAAAATATTTGAAACTGTCACGAAATGTTCCACAATTCTGAAATGTCCTTTTCTGGTTTTATCAGGTATTAAATAATATCATCTGCAAATAGGGCCAGATTTTCTTTACTATCATACCAATTATATTCCTGAATTTCTGAGTCCTTTATTTTCTTTGCCAGTGGTTCTAAATATAATGCAAATAACAAAAGGGAAAGAGGACACCACTGCCTGGTTCCTCTGCTGAAGTAGAAATTTTCAGAGAGAATCTCCACCCACTTTAATTTTTGCCTCCAATCCCTCGTATATCCTCCTATTCAAACCTGTAATTTTATCAGGGAATGCAAATGCTTCCATTGCTGTGTTCATAAACTCCAAGCTTACTCTGTCAAATGCTTTCTCTGCATCAAGATAGTGGTATTTTCTTACATTCTGCTTCCTTCTGGATCATCAACGTTCTGTTAATGTCAGATGTTTGTCCCCACCACAAAACCACATTGATCCATATCCATCAATTTTGGAATCAGCTTTCATTCTTTTAGCCATTATAGACATAAACATGTTACAGTTATGGTTTAGGATTTAAATGGGCCTGTATGAAGCTAGATCTGATGGATCTGTACCCTCTTTTGGTATTGGAGCCACCTCTGCTTTCTTCCAGGATGTTGGTGTTTTTCCTCCTCTTAAAATACTGTTAAACAAAACCTTCCAGATCTTTCAGTTTTTTCCCTCATAGCTTCCAAACTTCCACAGGAATACCATCTGTTTATGAGGACTTTCCTGTAGATTGGTTGTACATCACCATTTTTATCTCATCTCCTCCTATCATAACTGTTAGTAGATGAGCTTCATCTACCTCTAACCTTGGCATATTTAATTCTTCCATAAATACTTCCATTTGTACCTTTTTCTTTATTTCCCCATTTTTCTTCTTTATGCAGACTGTCATGAAATGTATGAAATATTTCTAGTACCTCTACAGGATCTCTTGTTATCTTTGTTATAGGCTCCCTTTCTACTTACTGTTGTCTGAGTTCTGTGCTAAAAGTTTTTGTGCTCTGGCGCTTTAAAAAAAAAGTTGCTTAACAGCAATCTTTCTAAACTCGTGTATTATCGAGGTAATCCCTTATTTTCTGATTAGCATTTTGCAATTGATCCTGATCTTGTTCTGTGTGATTCCCCCTATTCTGCATTACATTAACATTTGTCAGTCCCTCTGAATAATTCTTGCTGCTTCTTTACCATGTCCGTCTTTCTTTTATTTCCACCCTATTTTTTTAAACTGCACTTCAGTTTTATCCCACTCCCTAGCCCATTCCGTAAATTCCTCCCTTTCCAACAGAAAGGTGGGAAAGTACCAGTGTCTCATTTTTATTTCATTACCCTGTGTTTTTATTTTAGTTACTATTGGCATATGATCTGAAATAGTTATTGGATGCATATCAAAGCTGTCGGTTAAAGGCTCATGTTCCTGTGAAATTGAAGCTCTGTCTAGCTTAGCCCAGTTTTTATATCTTGGGGAATAATGTGTAAATTAATTCCGAGCTCCTACTACTGAATTCACATCTTCCATACCAAATATTTTCATAAATTTCTTCAAAAAGATACCCTCCTTTGTTATATTTTCCCTTCTGGGCCTCCCAGACACATATTCTCTGTTGCAAACCAAATTCCAGTCCCCACCTATAAGTAATGTCCCTTGCTGAAAGGAAAATTATGGGAGAAATAATCAGCTAAGCTCCATTATAGCAGTTTTAGGTGAAATATAAATACATACCAGTGTAATCCTCCTCCCTTGCCAGTAGCCCCTTAGTACTAAGAATTTACCATTATCTTTTTTTACCATCTTCTATCACTATTAGAGCTCCTCTTGCAATTAATGTAAGTACTCCTCTTTTCCTTTGTCTTTCTTTTCAGATGTGTTTTCCTGTAGCATAGCTGTTTGCACTCTACATTTTTGTCTGTGTGAGAATTTACATTTAAAGATAATGTAGAAAGTGCCATTGTCAAAAAGTTATTATTCACACCTTTTATGTGTAACACCTTTTTAAGTATCTAGTATCAGCTTTTGTGTTGCGTGCATACACTAATTTTTGCAAGTTGATCTTTTATATAGTTGTTTCTTGTCATATCCATTTGAGCCTATGTCACATCTTACAGATCTTTTTGTTTTATTGAAAGCTCTCAGACAAAAAAACAAATACTCCCCAGTACACCTATTAACTTAATACTAACACAGAAAAATAAGTACAACTTCAAATATTGAAGTTTTACCCTCCTAATAGTAACAGTTGTCCCAAACTGGCAGCCACACTCAGACTTGGGTTAACATAAAGGGATGATTATCCATGCTAAGAGATACGGTACAGCCTGTGCTTGTACTTAGTGCTGTCTGGTTTTGTTTTATTTTTATTGATCTCTCAAATTTGGAAAACACTTGAATGCTTTCGGAAAACATTATCTCCTAGCCATTAAAAGAAAGAAGTCTTCTATTTTTATTGCTCTTTATGAGATTGTTTCCATGGAGACATGAGAACCAGATACAGAGTTGCTTCCGCAAGCATGTATTTGCTAAGGAATAACTTTATTATATTGTGTTATTTTTTATTTGCTTTAAAACTTGTTACTAGATCAAGCCAAGGGTCTTAATCCAGTCACCCCCCCCATGCAAGAGTGAGAAAAAAGCACATTAATTTTCCTTGTATCATGCTGTTTTGACCAGACTTTCCTACAGTACCTACATTTCTTAAAACTGATCAAGGATAAAGGCACAAGAAAGAAAAAAAATGGGGCACCTGTTTACTTTAGCATCCCTATTACACTTGAAAGTAACTAAGAAAACTTTATAGCATGCAGATTATATCATGCATTATAAAAATGTTACTTTTAAGAACAAAATGTGTTTTACTTAGTTAGCTCTCTCCCTCCTCTTCCCCTTTCCAAAGTGTTTTTCCACACATTAATGACATGAGGTAGGACATATGCTTTAAAGTCCCTTACAAGTTTAGCAAAGTAAAAAAAAAAAAAGTTCAATATTTCCAGGTTTTCATGCTCTGTCTTGTTTCACAAATGTAATTAATTCTTTGTAATCCACCATTTATTTGTCAATTTCCAGGTTGCTAACTGTACTCCTGTTTATCTCCCTCTCCCATATCCAGTCTTCGCTTCATTTCCAACGTACTGTCTGTTCTTCTAGTCAGCTGTTGTGCTTTTTTCTGTTTCTCAATCATTTTCCATTGAAACATTGGAAAAGCTATCACTGGCATAGTCTCTCTGTCATCTTTATTACTATAAGAACAAGAATCGGAATCTCGTTCTGTTTCACAGTCCACTGTTTCTTGGACAAACATTTGTATTTCCTACTTAGCATGTTCTGCATCAAAAATGATTTTGTCCGCTAGGAAAGAATATTCTGAAGATAGCTAGGTACAGCAGTTTGAAGCTCACGCCTGCTTCTCAGCATTCCCTGATTAGTAGAAAAATGTACTCCTCTGCCTGGTGTACAGTGAGTGATTATTTACGCAAACCCTTTAATGTCTCCCACTTGTAGTACTTTGTCCTCTTGCCACAGTTTTGTCAGAATCAGGTCTTTCTGATGGTAGAATTGCATCTTTACTATTAAAGGTCTAGGTTGCTTTCTCATGGCCAGGTTTGGAGCATGCACACCATGTGCCCTTTGAGTTAACAGCAACTGCTGTGGAATACAAGTCCGGTTCCTTATTTCTGCTTTTATAAAATTAATACAGTCCGTTCCTTCCCGCTTCTTTGGTAGAGCAGAAAATCTCAAGTTTTCCCTACGTGCTTTTTCCACCAATTCTATCATTTTTTGAAACATCTCTTCTTGATCAGTCAAATATTTAGTCAGCCTTTTCTTCATTTTGAACTCTGATCTTTTCAGTTTTATCACATCCTCTGAATATCTGTTTAAAGCTTCCTCCATTTTTTCTAGCCTTTTTGTAATTTGAATTGATATACTCCATCAGTGTGTCATTTATTTTAATCAGCTCTGAGTACATTTGACTTATTTTTTCCTCTAGGTTACTGGAAGTCATGTTTTGCACCAAAGCTGAAGTTTGCACTGCTTCTTGCTGAACAGCTGCAGAATTCTTCCCAGTCAGTGTTTTTTCCTCACCTTTTGTGATTGATTTTCAATGGCTTTTCAGTTTTAAAACAATCACAACAGTGTTTATAGTTAGAAATTTGTGAACATAAATGAAAAAATTTCAACTAAACCTCACACACAAAAGAAAAATCTGTTTACAGGAGTGTCCATTAACCACCAAGTCATTCAAGTGATCATTGCATTAAATCTAAAATGCAGTTATTTTTGCTTGTCAAGCAGATCTCAAAGTTTTGTCCATGCATTGTTACAAGACATAATCCTGGTTGTTCTTGACTTAATTGTAATGATTTCCAGGTGACAGACTTAAGTTGCAATATTTATAAATTCTTTGAAGGAGGCCGTAGATTCATTTTTCCAATTCTGAGTTATAACCTTTCTTGCTATAGATGGTATAGACCACAAAGTGCGATATTTCATTTTAACACATATAGGAATAGGAGTGTTAAAAAGGATCAGTGATTTAGATAAAACAAATTTATCTCCAAAAAAGCCTGTAAAAAGAGATTGTTATTCAAGTAAGATATTAAGACAGTACAGTCAAAAAACATCTGCTGTCAGTCCGCTTTAAGTTCTTGTTTACATCTCCAACAAACGTTTTTCTGCTTGAGCGTTAATTCATTTTTATGAGATGTGAAGAAAGATCTATGCAAACATTTTTATGTAAAGATATTCCATCCAAGAGATGAGGTTGTATATTTAGAAGATATTAGAATTAATTTTTTTTATCTTTTTCATTCAGAAGTCTGTTATTAACTTGGGTAAAATAGTTCCAGTAATTGTTATTGCAACTTTTTATTTCTCTCTCTAGGTAGTTTAGGTAATAGACCCTGTCCCAATGTGTTTTGTTGCATTAAAAATATTACATATTTAATTAATTTTGGGACATGATCTCTTATTCTTGGTTGCATTGACTTAATTACCCCTTCTACATGTCTGCAGGATTGTACATTTAGGCACGTCTTTATCTAAATTATATTTGTTCTTAATGTAATCAACAGAATGTAGCTTTTCATCTTTCATTAATTGAAATTAATGTAGCATATTTTTCTCTTTAAATGTGATAATTGTTTCTAACTTTGAGGTGGAGATAACTTTGGGTATATGCCATAGGAAATACAAGGAAGACCCATGCTTTATATGTCCGGTTTCTATATACAGCATTTTTAAAAGTATTTAATATAGTAGAAATGAAATAGGAGTCACTTATTTGGTGACTTTTTCCTATAAGGTAATCCTTCAATAACCGATTTTTAGTGTGAGATAATTATTAGAATATCTGTTATGTTTAGAGTTTATAAAAAGATTTCCTAAAAAGTCTTTCCACCTAGCTGCGTAAGTGTTATTAATCTAAAGATATATTGCTTTTTATAACTGATGATGATTAATATAATTCTAGATCTGGTAGTCCTATCCTTCCTGCTGCCCATTCTCTCATATGATGGTTTAAAGCAATTCTTGGTTTATTGGGATACCAGAGAAATCTCAGAAAGTGTTGCATTCTTTAATACAACTTTTTGTGGGGGTAATCATAGTGATTGTATAATACACAAAATTATTTTGCAAGATAATCATTTTGATTATAGAAAACCTTTCTTCTGTCATGAAGAAAATGGTATTCCATTTGCATATTAGATTATTTATATTGTTTATACTGCTGGTATAATTATGATTTATTATATCTTTAATGTTATCTGTTGTAATTATTCCTAAATAATTATTTTTCTTCTTTGGCAGTATATTTAATAAATTTATTTTTGATTCTATTCTTATTTTATTTATAGGTAGGAATTTTGTTTTGTCATCCTTAAAGATTAAACAGATTTTCCTTGAAATACATCCATTGCTAAGAAAACTGCAGATGGAGTATCATTATTGTCTTTTAATGTCAGTAGGATATAATCAGCAAACAGTTGAATTTTAGAGTTTAAATTCTCAGTTATGTTAATACCTTTTATATTTATATCTGAGCTGAGGAAATTAGCAAGTGGTTCCATAATTAGGGTGAAAAGTGGAGGTGAATGAGGACAGCCTTGTTTGTTTCCTTTCAAACTTTATATAGAATCAGAAGTAAAAGTACATATTTTAACATAAGCAAAACAATCATAAAGATGTGTGAAGTTATTTGAGAAATTATATTCTTCTAAAACCAGCAAGAGATATTTCCAGTTTACCAAGTCAAATGCACTATTAATATCAAGATTTATTAATGTTGAGTTTTCTTATGTTTTATTTGCATAGTCAGTTATTATGATTATTCTTTTAATATTATAAGTATTTCTGTTTAAGCTAAAGCCAGTTTGAGCTTCATCAATCATGGAGGGTAGACTATATTTTACTCTGTTAGCATGAATTGCCATGAACAATTTATAAACTACATTTAAAAGTGATATCGGCCTGTATGAAGAGCACTCAGTAGGATCTTTGTCATTTTTAAAATTGGAGAGGTAAGGGTATATTTACAGGAAGGAGGAACTTGGCTAGGTCCTTGACTATAGAAAAAAACTTTGTGTAGTATGCCTAGGGCTTCTTTGGGTAACAGCTTATAAAGTTCAGATGTAATCCCATCATTACCTGGTGCTTTTTTAGGTTTCAGTTTAGAAATTTATGTTTGAATTCAGACATATAGAGCATGGTTTGTCTATTCTATTTGGTCATCACATAGTTTAGTTTTTATATATTTTAATAAATAGTTTAATTATTTTTTCTGGATCTATTAATATATTATTTTGATTTTATTATATTTTGATAAATAGTTTATTTCTTCTGTATCTATTAATATTTTTATTTTGATTGATTTTATTATAATAATCTATTAATTCCTTTAGCATATATTCTGTTTCTGTTACTGTTATTATCTTCCTTTGTGAGTATACTTTTATGTGATTGGACTTAACTGAGTAATTTTGTTTTGTGGCTAAATTGCGCATATATTTGGGATTAATTGAGAAGTTAATCATCTCAATCTTCTCAAGGTTGATTTTAGTTTTACGGTTTAAGATTTCTAAGTATTTGTTGTTTAGCTTATTAATTTCTCCTGAATTATTAATTTTATTTGTCTGATTTTCTCATTATAGCTTATCAAATTCTTGTATTTCATATAATTCTTTGTATTGGTTTTTTTTTGACAACCAATTAGTGACTCTACCAAAAATATATGTTTTTAGATAAATTTCTGAAGTATTTTCTATGTTATTAATTTTTATAAAGGAAGGGATTTCTTTAATAAAAAAAATCCTTAAATTTTTTAAACAAGTTGTATATACTGGTAATCTTCTGATCTTAACATTATTATTAGATTTCCAGATCAGCTCAAAGGTAATTGCATTGTGATCTGAAAGGAGACAGATTACAGTTTGACTTTGCCTAATGTATCAGTCAGGTCACTAGAGACATAAACTCTGTTAATTCTGGATTGTATACAGTGTCTATGAGAATGAGTAAAAAATAATGAATTTGGTTCTGAAAATTCATTTATGTCTCTAAGATGAAACAGTTCAATACATTTTAACAGTGCCTCTGCAGATGCCTTTATTCTCCTTTTGATTACGTTAGTATCACTCGGTGACACTTTACAATTAAAGTCTCCTGCTAGGATGATGATGCTTTTGAGTTTTGAATTACTTGTTCTAGATGTTGGTCAACTGTTTAATTTCTGTTCCAGGAATCCAATACAAGTTAATAAGAGTTAATATCCTGTTATAGTGCTTTATAGTTGCAGTACAAAGCATACCTTTATCATCTTGATATGTTTTTATAACTATAGGCATAGAAGTGAGATATGCTTGCATCTCTTATTATTGTTCCTCATCTATACAAGTTTTGAAGTTCATCAACCTAATAGTAAAAAATAAGAAAAACTGCTGCACAACAATTTAAAATGTTTTATGCTGTGTCCACCCATAAGATCATTGTACTTTCAGACCCTTCTATAAAGTAAATGAATAGTTGCTCTGCAGTGTTTAAGCAACATTTCATCATTTGTTTATATAAAGTGGTGTATTACTGTAAATTAGTTTCCTGTATTATTTCTGTCAAGTATACAGTTTATTGCTTCTTTTGCCATATTTATATAATGTATGGTCATGCCTCTAATACTGAATCTCTAGATATTGTGTATATATATATATATATATATATATATATATATATATATATATGTGTGTGTATATGTATGTGTATATATATGTATGTGCATATATATATATGTATGTGTGTGTATATATATATATATATATATATATATATATATATATATATGTGCGTGTTTCACCACACTTGTAATGCTCAGCATGGTGTGCACTGCCTGGCTATGCTGAGCTGCTGCATGTGCATGCTTTACCAGACTTGTAATGTTCACCTGGAATACATACCCCTTTTGGCCAAGATCACTGCCATTAGTTCCTGTGTGTTGTTGTGGAGTATTTAGCCTTCTCTAGGTTGCAGGACTTAAACAGGCCCTTTCTGGCTGATGTGGGGGACCTTAGTTAATCATTCCCATTTCTTTTCAGCTTCCTAATTCATTGCCAAGTTCACGTCTTGAACCTGGGTTGTATAGGGTATAGTTCTCTCAGTGCAACAGAACTAGTCTTTCCCAAGTATTGTATGTTGCTTGAAGCCAACCAGCATTTCAGTCTGAAGGTGGTGTCAAGAGTTGTCTGTAATCATTTTGATTAACTGTTTTCCTTGCATGGCAGAAAGTGAGGGAGAGAAGTTTTTTCAAAACCTGGATGTGTACAGCCCATACTGGTTCAGCCTGAAGAGTAGAAGCAACACCCCTGACTTTTTAATTCTAACTCGAGCATTATACAACCTCAGAGAAATGTAAATGATTTGTTTAGTAATAATCCCCCAAAGACTGTAACCTTTTGTAAAATTGTTTAAGAAGATGGTACGGTACACAAGGAGAAATACCCTGCTCCCCCACAGAATAGTTTGGTAGGCTGCAACTCTGTCAGCTGTGCACTGATCAGATGAGTATCCATTTGAATGTTTGTGAAATGCATTGTCTACACCATCAGTAGATGAATGCTGCAGTTTTGTGTTGATGTGACAGTCGAGATGTGCAAAACTGAGAACATAGGTGGAAACCATTTTGCTTGTAGTAGGAAGTGGTGGTGGGGCATTAGGAGACCTAGTATAGTATTTGTAGCACTGTTCTTGTGAAAAAGAGCACATCTTGTTGGTATGGTGATGTGCTTAACCTGTAAAATGAGGTAATAAGTATAGTGGTAATTTGTGGGGAAATGGTCAGTTGTGGTGTGAATTGTAGCCCGTTTAAGAACTGAGAAACCCAAATTCTCATGGCAGGAATGACTGCAAACTAGGAGCCATAGTCAAGTCCCCAAATGATGTGGACATCCTACAGAAGGGCCTCACTGAGACAGATGCCTGGTGTCAGAGCCATGGCCTCAAGCTCAATGCCAAAAACTGCAGTGTCATCCACTCTGGTAAAAACTCTGTACCCATGAACTACCAAATAGGCAGCAATCTACTTAACACCGAATGCGTGATAAGAGACCTTTGGACCCAGGTGGACAGTAGTCTCTCCTTTGATAGTCACATCGCCACAGTAGTCAGGAAGTTCTTCTATGTGGCACACCTCATCATAAAAGGGTTCTCATCCAGGAAAAAAGAGGTCATTGTTCCCCTCTACTCGTCGCTCATTAGACCCATTATAGAATACAACGCCCCTTTTGGAATGTACCTCACAAGACATCTGCAGCAGCTGGAAAGGCCACAGAACTACCTCACAAAGAGGATTACTGGCCTCAAACAAATGCCCTACACTGACCGCCTCAAAAAACTCCAGCTTTACTCCGTAGCATATCACCTACTCCGAGGTGATCTCTGCCTAACATATAAAGCTATGTCAAACCCAGAGCTGTTGGACATGCTACACCAAAAGAAATCCCAATCCCTCCAAGCTACATGCTCTAGGGACCTAAACCTTGTCACCACAATAAACAGGACACGCTGGAGGGATAGATTCCTGTCCCAGAGACTTCCTATACTCTGGAACAAGCTACCCATCTATGTCAAGCAAAGTTCTTCATTAGCACTCTTCAAGAAAAATCTTGATGAGTGGATGGGAATTAGGAAATACACCCCGGGGATCATTTCTGTGTTTCTGCTGGACAGTGGCACAGGAAAATAACTTTCTTTAATGGCGTAAGCTATGGAACCTTGCTGGCTTAGGCGTACGTAGGTCCTTGGGCCAATAGCCTAGTACCAACCTATGAACATATGAATGTTTGATACAAATACTCTGTAGAGTATGTATCTCTCTACTGTTTCCATATAGTATCTGTTATAATTTCTTTTGTATTCTTCCAGTTTGTCTTTCTGATCTATCTGTTTAGCTATGAGGCAAGTGGGCTGCATTATAAGGGCATTTCTCTTCCATGAACTGATGTTAATAATTATTGCACATTTAATATCAAATTTTATTTTTTGTTTGATTTGGCCCTTTAGACCTACCATCTGGCTCTAACACCCTTTGACCCTTCTGTTCCCACTATTCTATTTGGCAGTGGCACCAAACACATGAAGGATGTTGTAGCATGCACTTCAAAGTCAAGTCCCTTTTGGAAGTTTTCAGACACACCACTGGGTGGGTGTGTTTTTTTTAATTTTTTTGAAAATTATACTTCTGATTTACCTCCCCTGTATGATAAAAAAAAAAATCACCACTGAATATCTCCACATCTGCTAGCCCAGTGGCATAGAGAGATAAAGCCCTGATTGTGATCCAGGTGACCTGAGGTCAGGTAGTGGCTCAGGCATCTAACAGAGCTGGCAGTGAGTATGGACATGCCTTCTCAAATGCTGCTGTCACCTAGACTAATGTAGTTATTAGCTGATCATCCAGATGTTAGTGTTGTAAGTTAACATAACTGACTTGGTAGCATTAAAGGTACGTCATTGTTATGAAACCACTGTAACCATTACAAGTATTGTACCTTTTAATGTTAAATTGAAACATGCAGAGGATATTTGAAAGGCAGGGATTTTCAGACATCTTGTTCAAACTATTTTGATGTTAGAGCATCACACAAGAATTTTTATTTGAGCTTGTTGAGCATTTTGTGATTACCTCTTCATTTCATTTTGTGCTTACCTCTTCATTTCTTTGAGTGAGTATTTAAGGGTGGATTAAGAGCATTTAAGCAAGGTAGCAGTTTTGGTAATATAGGGTTGTAGGTTTATAGGTTAATACTAGGCTAATTGCCCTTGCGAGCCATTTTAAGCCTAGTCAATTATCTCTTGTGAGATTCAAACCCTGCACCTTGTGTTTCTAAGGCAAACACCTTAACCATTAGGCCACCCAAATATAATGTTATGAAGAGTATTGCCATTTCCTGAAATGTGTTAATGTTTAATATTTTGAAATATTAGCTTGTCACTATCTGTCTCCTTTCAGGTTTAGTATGTGCATGAATTACTGAGACTAGCACATTTTGTGTTTTCCGTCCTGTCATGTTATCTTTAGTAACTTGTGCACTGCTGTATAAGAGGTTTTGACATGATTAGTCAAAACTGTACCGTGTTGCTAGCTCTTGAAAATAATTACTCATTAAGTGATGATTTCTCTTATTGAGGGAGTCTACAATATGCCATACATTCCACTGCATGTGAGACTGGCTTTGCAAGTCTAGAAGTAATTTTTAATTAAAAAAGTTTGAATGTTTCTTATGTTTTTTTTTTTGTTTGTTTTTTTACTGAAGTAATTTGGGAATTGAATTATGTCTTTTACTTGTGAGAGAGTTGTACTAGAATGTTTAGATGTAAGAGGTTATGGTTCTAGAAGTTACTTTTTGTTAAGCCCGTGAGCCAGTGATGGTTACTTTATGTTGTCAGTTACTTTGTTTGTGGTTGTTTTTCTTGTTGAAATTGTCCAACATAATGGACATGTGTGCCTTGTAGAAGCATTGTGTAATACCAAACACAGGAGGGAAGGAAGAAATGTTACACACTTGTCTGCTGTATTCTTACTTAAGCTGCCCATTAGTCTGCCTCTCCAAAAAAGGTAGACTTTGAATATTTAGCACATTCCTGTTAAGAATCATTAAACTAGAACATTGCCCCCCCCCCTCCCCCGGTCAAAATTAGAATTTAAGAACACAATTACTGTCATAGGAACAACCAAGATGGCTGCTTATACTTAGGCAGACTTCCAATTCAGAACAACAGTGGGTGAAAAAGAGTTCTGTAAATTAAGCCCTTTTGTTTGGTGCCAGCTCCCTCCCCCAAAATTAGGCAACAGGCAGGAAAAAACTTAAGGACCACCTCCATAATGAATCTCCATGTACTTGCTTCCATGACAGTAACTAATCCCCACCCTTTTCTGCCTTTCACTGCCTGTTTTAGCTCTTTACTGCCCACTTATGGGACTTATTCATATAAGCAACTGTTGATTAACACAGCTTTTGATCAATTCCTGTCAAATTACTTAAATGTACATAATGTATATATTTGATCTTATTTTAATAGAGGACTGCGGCATCTGCAAAGTGTTAGTCTGCTGATAACTACAGTGTGTGTGTGTGTGTGTACATATATATATATATATATATATATATATATATATATATATATATATATATATATATATATATATTTTTTTTTTTTTTAAGACCGTCTACTTTGCCTGTTTATCTTTTGCCTCATGGTCTGGGTTGTTGCTCAAAAAAGTCTTCGGATCAGTCCACCAACTTGGTTATCTTTATTTATTTTTGATTGTTTTGCATTTATGAAAATTTGGCCTGCATATTTTCTACCTTGTTTAGGTATTTTGCAGAAAATTGTAGCGTAATTTCCTTTTTATTTCTTTGTGCTTTCTACCTGTGTACCAACTGAGCAATAAACCTGTGCTATCAGTCTTTAACCAGTCCTTTCCACTGAAAGGGTGTCTTCATCGTGGAGGTAAGAGCCCACTTGTCAGCTGTTGTTCAGGCAGCCATGGAAATGGTTAGTGTCTTTGTCAGCACCCCACGATGAAGGTATTTCTAGTAGGCCCAAGCCCTGCCACTGGCAGGTGATGTGGTCACCCCTGTCACTGTGGGCCCTCCTACATCATCCCTGTGCATACTGAACCTCAAATGCTACTGAGGGCTTACTGTCACCAGCTTGGAACAGCTAAGTCCAAGTCCTAAGTTTTGGCGGTTTATGCCACCAGTGCTTTGTGATGATTGGACAGCTGAAGCTTCCTGTCCCTTCCCAGGCTAGTGAGTGGGTATTGGTTGCTTTTTCATGTTGTAATGTTTTTTTTTTACTAATACTCTTCCACTGACAGTTTGTAACTTCAGTGCAAAGCACAGACGTAGCATGAAAATCTGGATAGAGTGAATATACTGCTGGTTTTATTTTTATGAATGTTAAAAAATCAAACCATTTTGTCTGGAAAAAGTGATACTTCAAGAGTCCAAACTGTTGTTATCCCACAAGTATTTTTTCCGTAGTTGTTTCACTTAGTTCATGTAGGTCACTCAGTGCACAAATGTATTCAAAACGTTTCATAATTTTATTAACCACTTGTACCTTTCAACCACTTGTTATTGAACCTGGTTTGCTTTTTAAACTTGTACTAGATGGGGATACTTAATTTGGTTGTAGTTTAAATTTCCAGTTACAAAGTTGCATAATAGGTTGTTGATGATGATTATCTGTTATGGAATTCCTAGTTGTGGAATCACAGAAGTTGTCTACAGAAGAGACTGAATGTGTCCTGCATTGCAAGTTTTACTTTCCCAGCATCAATGCAGAAGATGCTGTCTTACATCTGTCCCATGCAGTATAACTGTATTGCCTCATACTTCCACTGTGACCTGTCTCCTTGTAAGATGCATCTTTCTAGAGTCCTTGCGCAGTGCTTTGCTTGAAAACCAATCTTCAGAGTGTATATCTTACTTAGTCCTGTTTGACAGTGATCGTTTCTGCAGTAGGTCTCATTTTCCGTATTTGTTTTATTTTATTTGTATTTGTTTTCCAGGGTAGAACACTGATCTTCATGGACCTTTTTCAGACTTAGCCCGGGAGTGGTATCTGGTTAAGTGACAGCTGGGCAGTGGAGTCTGAGAAAATCAAACCTTGCACCACTGGACCACAGAAAACCGCTCATTAATAACTCCTTAATCCTCTAAGCCAGTTGCCAGACATGTTAAGTTCATAGTTTTTCCCCCTGCAGGATTATACTGACATTCATTTCAAAAAATAACAGAGGCTAAAAAAATCCATTTTATTAATATCACAAGAGCTGCAGATCCCTTTCATTAACTTAACTACTGACCCCCTCCAAGTAACTTAATATTTTATAGTAGTTAATGGAGAAGATCAGCATCCCCTGTAATACTAAATAATTGGATTTCTGAAAGCTCTTTGATTCTTTAAAATGAATGCTTGTGTAGTCCCATGGAAAAAAAAGACATACAGAACTTAATATGCAGTGTAGAAAGCTTCATTGCATATCATGTGTATTAAGGGGGCTTGCATATTAAAAAAAAAAAAAAATCATCACAATGGCAGCAGGATCCTGGGACAACTTGAGCTCCTTTCCAGCTCTGAACTTTAGGTTAAGTCCAGCAAAAAAAAAGTTTGGAATCGAGGACCCAGAAATCGAGGGGCCACTAAGAGCAGCTGAAGGTCAGATGCTGGGGGAGCAAGATACATTTTTTAATTTAAAAATCTGTGGGTTGCAGGATATATTAATGTTGTAGAGTCCTGGATGCATCAACTGCAGCCCCAAACTACCCCCAAATAATACCATTTCCCTTCACTGTTTCTGGTTACTGTTGCATGTGAATCCAACATTTTAGGTGGAGAATTTACAGCTAGACAGCAGTTACCACAAAGCAAAAGGGATTTGTACTTGGGGTGCTGCTGCCCTCCTTCCTTCCCGCTGCTAGTCAGAATCCTGGCTGTAATCCACTTTTGACCTTTTATAGTGCCAGTGTTCTTAGTACATTTCTAATCTGGCAATTAGTTCACATTCTAGTACACATGATGTTCAGTTTGGCAAAAATCTTAATATTTCTAAAGTTTTTTCATTAAATCTGTACCTGACCTTTCTAAATGCAAATGAAATAGAAGTTCAGCTGTTATTTGGAGTCTTCGTGATAAGACACTGTGATCACTGCTGTTTCCAGTGTCATAAGACTTAAGCAGACGTGATGAGCCTAAGGTAATTTGTTCAAAAGATTTGTAGCACTCTGAGTAAACATAGTGTCCGCTGGAGAGACATTATGTTTGTCACCAGTTGCTGAAGTGGTACTAATGGGTACAAACTGCAAGCTTCTTACATGAACTGGAACCATTTGTGAAAGAGTTTGTTGTGTGAAACAGGGTTATAGCTGTTGAAAATGGTGCTCATCTGTAGAAGGAAAGTATTTTATGTAGCGCTTTCAAGGCAAAATCTTCATATACTGGGTACAGAACTTTTGCAGTTAGGTACTTGCGAGAGTGTGTACACACACGCATTTATAAACACTTGGCATGTACATGCGCGCGCGCACACACACACACACACACACACACACACACTGTGTAGTTGTGAAATGATCAAATAAGTGGAGGAAATCTATTTATTCACACCTTTACCCCATATACAGCCTAGAGGTTGCTTGTTCTGTATTTATTTTTGTGGAGAAAACTGGCCATATTCTGCCTGGACCACTCGCTATGACAATACTGACGAGCATGGTGCTTTATCATTTCATCTCAAGATCAGTAGAACCCCATCAGCACTCCCACTGTATACTTTATTCGGTCATTGGTGGGCTGGATCACTTCAGTCATTGTCTGGGATTAGAAACCGCTGCCTAAGAAAATGTAATAGCTCTTCCCCTTCTGGTCACCCTGTAACAAAAGCAGTAGCTTATGACAGTGATTTTTATTCTCACCTAAACGCCTGCATTGAATCACATGTCCCTGTTTGTCACAGATATAATGGTAAATTTAACAATAAACCCCTGTGGTAGAATCCTAGCATCACCAAACTTCACAGTAAAAGAAGGAAACGTCTAGCCCTAGGGAATAAACTTAAATCCCTCCTCATACCTCAAGTGTCCCTAATATTCAGGATAATCCCTGATATTGCCTCTAAATGTTGCTCTATGTATCAAAAAAATTTTACTTTAACATTATTTTACCCTCTCTAATTTGTTACATAATTGTAGACATTACACTTACAGATGTCTTGTTCATTTGGAAATTCAAGGTTGGTACATATTCTCTTATTCTATCAAAATTTAAGTGAATGCTGACAATATTTAAGTGTCACTGATTTTAGTTCTTTGTCCATAATTTTAGAGAAAAGAGGTTCAGCACTATGCCCCAGTTCTAATAAGGAACTCAAAAGGTCTGCAAAGACCTCAAACAAAAGGTCCAGTTTTGCAAAGCTAAGTATGAACTGGATTTCACTAGTTTTCCCAAAGATAATAAATAACAAAGCCTTTTTAACTATGTCAGGAAATTCATAAGTAATGCTCAGTTTTGCATAGAACTGAAATTGGATGGTACAGTATACTTTTATCCAGAGGCATCCCAAATATGTTTGTAGTTAAATTTAGTTCCATTCCCCACTCTTTCTTCACGGTTTTCCATCCTTGCTGCTCTACCTTTGCTCCTCCTCAAGTCACCTGTGATCAGATCCTGACTGCTCTATTCAAAACCAAAAGAAAAAAAAATATCTCCATGGGTCCTGTCACTGTATTAGGCTGTGTCCTAGTCAGCAGCAGACATAGCCTCACTGACTGCCTTGTACAACTCATCAGTCTGAGCCTCGCCTCTGGATGCATGTCAGAGACTTGGGAGAAAGGCCATGGTGTATCCTTCTGCAAGGGTGGCCCAACCAGTCACCCTGGAAAATATAGTACAATTAGCTTTTCCAGTATCCAAGTCATGGAATACATACTACAGGTGAAAACAGCCCTTTCAAAAGCCAAAAACATAGCATCAATGGGACCAGATGGTGCCCCAGGCTGCGTCTTGCATGAACTAACCCCCCCACCTAAACACACTGTTCAACCTCAGCCTCTCCACAGGCTATGTGCCCTTAGAATGGCGCACAGCAACAGTTATTCCACTCCACAAAGGAGGGGCCACAAATGACCCTGGTAACAATCGCTCCATAAGCCTGACTAGCCTGGTCTGCAAGGCTATGGAGGGCATCATCATGGAACTCATTAACAAAGACATTGGAAACCACTAAACAGTTGACCCGACCCAGTTCGGCTTTAAGGGCAGATCATACCTACTAAACCTGGTTGAGTTCTTCGAGACAGTTACCAGGGCCATAGACGAGGGAAAGGTGGTTCACTCAGCCTACCTTGACCTCGCCAAGGCTTTCGACACCATTCCCCACTCTGGTATTACAGGAAAAACTCACCAGCCTGAACATAAACCCCTATGTCACGAGATGGGTTGCCAACTGGCTTACAGACAGAACTTACACGGTAAGAATAGCGGGCTCCAGGTCCGACTCTAAACCAGTCACAAGGGGTGTCCCGCAAAGCTCAGTCCTGGGACCCCTTCTGTTTGGCATATACTTCTCAGATGTATAGGCAAACACAGGAGGACCATGTCTAACCAAGTTCGCTGATGACTGCAAACTGGGAGCCATAATTGACTCTCTGGCTGACACGGAAATCCTCCAAAAGGGCCTTACTGAGACGGACACCTGGTGTCAAAGTCATGGCCTCAAGCTAAATGCCATAAAAATGCATAGCCATCCCGTTTGGAAAAAACAAAACACAGACGAATTACCAAATAGGTGGCAGCCCTCTTAATACAGAAGAGGTAATAAGAGATCTGGGGAGCCAAGTAGATAGTAATCTCTCTTTTGACAATCATATTGCCAAAGTAGGTAGGAACTCCTATGTGGCCCATCTAATTACTAAAGGGTTCGCATCTAGAAATAAAGAGGTTATAGTGCCCCTCTACTCGTCACTCATCAGACCCATCATAAAGTACAATGCCCCATTTGGGATGTACCTCACAAGACACTTCCAACAGCTGGAAAGACCAACCACAAAAGTACCTCACTAAGAGGATTACTGGCCTCAAACATATATCTTATGCAGCCCAACTGAAAAAACTCTGGCTGTATTCAGTGGCATATCGCTTACTCAGTGGTGATCTCTGCCTGACTTACAAAGCCATGTCCAACTCAGAATTGATGGACATGCTTCATCTAAAGAAATGCAAGTCACTGCGAGCCACGCACACTAGTGAGCTAAACCTTGCCACAACAATAAATAGAACATGCTGGAGGGATAGATTCCTGTCACAGAGACTCCCCATGCTTTGGAACAAAATTCCAAACTACATTAGGCAGAGCCCCTCACTAACGCTCTTCAAGAGAAACCTTGACGTGTGGATGGGTAACAGAAAATACAGCCATGGGATCACTTCATTGGCTCTGCTTGACAGAGGATCAGTTAATTAATCAATGGAGCGGCGAAAGCCGACACACTCTGGCTAGGCTTATAAATGCCCTCAGCCAGATAGCCTAGTACCTGCCTATGAACCTATTACAGAGTTCATAAACCAAGATACTGGCAGCCTACAAGCCATCAGCCCATGTCAGTTCAGCTTTGTGAAGGGCTTGTGGTGGTGGTCTTTGACAAGGTGATTGAAGTACCTGATGATGGCAAATCCTTGAACAGTGCTTTCTTGGACATAGCTAAATCTTTTGGTGCTATTTCACATTCTGGTTTAATTGATTAAATCATCATACTAAATATTAACCCCTATGTAACATAGTAGATAGTGGCTCACATATAGAACTCGCGCACTTTCAAATTGACATCAAGGGTCTGTGGCTGACAGAGTTTGCTGATGACTGCAAAGTTAGTGCTGTGGTTAACTCCTTAGTTGATGGCCATATTCTGTAGAAGGGCCTATAGGCCATACTACTATCTGGTGCCAAGACCATAGTCTCAAGCTCTTTAAAAATGCAGTCTTTCTTTTTTTGAAGGAGGAATACACCTTTGCCTATCACATAAATGGGACCCTTCTCAAAGTTGATTCTTTATTAGAAACAAACATTTTTATGGACAGTGATGTCTCCTTTGACTATTGTTCTGTATCCTAGGAGTGTGTGAATTGAGCAGATTTGTTGTATTTTGAAAAATCTTTTTTAAGGGAACGGTAAAAGGGTTTGCATTGCCTAAGCACTTGACTAAGAGTCATTCTGTTGTACGGTATTGCAGTTGATGTAGAGGGCTAAAGCTCTGAGCACTTACAGGGTTGAAGTTTTTCCATCTTTATTTGCCTGCTGTGTGAATCTGAGCAAGTCACTTAACAAGACAGTGCTCCTGGGTCACCTTTGAAGGGGGATATTTGTAACCATTGGGGATATTCATTTCAGATCACTTGAAGGCAAGGGGAAGCAATGTGGAGAAGTGACTGTGAGGCTTTGCATTCTGACTTGTAGAGGAAGATGCATTAGTGAAATAATGAGAAATTGTTACTCCTCCACAAATATGCAGATGTTTTGTGATACTACACGTATGCATAAAGGCTGCACAAGGAGGTGCATTTCAAGATTTGCACTAGAAGACACATGAAATACTGCTGCACTTCAGTAACTGTAGCCAGATGTGAGGAGAGAGCTGCATAACAAAAATGTTTGTACACCACAAGGGGTGCTGTAGAGTAACAACAGAGTGGTGTCTTTCACTCTTGGAGGTATGCAAGAGTAGGGAAACACTTTTTAAAAAATGATTGTAGATGTATTCCTTTGTTTTATTCTGAGAGGAAAGGTAGTTGAATAGATCAGTCTTCATAAGGAGATGGCAGATTCAAAACTAAAGTCTTCATGGATTTAACATTATTCATATTTTAGGATGACGAGCAAAGTGTACCGATGGTTGACTAGGCTCTTCAGTGTAAACAATAGGCAAGAAAAAAATGTAAAGCAGTCCTTATGTGGTATTTACAGTCCTGTTCTGTACTAT
Organism: Protopterus annectens; assembly: GCF_019279795.1. Lineage (NCBI taxonomy): Eukaryota > Metazoa > Chordata > Ceratodontiformes > Protopteridae > Protopterus > Protopterus annectens. The sequence continues at coordinate 396,555,763 of NC_056751.1, forward strand.
CTAAAGCCAGCCAAGTTGTCTTGGGTGGTATGCAAGGAGATTACAATTCTGAACCCCCTTGCATGCTATAGCACTGGAGTTCACAAGAAAGCAGTGCGTGTTGCTTAGTTTTTGGAGCCACATGAAAATGTAATGGGTTTTGGGTACAGCCTATGCTTATGTGAAAGCACCGTTCTTTTTGTAATCATGCATAATAGGATGATTCAGAGAGGGCCGTACTGTGCAAGATTACTGTAGCGCAGCAGAGAAATTGGAATGCCTACGCAGTTATTAGCCATGTATACTCATTGTTGTTACAAGTCAGAATGTGAGCAGGGTAAGGAAGATTATATCCTGACTTAGTTTGCCACTCCTGATCATTACTACTTTGTAGTGTGAGCTTGGGGTGGAGGGGGTGCATATGATTTTGCATACGTGTTTATAGTGAAAAGAGACTACGAGCAGTGTATATGTCTATATGTAGATGAGAATGCATGTATGTAACACTGGGAGCTTTTAGATATAAATGTGGGTGGGGTTGAGCCTGGGAGCCTATAGTGTGTATGTATATGGAGGTGGTTAGACAAGATTTGAGTCCATATATATGTGTATTTGCTGCAAAAGGAGACTTGTTAGCCTGACTTGTGCTTTTGGATACGTGTTTAAGCATTATGATTATGTCACTGTGAACCTGTGCATGTATCTGCTTGTGTATGTGAAAAGGAAAGGATAAGTCAAGGAAGTTATTGGATAATACTACCTCTGAATGAGTAAAGGTATGAGCATGTATGTGCAAATGGGAGGGGATGAGGCTGGGATCATGTGCAAGTGCGTTTGATCGTGTTGCTGAATACAGGGCAAGAATGGTACCTTTATGTATGTGTATGGGTTGTTGGAGAAGGTCTTAAGAGAATAGAAACATACTGGGCAAACGAGTGCAGGGAGCATAAGATGCCTCTTGCCTCCCTTTGCAGGCCCTTAATGATGCTTAACTCCCTTAGCGAACAGGGCAGTCCATGATAGCACTTGCATGATGGGTGAGAGAAGAATAAGTACATGTTCTTCGTGTTTCACTGTTGCAGTTATTACATTTGGGTAATATGCTTGCAGGTTGCCCTCAGTCAGCCTGATTAACAAAGTCTTGGGTCCTGCGTTGGTTGCTGTCCCTTCTTCCATGACGTCAGGGGTATAAAACATGCAGCCAACACCATTACATCAGTGCCCGAAGCAGAAGCAGTTCGCAAGTGCCGGTCGGCCGACTCCTGAAATTTTCATTTTCGAGTTTCAGAACCGAAGTCTTCAACTAAAAGCTAAGTACCCTGTTGGGGAAACTTTTTCTTGCTCCTTACTGATGTCAGTAAAAGTTAATTGCATTACTTGTGGAAAGCAAATACCTAATAAAGATTTTCATTTGTACTGTATTCCTTGCGTAGGCCTTGACCACGGTATACCTTGCTGTCAGTTTTGTGCTTTATTTAATCAGCGTACTATCCGTTGTTGGTATATTTTTGCCTCTGAATATTTCGGTTCTCTGTTTAATTATCCAGAAATGTCGTCGGTTAGCCATCTGAATACCGGGATTCTGAAAAACTGCAAAGATAAAGGCAGAGACAGGCTACCGAGGTCCAAATCTGCCGATGATGCGTCTCCTAAGTCAGTCGCCAGTACTCAGTGAGGCCCTTTCGCAGCCCCTGATACCTGCTACTTCTGAGTCGCAGGCCTCTACTGAGACCCATTTGGAGTCAGGTATGCCGCAAGATACTTCAACTATGGAACCCGCAGATGTTTCTCCCTTGGATGGGTCCAGAGCCGCTGTGCAGGCACTGGCTTCTGAGGGTGTATTCAGGCCTACGGACTTGCATATTAAATCGATGCCTCCTTCATTACTGAGGCCTAAATCTCGATGCATGTCTAAAAAAATGACACCAAGGCCTCATGCTTAGGCCTCTATGCCTAAAAAACAAATTATAAAAATGGCTGAAGATCTAATAACTCTAATCAGGGGTAGCCAACCCCCCTCCCCTTCTAAGAGGCCTAGGGCTGAGCTTGACTATGAATCTTCTGATCAGGATTCTGTTTTTTCTGACTCTTCTGATGACCTGGATTTGTCCTTGCCTACTTATGAGGATTCCGATGCTGAGGACTGTATTCCCTCTGCTTCCCCTCCTTAGGATTTTTCTTCTGGGGAAACCTTACATATTCTAAGGGAGCATTTTTCACTGGGAAAGCCAGGAATTTTCTGATTCAAAAAGAGGCTTAGGGATTTCCTTCTCCTACCTCAGCATAGGCCTTTGGCTATTCCTCCTGTACTAGACATTGTTGATGATGCTTTCTCAGAATCCAGTTTGGCCCCTGATTCCCTGCCTCCTGCTCCCAGTAAACCTGACAGATACTACAGGGTCCCAGAGTCCCACAAGTTCCTTTTCAGAAACCCTATTGCAGATCCAGAGACTATTTCACAGGGGCCCAAGGGCATTAAGGCCTCTACTGCTAAAAATCCTACCCCTTCTGATAGAGACTCCAGGGCGCTGGATAGATGGGTTAAAAAGATTTTCACTTCAGCAACCTTGGCCATTAGAGCTTTAAACTGCCAATTTCATATGTTAAAATATCAGCAACATGTTATTGGACTGCTTAAACAGAAAATCATGTTGATTCCTGACTGTGTGGAAAATAAGTACTTACAGGATTTATTGCATTCTGCTGAACAAGTTAGAAAACATACTTTGCAATGTGGTTCTGATTCATTAGAGGCCTCTTGCAGGGCTGCTGTTACTGGGTCTGTGCTTAGAAGGCATGCTTGGCTTAAGGAGCAATCTTTGCCTGATCATGTTAAAGCTAAATTGTTGGATGCTCCTTTAAATCAGGACCACCTGTTTGGCAACAAGGCTGAAGAAGTTCTTAAAAAGATGGAAGATAAAGCTAAATCTATGCAACTGTTAAATATTTTTTTTACAAGTTCAGCCTCCTAGATTTAGTAGACACTGACCCTCTAAGAATTGGTCCTTTCTAGCCCCTTCCAGGTCTTCTCAAGCCAAACCCAGACACAGCAAAAAACCCAGGTTTCAGTCCCAGGGGACTCACAGAACTAAGCAGTGGGGGGGGGTCTCCACTTCCAAGTCTGGGAATAACAAGACTCCGCCTTATGGTAAACTGTCTCAATGACTTCCTTTTAATATTTCTTCTGACTACCCCTTTGCGGGGGAAAGATTGCTTTTCATGCAAAGAACTGGGAACTCAGAACTGGGAACTCATTACCAAGGACAAATGGGTTTTAAATATAGTGTCCCAGGGATAACAGATTTTACTTCCACATGTTGCCAATGCTAAATGGGTGGCCAGACCTACCCCCAAATCAGTGGGCAGAGGCTCAAAAACAAGTCTCTTAAGCATGGGGGCTATTCAGCTGGTACCAGAAGAGGAAAAGGGACAAGGTTTCTACTCTAGACTTTTCCTGGTACCCAGAAAAGACAAATCATGGCGTCTTATCCTGGACCTGTCTACTCTAAATGCCTTTCTGGAGATTCCAAAATTCAAGATGCTGACTCTTCACCAATTACTTCCTATATTAGGCAAAGATGCCTGGTTGGCAACACTAGATTTAAAAGAAGCATACCTGCACATCCCAATCAGGGAATCTTGCAGAAGATACCTACGCTTCAAAGCAGGCTACATGCACTATCAGGTCTCTGCACTGCCGATTGGCTTATCTACTGCGCCCAGGGTATTCACAAAGTGTCTAGTTCCAGTTTTGCATTTTGCAGGCAAAGAAGTATTCAAATATACCCATACCTGGACGATTGTCTAATTCAGGCAGAAAGCCAGGACATACTTTTAAATCATCTGGCCTTTGTAAAAAGGGTTCAGACTTGTCTGGGGTACACCATAAACGAAAGGAAATCACAACTGGTACCCTGTCAACAAATTACATTCCTGGGAGCAAGTTTGAATAAAACTTCACAGATGGCTTACCTCATGCCAGAAAAGCAAATTCATTTGACAACCTACTTCAAACAAGTGGGCAGAAAAATCCTGCTTATCTGCAAGACAAATACTACAAGCCTTGGGGCTCATGGCCTTCTGCATTCTTCTAATTCCATATGCAAGACTGCATATGAGGAAACTACAGTGGTATCTAAAAAGCATCTGGAGTCAACATTCTCACAGCCTAGAAACAATGATTCCTATCATACCTTGCCTACACCTAGAGTTCCTTTAGTGGGCAGAGGCCTGACACCAAAACAAGGGACTACCTTTCATACCACCCCCTGCCACCCAAACCCTAACAGATGCATCAGACTATGCATGGGGGCTCACCTGGCAGGGAAGTGCATTCAGGGCTAATGGAACCCAAGTCAAATGCACCTGCATATCAATCAAAAAGAAATGTTAGCTGTACAGAATGCTCCGACAGCCTTCAAGGATTACCTTCTTCCAGGACAACTAATGGTAAAGATGGACAACACCACGGTTATGTGCTACATAAACAAGCAGGGGGGTACACATTCTTACCCCCCTCTGCAGACTAGCTATGGCATTGTGGAACACAGCCTTGAGCTACCAAGTGCACCTACAAGCTTAATTCTTGCCAGGAAAATTAAATACACTGGCAGATGGACTAAGCAGAAACCTCATGGACCCACTCGAGTGGAAACTGGAACCAAGGATTTTCAGCATATTGACAAGCGAATGGGGGAGCCCAGATATAGACCTGTTTGCCTCCCCCCAGAACTACCAATTGGACAAAGTTTGCACAAGGACTCCCCACAAACAAGCCTGAAAAGTGGATGCTCTGTCCTTCAGCTGGAAACGCCTATCAATCTATGCCTTTCCCTCAATGCCCCTGCTCTCCAAAGTACTACTAAAAGTCAAACAGGACAAACCAAGGATGATTTTGATTGCTCCAGACTGGCTGCGCCAACACTGATACCCCCCTCCTGCACAGTGTGTCATGGTTATCTCCATGGCACCTGTCTCAGACTCCTTCCCTGCTGTCTCAGCCGGAGAACCAGATTCTGCACCCTCAGCTTCCAACACTGAACCTTGCAGCTTGGCTAAACTCTCCCTTACCATCCCTCAGAAAACCTGTGAGGGATGTCATCTTAGAGGCAAGGAGGCTTAGTACTAGAAAATCTTATGCTGAAAAATGGAAAAGATTCTGTGCCTGCAAACAATCTCAAGGGATGAGCACAGCAGCGCCCAGTTTACCTCAGATTTTACAATACTTAACTAAGATGCTTCACAAGGGCGTGTCTTTTTGCTCCATTAAAATCCACGCCTCAGCCATTTCAGCTCATTATAACACAGAACCACCCCTCTTCTCTCACCCACTCCTCAAGCAGTTCCTCAGAGGGACCAGAAATTTGAGACCACCCAGGAGAGCTCCAACCCCAGCCTGGAACCTTAACTTTGTATTGGAGAAACTCACTCTACCTCCTTTCGAGCCAGCTGTGACTGCAGACTTGAAATTTCTTTCTTGGAAAACAGCTTTCCTTTTTGCAATTACTTCAACTAGAAGGGTATCTGAATTACAGGCCCTTATGGCAGTGGAGCCTTTCATCATCTTTCATGTGGACAGGTTGTCACTCAGAACCAATCCATCCTTCATGCCCAAGATGGTATCCAGTGTGGCTCTTAATCACATTCATTTCTGCTGTAAGCACCATGGAAAACCTATCCCCCAGGGGATCAGACCTCACTCCATCAGGGCTGCATCTACTTCTACAGCCTTTCTCAGAGGTGTTCCTACCAGGGACATCCTAGAAGCTGCTACCTGGAATTCTGTACAGACTTTCACCAAGCATTATCATTTGCCAATTTCACTAAATCCAGAGCTGGCTTTGCCACTGCAGTCTTGCAGGGCCTTATAGCTGGCCCTAATGCTATTTAAACTCCTCCACCCAACCATAGCTTTGGGAATCTACCCAAATGCAATGACTGCAACAGTGAAACATGAAGAACATAGTACAGTTGTGTACGCTTACCGTAAATGTAGATGTTCAAGTGTATTCACTGTTGCAGTCCTGGTTACCCTCCCTCCTGCCCCCTAACTTCTTTTGGCTATACCTCTACTTTCCTTTGCTATGCTTAAAAGCCTTTTTGGTGTATTTGCTTTTTTGTTGGAGGTGTACCTTTGTGTTTTTATGTTTAATTGCTTCCCATTAGGGGGGCACTTGACATCTGTGGCAAGAAAAACTGATGTAATAGCATCGGCTGCATGTTTCATACCCCTGACGTCATGGAAGAAGGGACAGCAACTGAGGCAGGACCCAAGACTTTGTTAATCAGGCCAACTGAGGGCAACCTGCAAGCAGATTACCCAAATGTAATGACTGCAACAGTGAATACACTCGAACATTTACATTTATGGTAAGTGTACGCAACTGTACTTTCTATATGTCCATGCAGGAGAGATGAGACCGAGAGCCTAAGTGATAATGTGTGTTTTTGTGTATGTTTGTGTATAATGTATTTATTTATATCTATCTATAGAAATATATATGTGTGTATGTGTGTATATATATATATATATATATATATATATATATATATATATATATATATATATATCTTTGTAAAGAGCGAGATATGCATATGATATGCCTATTTGTAGGCATGTAAACATTCTATATAAATGAGCATTTGTAATGTAAAACAAAGACTTAAGCAGACAACTATGGGCTTCCCCGAGTATACTTTTGATCACTTGCACAGTGTAAAAATAAAAAAAAGAGGTTTTATTAAGTGCTTTTGACCCTTTACATCCATAGACTTCTTCAGAATAAAACACAGTTTATAAAAAACAACTTAAATAATAAAAGCACAAATTCAACTAATAGAATAATGGCACTTTCATGGGTTTTTTAACATTTATAATGTCAAAAGATTTTACTGCAGGTGGAAGTGATTTATTCTGATTCTGCCAGCGCTACTTTGTAGGAGGTTATGGAATAGTAAGGGGTAGGAATATGCCCATTCCCTGCTGTTGTGTGATGTGGGGGGTGCAGGGGGGCTCGGCCCCTGCAAAAAACATTTTGTTTGCTTGTTATTTTTATTTTGAGTTTCGGTCCTTTTGGCTTGATGTTTTGCACTGTTTTTGCACTTAAGGTATTCTGAAGTGTATGCATAATACACACAAACACATACACACACACATATATATATATATATATATATATATATATATATATATATATATATATATATATAGGTTTACCTTGAAAATGCTGAAAGGCATTTATTTGAAGCTTGAATATTTGAATGAGCTGTCCAGGTTCCTGAAACACTTAATGGAGTATTGGTCATATCCACTTTAGTGAATGCCAGTGTGCATTCGCACATCTGAGGTCGACTTTTTGATTGGAGATCACACTACAGTGGGGATCGGGAAATATACCCTTTTCCTCACTGTAATACGATCTCTGAGTTTGTGTATATAATATGCAGGGAGTGTGGGGGGGGTGCAGGGGGCTTGGACCCCTGTAAAATATTACTTGAACATCACTGGATGTTAATGGAGTAGGTTCTTGTGGTATAAATTAATCTTTAGTTGATAACACATGCAGTAGGTTCTTGTGGTATAAATTAATCTTTAGGTGATAACACATGGAGTAGGTTCTTGTGGTATAAATTAATCTTTAGGTGATAACACATGGAGTAGGTTCTTGTGGTATAAATTAATCTTTATAGCAATAACCCACGCCTGGGTGTGGGTAATGCTGGATTTACCCACGGTTGGCGTGGTTTGGTCCCAAGGGCGAAGCCCGAGGGACCAAACAAAGCCAACCGTGGGTAAATACAGAATTACCCACACCCAGAAGTGGTTATTATATATTAATGACATTATTTAAGAAAAGAAATAATTACTTTTCTTAAATAATGGCATTGTATAATGCCTCTTTACTGCCCTTCCGCAGCTGTCTGGTATTCTGCGGCAGTTCTGATGTACTGCGCATGCCTACGCAGTACATCAGAGCTGTGGGCAAATGCACTGTTTCGCTATGTTATCTCCGTTGCTTATTTTAAAGCTGTCTCGCTATGTTAAACCCATGTAATATAGCAAGACAGCTTTAAAAAAAAGCAACGGAGATCGCCGTTGCTTTTTTTAAACCTGTGTCGCTATGTTAAACTCTTTTAACATAGCGAGACAGTGTTTTATACTAACGGAAAAAGTCCGGGCGACCGGACCTTTTTCCGTTAGTATATTGAGGGATTTACAATGGGCACGCTGGTTGTGCTGGCCAATCAGCGTGCACGTTGTACGGGAGGAATTGTATAATAGGTGATAACACATGGAGTAGGTTCTTGTGGTATAAATTAATCTTTAGGTGATAACACATGGAGTAGGTTCTTGTGGTATAAATTAATCTTTAGGTGATAACATATGGAGTAGGTTCTTGTGGTATAAATTAATCTTTAGGTGATAACACATGCAGTAGGTTCTTGTGGTATAAATTAATCTTTAGGTGATAACACATGCAGTAGATTCTTGTGGTATACATTAATCTTTAGTTGATAACACATGCAGTAGGTTCTTGTGGTATAAATTAATCTTTAGGTGATAACACATGGAGTAGGTTCTTGTGGTATAAATTAATCTTTAGGTGATAACACATGGAGTAGGTTCTTGTGGTATAAATTAATCTTTATAGCAATAACCCACGCCTGGGTGTGGGTAATGCTGGATTTACCCACGGTTGGCGTGGTTTGGTCCCAAGGCGGCCGAGGAACCAAACAAAGCCAACCGTGGGTAAATACAGCATTACCCACACCCAGAAGTGGGTTATTGCTATTATACAATGACATTATTTAAGAAAAGAAATAATTACTTTTCTTAAATAATGGCATTGTATAATGCCTCTTTACTGCCCTTCCGCAGCTGTCTGGTATTCTGCGGCAGTTCTGATGTACTGCGCATGCCTACGCAGTACATCAGAGCTGTGGGCAAATGCACTGTTTCGCTATGTTATCTCCGTTGCTTATTTTAAAGCTGTCTCGCTATGTTAAACCCATGTAATATAGCAAGGCAGCTTTAAAAAAAAGCAACGGAGATCGCCGTTGCTTTTTTTAAACCTGTGTCGCTATGTTAAACTCTTTTAACATAGCGAGACAGTGTTTTATACTAACGGAAAAAGTCCGGGCGACCGGACCTTTTTCCGTTAGTATATTGAGGGATTTACAATGGGCACGCTGGTTGTGCTGGCCAATCAGCGTGCACGTTGTACGGGAGGAATTGTATAATAGGTGATAACACATGGAGTAGGTTCTTGTGGTATAAATTAATCTTTAGGTGATAACACATGGAGTAGGTTCTTGTGGTATAAATTAATCTTTAGGTGATAACATATGGAGTAGGTTCTTGTGGTATAAATTAATCTTTAGGTGATAACACATGCAGTAGGTTCTTGTGGTATAAATTAATCTTTAGGTGGTAACACATGCAGTAGATTCTTGTGGTATAAATTAATCTTTAGTTGATAACACATGCAGTAGGTTCTTGTGGTATAAATTAATCTTTAGGTGATAACACATGGAGTAGGTTCTTGTGGTATAAATTAATCTTTAGGTGATAACACATGGAGTAGGTTCTTGTGGTATAGATGGAATACCTTGTTCACATGAGCATCAAGGTATTCAGTTCATTGCAGATGTGAGGAAACTGCACTTTAGTAGTTTTGTTAGCTTAACACAGTCGTGCAAAGAAGCTTTTGGCTTAAAAAGATGCACACATACAGATATAGCACTGTATATGATGTCAGTTCTTTTTTCAGGGCTCTGTAATTTATAGAGTCGTTGGATGGGATGCTTTTCAAACACGAAACTTCTCTGTTTTATTGCATCTTTTCTCCAATTCTGTTGGTGAGAGTGTAAAATCCTTCCCCATGTTGGTGGAATATGGCACTCCTCAGCTGTATTTAACTGCCTCCAAGGTTAGAGGTTAAAAATATTTTCTCATTCATTAACACAGAGGTTTAGATACCTGAAAAGTACCACATTCTAAGCTAATATTAATTTACGAGTTGCTAAAGTTAGTAAACTCATTTTAAAATTATTCAAAACCAGAATAGCAGCTCACTTAGGGAACTGCTTACCCACTACAGTAGAGAGTCGATTATCTGAACGTCGATTAGCAGAAATGTCAGTTATCAGAACCAGCCTTCCAAGGTTTTTGGGTAGGAAAAAACGGAAACTCTGAATATGTAAACATTATATATATTTGCTTGAGCATGTTTTTTGAGCTTGTAGCCAGCTCATGCCTGAAAAATATTCTTTATTGTCCACTGGAATCGCTGAATGGTTGAAAAGTGTATACCTGCATGCAGAAAAAAAACAAGATTTAGAAGTTTTTTTATCTGGTTCAATTATATGATTAACTGAACAATTTCATTATCCGAACTACTATAGGTCCCAATTAGTTTGGATAATCGATTCTCTACTGTATGTGCCAAAAGACGACATATTGCAAGATTATTTGAAATGTATATTTTAATACAAATGTGTGAAGTCTCAGCCTTTGTCTTCCAAGTATGTTGCAAAATAAAGAGCAGCCGTAGTCTTTTGTAAAGTCTTTAATTGATCGTTTGTAAGCATATGTAAACTGTCCAAATGCAAGAGCAACAGAAACTGATGAAAAACACCACAGTTTAATTCCCCACAGCTGATTTCACAAATATCAGCTTGCTGAGTTTATCCAGCTGAATTAGCAGTTGTGGGTTTCAACAATGTCTGACATGTAGTCCGGGAGGGTGAGTTTTGTGTTGATTAGCGTTCCCTGACTAACACTGTAGAGACTACCATGATAGTAAGCCACTTCAGAAGTGGTACATTTTTATTTTATTTATTTTATTTTACAGTTGTCAGGAAAGTCCAACTGGACTAGGTCCATTTACAACGGAGGCCCGAGGGGAAAAGCTCCACAATAACTAACAATGTTAAATGTTTTATACAGACATTTAAGAACAAGCCCACAATGAGAAACAGTAATAGATATTACATCTAGGAATTTTAAGATACACAAGATACAGTTAAACAGCATTATTAGCATTTTCAAACTGGAATATAAATACAGACAGAATACATCTCAGCAAGATATTCAACTCAACATAATGCATATAATGTTGAGATGTGAGGGTGATTTTATCCCCTATATGAGCAGGTTGCAGAACTTTGTTCTGTCTGCTTGTATGATGTGTTTGCACATACAGTAGTTTGCATTCAGTAAAATGTGTTTTAAATGTGTTATGTTTCTGTGAGGTGTTGCGATTCATGATGTTTGTGCTTGGAATGTAACTGATGCAAAATTAACTCATAAATAGAGGATACACTAACAGGTTAAATAACACAGATGTCAAAAATCTAATCATAAGCAGTAAAAGTAATATAGTGGAAATTTAGCTTTATTAAATGTTTCCGGGAGTGCAACTACCATAGCTTGATCTTTAGCGAACAGTGTTCATAGGTTAGTACTAAGCTAACTGCTCTTGCAAGCCATTTTAAGCCTAGCCAATTATCCCTTGTGAGACTCAACCCCTGCACCTTGTGTTTGTAAGGCAAACACCTTAACCCAGTGTGTGCAATGTTACCTTGAATGTGCAAGTCCAAAATTTAAGGCACTAATTCCATAAGGGAATCAAGCAGCTGTACAGTGATTTCAGAGGTGCAGCAAGGTGTCTTGTATCACATCCACAAATTACTTTGGTAAATATGAAAAATAAAATATGAACAAGTGTTGAGTATTTTTAAATGAAGAGCCTTCAGTTTCTGGAACCCAATTGCAAGGCTTTGCATTATATTGTGTCTTTAAAGATAAGATTAATGTTTTAATTATAGTTATTTGAAGATCTCAAGGTTACCTTGTGACATTATTAGTTTTTAAAAATACTTTGAATTTACATAGTTGCTAGAGGTAGTATTTAATATATCAAAAAAAATTACAACCTTTAGGAGGAAATTAGTTCTGTCCCAGAATAAGCAATGAACATCAAGATGTATAAAAACATTATGCAGTGGAAGTTTAGCTCAGGCAATTAAGGCTGTGCATGGGTAATTACCTTCATCCTGTAGTTTGGGGTTTTATTCCTGCAGTTTCCTCTTGCAAACTGTCTGCCATTGAGCAAGCCAGCTACTTAGTCTAGAATATAAGGGATTGCCTTGTGTAATAAGCGCACAACTTTATCATAATTTTTGTGATGTAAAATAGATATATTATGGTCGTTATTATTTGTAAAGAAAATACATTACTACTACAGTGTTAGACACTATGTTCTTGGCAAACATACTGTAAAACGTTGCAGGAATGTAAAGTTTGACATGCATTATGGATTTCATTATGTTGAGCCTTTGGCATATTATCTGCAGAAAGCAAGTGTCCTGTACAACACCTTGCTGTGTAGATGGTATTTACAGTAAGTTAGTACTCTGTACTATTTTGTTTGTCATACTATAAATTGACCAAATGGCAGTCAGTGGAAATACTGTGTGCAAATTAAAGTCCTGTTTTAGCTTGAAGTAAAAATCAGTCCATAATGTCAAAGTCTGAGTACAAATAAAACATTTGAGTAAGTGCTTTCCAGTTAGAAAGTTAATTTTAACATGTTGATAATGAGTCAAAAACAAGTAAGCAATAATAATGATAATAAAAAAAAACACTTGCCAATGTATAAGTAGCATTACACAACATTTGTATATGGGTAATCTGGGGCTTGCACTGGAATTGGTCACAACATTTGTATATGGGTAATCTGGGGCTTGCACTGGAATTGGTTTGCCCTTTTATACAGTCCACACTAACTGTGGGTTGACTTTGCATTACTGTCAGCCATCAGGATCTTAACTGCTGTGCTGCCCACTTTAATATTCACAGAATTACAAGTTTACATGTTACACCAGCAAGGCAACATGTCACACTGTTTGTATTGTATCTTTCAATAAAAAAAGACAGACAACTGAGAAAATGCTTTCTAGTTCAAATAATTTAATAAACCCCCGCTTTTTATTATATTGCTATGACTTGAAAGTTTTAATGTTATCATTTAACTAGTTAGTGTACCTGCTGTTTATTCATTCACTTATAATTCATGTTCTTTTTTGCTTCCTATATGGATAGTTTTTGTTTAGTCCTGTTTGTGTGTTCTCTTTTTATTTGGTGTTTCATTACTCCCTTAGTGGGTCAGGTAGAGCAGAATTTCCTAGAGTTTTTTCCATTCCATGTTAAAACATGTTTGTTTTATTTTATTTATTTATTTTACATTTGTTGACCGGGCTAGTCCAGTTGGATATATGTCTATTTTCAGCAGAGGCCCGGGGAGAAAAGCTTCACATCAAAAAAACATTAATTGCAGTGGTACAATTAAACAAACTGGTGAAAAACATTTAGTTACATACACGGTATCAGGAATTTAAATACAATACCAAAGGAAAACATATATAGAAATGTCGTTTGTAATAGGAGAGGTTTTACTCAAGGATAAAAGATCTTTAGATGCTTATAAATGTGTTGGGCTGTTATGTGAGAAGTGTTAGTATGGGAACAAAAGTTAAGTTTGGAGGAAGAGAACAGTAAAGTAGGTAGACACACACACAATGTTAATCAGGGTTAGTGCGAGGACAGAGCCATTGAGTGTTGAGGTGAATTTTGAGTTGAGATTTAAAATTTGGAAGTGAGTAAATTGCAGTAAGATTTTCAGGAATGGATTTAGTGGTAGATATGAGTAGTTTATTTGAAGAGTGTAAGCTTTTAAGGTTACTGTAAGGGGTAATAAGGGTAGTGAGTATGGGAGTTTTAGAGGGTTTGTACAGGATTTTGTGAGCTATTGTAAGTTGATGAAATAGAATCAAAATCTGCAGTTCAAGCCATCCTAAATGTTTTAGGTTTAGGCAGTGGTGGGTTCTAAATGTAGAGCCAGAGGCAAATCTGGCAATATTATTGTATGCAACTGCAAGTTTGCTGTAGTTACTTTTGGAAAGATAAGTGTAAATAGGGGAGGCATAGAGGAGAGAGGAGATAAGATGGGTATGGGCAATGGTAGTTCTGGCAAGAGGAGTAAGGAAGGGTTTAATTCTGTAGAGGGAGAACATTTTTTTGACGACTAGTTTTATAGTGTTGTTAATGTGAGTATCAAAGTTTAGGTTATTGTCTATCTCAACTCCAAGGAGTCTAGTTGTTGGATCAGGTTATATAATCATGCTGTTGTTTGATTTTACTGTGAAGTGTAGAGGAGTGGATTTTCGGGTGGGAGAGAAAAGTAAGTTTTGTTTTCTTGGGGTTCAGGATTAGGCATCGTGTTAAGAACCATGTCTCAAAAGTCTGGAATACCTGCTGGGTGAGGGTGAACAGCCCAGAGGAAGATGTGGCGGAGCAAATTAAAGTAGAATCATCAGCATATTGTATGCAGGTGGCTTGGGGAATATTCATATGAAGGTCATTAATGAAAATAGAAAAAAGGAGAGGGCCCAGGATGGAGCCTTGAGGGACACCAAGAGTAATAGGGAGGTGGTTGGATAAGTTATTGTCCCAACGCACTGCCTGTTGTAAAGATAGGATTGGAACCATTTTACTGAGCTTGTGTGTAGTGCAAGGGATTTTAGTAAATGTATCAGTAGCTGGTGGTTAACCATGTCGAAAGCTTTAGAAAAGTCTATAAAGAGGGCTGAGGTAAGATATTGTTATTACGATTTTTATTAATGCAGTCAGAGAAGGCTAGGAGGGCAGAGGTGGTGCTATGGAATGGTCTAAAACCATGTTGACAGTTAGCCAGTAGATTGTTATTTATTAAGTGATTGAGGAGTCGTTTGTGTATGCATCTTTCCATGATTTTGGCCAGGGGGAGAGTATGGCTATGGGTCAATAATTTGAGAGTTCAGTCGGGTTACCACCTTTGTGAAGGGGAATAATATGGGATATTTTCCATACTGATGGGATGTAACCTTTGAGAATGGTTCTATTAATCAGGATGGAAATGGGATAGGCTACTGCTTTAGCTGCTATTTTTAGATATAGAGCAGGCAGAAGGTCTGCTGAAGTAGAGGACGATTTAAGTTTCTGGAGAAGTGTGCAAATGAGAGATGTGGGAACTGGTTGTTGTTGGAGTGTTGGAATAGACATTTGAGGAAGTGGTGAGATTGGCGATATCGGGGGACAGGTGGTTGGAAAGAGACTGGACAGTTTCAGTAAAGAAGGTATTAAAGGCATCTGCAATCTGTTTTTGGTTATCTTGGGGAGGTGCCTGAGGGGGACGGTGTGTCAGAGTGGCCAGGTTTTAAGAGACTATTTTTATCTGTCCAGAACTTTTGTGGTTTATCTTGGTTAGTCTGTTGTAAATGGAAGTAGTAGTTTCTTTTATCTAGAAGTACGGCTTTTTTGTAATGTTTCTTAATTGTTTGAAGTTGAGTTGATCTATGGGGTCTCTAGTAGTCTGAAATTTGGCCCAGAGTTTGTTTTTAAGTATAATTTTTGCCTAGTATCTTTTGATAGCCAAGGGTCAGGTTTAGAGCTTTTTCTGATAGATCGTGAAGGGGCATATGAATCAAGAATGGATAAAAATTTTTCATTGAAGTATTTTACAGCATCATCTAGAGAAAGGTGTTTCAGGGGTGCCTAGTTGCAAGCTCTGAGTTCAGCTTGGAAAGAGTCAGGGTTAAAGTTTTTATTTGTTCTAACTATTCTGCAAGTTGTTTATATTTTTAAGTAGCTTATGGCATGCATTATTTTAAGTGTTAAGTAGTCCACTTTAAATTCTTTTTTTAAATAAGTGGTGTATGTAAATGTCTGGAATGGTTGTAGGTATAGGTCTCAACCTCTTGAGGACACTGTGGAACACAGACTCCAACAATGTGTGATAGTCAAAATGTGGAATACCCTATTTTTGCATTGTGTGAAAACTCACCATTGCCATGGGACCTGGTTCATTTCGGCTTTCTGACAGAAGTATTAATTTAGCGACTGCTGTGCATTTGTAAAATTCAATAAGAGGCACATGTCAGTAAATTAAACAAAGTCAGCAGAAACCATTGATAAATGCACAGGGACACAAAATGACAGTATACCTTAACATTATCTGCATAACAAGTTAGGAATCATAACACAATTAACTTGATGGACAGAGAAAAATGGCAAGAAAAATAAAGCAACGGTGGGAAACATACTGGAAAAAGAATTAGAAGGATCTCATAAGAAGAACAGATGGATCATAGAGAGCAACTTACAAAGGGTCTCAGAGTCTAGATTACAGGGTGTGCATTAGGGAGAATGAAGAAATCAATACGAAACAGATATTAAGGAATGTAAACAAATACAAAGGTAAGCAGCGAAGGACACAAAAAGAAGACTTTGACACATCAAGCAAAGCAAACAGCAATGAGAGACAGCAGCCTGTCATGAGAACACTTTAAAACCAGGAAGGGGCTGGAGGAAAGGCAGAAACCTCCTGCCAGTCAGGCAAACAGGTGAAAGGGTGATCTAATAGCACTCTAATACTGGGAGCAGCTGGTCAGCTGAATAGGTGAAAGGCTGAGCTGACAACATTTGTAGAGAATATGTGAAGGGGTGAAGGCTCAGAAAGTATATCAGAATAGTAATCTACATAAACAGTGGAAGATCCTTTGAAAAGCATTATACTATTTGCCTTGCTAGAAGACAGAGTGTACAGTGTTCACCTCGTCATAAACAAAAAATATTTACATACTGCAGTACAGTTTTGTAAGAACTCTCTCCCTAAGTACATTCGTTACTCCATTGCCATGAGACAAGCGTTCTGAACTCAACAGTTATTGTAATTTGTGACATTAACAAGGAAGCATAATCATACTAAATTATAAAGAAAGAAAAAATAAACTTTCATTGTTTGATAGCCTTGTCTTGATGTTCTGATGACTATTAAAACCGCTGTGAAGTTAACTTCTACTGTTGCTGTATATTATTTAACACAAACTGCAATGAAACAGGAAGCATGCAGCAGCAAAGTGAGTAAGTGACAGCATATTTTACGCAAGTGAAATAACTAGAGATCTACTAAAACTAGTAGTGACACACGATTAGCCAAATTTTATTAGTCCTGATTGGGCTCTCTCTCTGCCTCAGGAGCCGTTACTTTATTGGCTGATATACCGCAATGCTGCTTCTTCTTTTGGCTTTTCCCAGTTAGGGGTTGCCACAGCGGATCACCTGTCCGCTCATGATTGGCAGTGGAATTTTACGGTGTCGAGTTGCCAGCCCGGTGCCCAGCCTTCCACAGAAGGCACACACATGCACGCACTCACACCTAGGGCCAATTTAGAGTGTCCAATCCACCTAAAGCATGTCTTTGGGAAGTGGGAGGAAACCAGAGCACCCAGAGGAAACCCATGCAGCCACAGGGAGGACATGCAGACTCTGCACATAAGGCACCCCAGCCGAGGATTGAACCGGAGAGTCTATACTGCAGTGCTTATTGGCTGTAATTGCAGTATATGAGCCAGTCAAAAATTGCAAAGTGGAGCCACCACTGTTCAGTGCAGAACAGTGGGCTAAATCGATCATAAATGCAGAGCGTTCTGCACAATATGGAGCGCTTGGCTGCTCAGGTTTCAAGTGAAAATAGTAACGCAGATTGGGTGATAAGTGTTAGCCAGCAGTAACAAGGCAGATTAAATTGGACAGTAGCCTATTTGCTGGATTTGAGTAGGAGAGGCAGCAGTATTTTACTGATTTGCCTGTCTTTGGGGGATTGGTTATAAGCAGGGATTGAAGCTTTCTTGGTGATGTCAGGTTATACATCCCATGCTTTCAAGTACCAGGGGCGTTCACTCACAGATGTTCTCATCTGTAACATCCTTGCATCATTGCACATTGGGTAATGTGGCAGGGAAATGTGTAGAGCATATAAATAAAAAAAAAAATCCCTGTGGCTGTGAGTACAGCACTTCACTGGGGTGTCCCTGGCTTATTTCGGATAATGCAAGTTCAGATTAGGTTGGGGTGATAAATATGAATTCTGGCATCCAAAATTGAGGAGAGGTACCAGTAGCAGCTGATGGTCTGGTGCACAAAGGCCAGAAAATTAAAAAAAAAATGTAAACAATTTGTTAGTTTTCTATTTCATAGTAGAATGGCCATAACGTTTGGATTCATGTTTTATTGCTTCCATGTAATGTGCAAGGTCATCCAAATGAATGGAATGTTCTCTATGACCAGTAAAACACTGATGTCATATTTTTACAAAATGTAGACATATAAATAGAGTACATCTTGGAACTAACCTGAGGATGTCACACTGTGTACAGCTTGAAACATGGCTGTAAGCATCCTCTGATGTTCTGCTGTTTTATTTTTTGTTTTGTTCCATATCAACTTGCTCTGAGGCAACATTTCTTCACTATCAATCTGTCTGCTTTGGATCATTTACAAAATGTAATGTATAATGGCAAAAAGACAAATTTAAAATGGAAAAAACATCTGGGTAGAATGACAGCAAAAATGCAATTAAGGGCACCGTTCATGTTCTGTTAGGTAGTCTTCCTTTTACTGCAGTCAGAATAAATGCTGTTGATTAAACTATGTTATTTTAAATATAAACTGTGCTAATTCAGATTCATAGTCTGCCATCTAGAGATGTTACAGAATACAACTAATTATATATGATGTGAAATACATACCGGCCAATGTTTTGGTTATAACCTCTGCATATCTTGATGTTTTAGAAATGAAATTGTGACATTGTTGGCAGCCCTTCTATGATTAAGACAGTGTACAGACCTAATTAATATGAAAAGGTAGGTTGTACTGCGGGCTGATGTGATGAAGTTCATTTGCCCTATATAAATTGCTACTTAAATGTCATGGTTTCACCAAAACAAAAACAGTACAAAAATGATCAGTGCATAATCCCTAGGGATGAGAGTTAATCATTCATTTTTCATTATAAATGCATATTACATTTATGTTAATGCTTCCAGCACAGAATAGTGACCATGTTTCTAATGCTTCCAGCACAGAACAGTGACCATGTTTCTGTTCTTGAGGCATTTTTGCTGCCTAAGCAAAGGTTCAGGTATTCTAATTATGAGAGATCTGCAGATTACATAAGATGTCATGCATTGCTCACTCTAAGATACGGCGTCCTGTGACAAGACTCCTGTCTGCCCTTAAGCCCTTTGTTCTGTTGGTTGAATGCAGTTAATTAGCAACTGTCTCTATGGCAACTACCTCTTAGACCAAAGCATTGTCTTTTTTTTTTTTTTTTTTTTTTTTGCAGTTTAGCTTATCGTGCTGTTTACCTGAAAGGCTTTTTCTTCTATGAGTCTCATTTGAGTTGGCTGCATGCCTTTTCAGAAAAGTTAATTGCATAGCCTGCAACAAATTCTGGCAAAGCACAATGTTAGGGATTGCATGGGTCTGTGTTACTTAAAATTAAACATTCAAGTTGGAGCAAGCTAGTGGAGGAGACCAGGTCTACAAGAGAGCTTATAAAAGAAATTCAAATTTTAGTTCTTTTGATGGTCCTATAATAAGAAAAAAAAAACTTAAGAAATGGAATGAGTGTTGTAATCCTAAGTGCTGTTTTATTTTGGTATAAAATGACAAAACTGGGTTTATTGGTATATTTCCAAGAGACTGAACTAAATAAGTAATAGAAATGTTAAATTAATGCATACAATTGTTTGATATACTGCTAGCAGTCTTATTATTAATTATTATTAATGTTATTATTGGTCAGAATTGTTAGACTGGCACCATTTATTACTGAAGTGAACTGGGAATTATAAAAGGCAATCCAGAAAGTATCTTATGCTGAATTAATTTCTCTTGCCAGTAGAATATGGTTACAATAAAATTTTTGATAAACTTGTTAAGTCATTCTGATACCTGTGATGGTGGACTCTGGATATGTAGTTAGTTTTTATTCTCTCAGGTTAGTTTCACTCATTTCATCTTTAGTTTTAGTTTTATGATTTGGAGGAGTTTAAAAGGAAATAACTGCTCCAATTCATCTTGTAGTAATCATTATCCCACCATCAGTATAAGAGACATGGTTAATCATTTTGTGTAAGGGGCATAGCTAATATTGGTTTGTACATGTACTGCAAATGCCTGAGAACCTCGCTCCTTTTAGAATATGGCTCTATCAACTGTAAAAAAACAAACTGCACTTTCATAGGTTTACATTTGTTTTCTTTCATTTAAAAAACAGATTTTTGTATCTTTACATTTGTTTTCCTTGAACATGCGGTTGTACATCATTATTCAGCAGTAATTTCTTAATAGGAATTAAACATATTCTGTATACTACTACTTCGTCTTCAGAAACGTTTTTTAATAATTAAGAATGTTTTTTATTACCAAAAAAATATTTTCAGGTACTGCACTATTCAAAGTAATGTCAGTGGAACAGATGCTAAAAGTCTCTCTAATTTCTTCTTTTTCTTTTCATTTAGAAAAGAAATAAAACAATATTATTATTGAAAGACTGGAAAAGGCTGTTTTCAATTTTCCATTTATTGTTTTACTCAACTGTTTCACAGCAACACAGATAAGTAATGTTTTTTCTTATGGTAGATGCCTTTAAATATATAATAGACAACATGCAAGAAGAAGCCTGTAAAGACACCTACAGATGGAGTTGTTTTGATCATAGTTAGCTCAGATGTTCGATTTCAAAAATTAAAAAAAGAAATAATTTTCTGACATGTACCTCATGCAGTTTAGGGTTGCAGGGGGAGCTAGTCCTTATCCTGGTAATCAGTGGGCAGAAGGAAGAGAAATTAGTCTTGGATAGGAAAATTGTTGATCGTACGATGTGTCCGTGTTTGGACACAGACAAACACACACACACATGTATGAACACTTTGGAAGATCACCAAGTTCTCTTGGAGCAATCAATGCCTTTGAGATGTAGGAGGAAATTGGAGCACCTAACAGAAAGTCATGCAGAGAAGGTACGTCACCAGGGTACCTAACCAGAGAACCAATCACTGTGAAGGCAGCAATGCTAATGATATGCCAATGTGCCACAGTAGTGGTGATCACAGTAAACATGCTAGATAAAGTCAAAGGTGGTGAACGTAGCATAGTGCTGCATTTCTGTTAGTAGTACGTTCAGTACCACTCACTCACCTAATAAGACCATTATCCTTTTAGTATTTTTATTTTCTGTCCTATTTTTAATTGATTTGTGCTGCCCTGTGCATTCTTGAATTCAATTTCTGTTTTGAACTTGAACTGCTACCCTTTCTGAGAAACAGAACTTTCTTTTTTTTTTCACCTTTTGCCCTTTGATGTCTACCTTGTAATGTTTTATATATATATATATTTTTTTTATTTTGTTTTCAGAGCAAGGAAGAGGACAAACAAAAATTAAGTAATACGCTTTATATGTTCTCCGTTTCCCTACATTTCTTTGCCTGACTCACTTGTGTCTACTTGGCACTGTTTTTAGTCCTTTTAATGTACTTATGTTTCCATCTTGCTGCTCTCCCGCCACACCATTATTCTGCCAGGCTACATGTTTAGCTCATTCTTGTTTGTCATAGTTTGAGGCCATTTCCGACTTTTTGTATTGTTTACATCCTGTGTTTGTCCTGGTGGTAATGATGATAAAGTATCTGGAACTTCTCACTGCACGCCACATAGTCTTGCATGTGATTTGTCTGACTGTACATTGTTATTCTGCCAGAATCCTTAGTTCTTTTTCTGCATTTGTTGCTTACCCTTAGGTCATTTGACATGACTGTTCCTAGATTTCCTTCTTCATTTGTATTTATACTTGTATTCCCTAAAATGTGTAACATTTGTTTGGCTCTTACTTTCTAGACGAATTTACTCCTTTTTATTTTAATTTAAGCTTTCATGCGCTAGAGCATTGTGTTAGCATTTTTTTGTTTCTATACGTGAAGCAACTTTTTGAATGATGATAGCTTTATGTTTTACAGGGTCAGCCTTGTCAACTATGGAGCCCAATTTAGAACATGTTTTTGGAGTCCCAAACAATACCCCACTCATCACCCAGCCCCACCCCTTTCACCTATGTCATATCCTCTCCAAACCCCTCTGCTGCATCCCCTCCCTCCACAGCTTATTGAACTATTTTAGATTAGCATCCAGTCTATATGCTGTTGTACTATTAAGAGGTAAACAATGTATCGTTTGAGTTTATATTCTGACCACAGTAAGAAGCAACATAAATACTCTGCTGGCCATTGCATCCATTATTTTGAAACAGTTGTTTAATATAACAAGGTATCAGATGTCTGTTCACAGGTGGGGTGGGGGGTAAAATAACCAATTAAAACCAACTCTTCTTCCCCTGGGACAGCGTTTTGATTTCTGCTAACACAGAAACTTGCATCCCCAGCTCTCCCATGCGAAGAGGAGGCTGGTGTTCCATCTTGCTCTATTGGCAATACTTACAGGGATGTTGGTGTGTCGCCTGCAACAGTGAGCCTGTTAACAGACTGCATAGAGGTGTGTTGTCTTGGGTGAGGTTGGCATGTATAGTGTCATGCATGCATCCCCCCCTCCAAAGTTGTGCACCCTTACAAGCAGAAGTGGGGAGGAAATAGGCAGAGGAGCACCCAAATCCCTGTTGCATGGATGATTGCTCCCTGTTCCAGTTTTCATTTCTTTTACCTTAGAGGAGCAAATGGGACCTAGGATTCTTTTCTCCAACAAATGAATGAGTCATTGAAGCATCTAGGGGACCCAGGTGTAGATGGTCAAGTCCAAACAGGAATCATGAGAAAAATAAAAATAATTGGGTGGTGGAGAGACAAAGGCCTCAAACCCGGGACAGTTTGAGGAATTAATCACAATCATCACTTTCCCTTTTCCCACCCCTCCCGTTCTTGATGACTGTATCCAAGGGCAACACCCCTGTATGGGTCCTGGTTCCCCATAGGGGAGCATCATCGACAAGTGGCCTCTATCCCAGGACGGGCATGCCCATCCCTCCTTACCACGCCATCAGTTGCTCAAGCTGCTAATCAGTCCTGGGCTGTAGTTAGAACTTTATCCCTCAACACCAGAGGAGTGGCTAGTATGTAGATGAGTCTGTCCTTTCTCAGACACTTAAATAATTTGCACTCAGTTTTTCTGTGGTGGTGGGGCATGTGTTTGGTATCCCTGCGTATTGTATCCTTGTGGAAAGCAGGATTGTTACCCAGCAACAGCAGCTCAAGTGGTTCTTAAGTGGGATTTGCATTTTCATTCACTAGAAAAGCCCATCCTTCTGTTGGATCTGAACTTTATGATCGACAGGGTTGCCTATACCTTCTTTGATCAATCTCAGGAATAATAGATAGTGTCAACACAGTTCTGTTTCATTTAGTTCAGAACTTTGGAAGAGGCCTCATTATTGAAAATTTTTGTAACTCTTTTTTTTTCTGTATGCTTTCACAGATTGCCAGAATACTAGATTTATCTTTACTTGTGGTTTTTAGTTTCCTTGAAGATGGTGTTTTATCATAGCTTGCATTTTTCACTTTCTTAGCAGATCTTGAGCTGATCTGAAACACTTGATTGGTTATAATAAGGTTATTGAGGTCATGTAGTACAACTGGAAATAAAATATGTAATTCTTATTACATGTTTTCATTTGTGATGACTGTGTAGTCAGTTCAGTAAGAACGTTTGAGTTGCTTCATAGCTCTGCTTCTGGTCATGTCTCTTCTTACTGTTTTATATCGAGTTTTTGTGTTTCCTTTTTACTGCTGTTGTACATTGTTGTCGTTTTGATATAGTTAGGATTTTGACTTGATATATAATGGGTGGAGGGATGCTAATAATTGTGTATGTGCCTATAATTACATGATAGTTTCTTTAGTGATTTAATTGTAGTTGATATAGAAATTGTCTGTGCACTTTGGTGATCTGTCGGATGTTTTCAGTCTTCAGTAGTGATGTGTGAATGCTTTACTGCTTCATCCTGGGATATCCGTATATGTTTTAGAATTGGACAGGTGTGTGTGTCTGTGTGTGTGTCTGTGTGTGTGTGTCTGTGGCAAGTAATGTTCAGGGAAGTGCAACTTTGTTTTTTTTTTGACCGTGTCATCTTTCTTTGGATAAGTTATGCAAAATGTTATCAGACCAGACACTGCTGATTACGGTGATCTGTGCTATAATTGCTGATAAATCAGACAGCAGTTCTGTATATCATGTAATAATTTTGTCATATTTTCACAGATGAGCTTGCTGTATCTTTGGTTAATAAGATTTGCAAATGTTTAATATTTGGGGTGGTCATTCATTTGAGCTGGTGAAACAGAACTCATGCTCACAGCCAACAAAAAATTGGAAAGGAAGCGATAATAATACAACATCCTGCAGTGTCCTGGGTGAATACAACTGACAATATTAACAATTGCTGAAAAAAATGGAATGGAAGTCATTACCAGAAATGATGATGATACTTTTGAATGTTACAAATGGTGTTTTTCACATCTGAAGTTTTGTGTTTACATGTTATTGTCAAGGAAAAAAGATTGTACGAGTGGCTGACACCAGTTTGTAGAGGGGGCTGGGTAAAATAAACATATGATCTGTGACTTTGAGACATATGCAAATGAAGGTATGCACATTTATGTAATGCTAAGGTTGTGGAAAGATGCATATTGCTATAAAAATGTTGCTAATTACTTGCATACAGGGCATCGAAAGTTGAAGTGCTGAAAACATGTTGTGCAACATGACTGTGTAGTGAAAGGTGTTACCAGAAGTGATGTCATACTTTGTTACCGCTGTGTATGAGATATTGTATTTGTATTAATATTTTCCTGATAGATAATCATGCGTCTGACACCAGGTTACTTGCAACAGTAGGTGAAAGAAAGTTAACATGATCTGTGGCTTTATTTCACATGGAAACAAAGATATTGACATTGGTGTACAGAAATGGTTGACAGTTTGCATATTGATATATGGACTGTAGTCAATTTGAAAATTTGGTTTGTGATTCTAAAAAGGTGCTGAAAATGAGTGTAGCATTACAGCAGAATGAAAAGCATTGTCTGAAATTTCTGCTTTGTTACAGAGGTATACATACAAATATGGCATACTTTTCATAGTTTCATTCATATTTTGCTGGCAAAAAGATACAGTTATGTGTAGCAGGCAGCAGGTTACAGAGAAGGATGGCTGAAAGAAAGTTGCACAAAATCTCTAAATGTGTGCAACATGAAATGAAGATCTGTACTATGTCTACAGCCACAGTTTTGAAAATGTGCACCTGCTCCACGGTGCGAGTGAGCACTATACGAAAAGTAATAGAAGTGTATTAACCTGCAGTGTAACAGATGCAAACCTATATTTTTTCTTAAATATACTTTATGAATATTCTGTATTATCAAATCACCAGGATGACCAA
Source organism: Protopterus annectens (assembly GCF_019279795.1). Classification (NCBI taxonomy): domain Eukaryota; kingdom Metazoa; phylum Chordata; order Ceratodontiformes; family Protopteridae; genus Protopterus; species Protopterus annectens. The sequence goes on from NC_056751.1 coordinate 396,581,073, forward strand.
GCACAACGTAGTACATAGACATTTATTGCATGGTATAAACAGAAAACTAATATCACTTTTGACATATATGCTGTTGATACATAACCTATATGTAGTAGAGCTGTAGAAATAACTCTTTATATATAGGTTTTTGAGAAACGAGATATTTATTTATTTATTTACATTTGTTTACCGGGATGGTCCAGTTGGGCCAGAAGTGCCCATTTTCAGTGGAGTCCCGGGGAGAAAAGCTCCACATATAAGGCATTTCACATACAATACATAATTTACATTAATAAAGACATTTAGTACATATTATTGGCAGCTTATACAATTGGTGAAAAAAAAACAGTACATAAGTAGTCATTCTCAAATCAAGATATTATACAAGCAACACGGAGTATATACACGAGAACATTCCATACAAGTAGTTTTCAGCTAGCAACATTTATATAGGACACTTCATGCAGTGGGTGCAAAGCAAATATAGGAATTAATTAGAGACTTGGTACTTAAATTTTTCTCACGTTTAGCAGGTGTAATAGCTGAGAGATGGGCTATATGAGTCAAGAGTCAGCAAAGTCAGTGGATACTGTTGCAGATAAAAGTGGTGGTATGATATTAAGGTAGGCAACGAGAGTATCTGAATGTCTCACCTTGTTCAGTGGTAGGTCTATAAGGGTTAGGAAGAGAAGGACGTAGACAGGGAGGGATCAATGGCAGGACAATGAGGGTTAGTAGAAGTGGGAAGTGGACTGGATGGAGAGGCAGAGTAAGTAAAAAGACAGGTGGATGTAAAGGAGGATGCCAGAGTAGTAGAGTGCTGGTGAGAATAGTTGTGATGGTTGAAGTAAGGTTATATGAGACGTGGTGTTAGCACATGTGCACAGCCATGATGTGGAGAGGTGTTGTTTCAAAGATGTCTTGAAAAGCATTACTAAGCGGGTGGATCCAAGTGTTGGGGGGGGGTCCAAAATTTTGCGATGCTAAAGGAGTAAAGCATCTGGCCAGTCGAAAGTTTAGGTTTTTCTACATTTATGAGCAGTTGGTTGTTGGATCGGAGTGGTCTGTTAGGATGGTGTAAAGTAAGTATAGAAGATAGAGCAGCGCACATGCATGGATTATGAATGTGTTTGTGAGCTGTAGTTAGTTGTATAAAGGTGAGATAGTTGGGAAGTTCAAGCCATTTTAGGTTGCATAATGATAAGCAGGGATGAGTAGGCGGCATTAATTACAAACTTAGCAATTTTGTTGTAGCGTGAGTGTAGTTTGGACTTTAGAGAGGACTAAATGTTGGTAAGGAGGGGAGCAACATATAAAAGAGAGGGTAATAGAAAAGAGGCAAGGGAAAGGTGGGCTGATGCATTGGGTAGATGTTTGTGTCGGCAGAGAGTGTCAAACTTTTGATGTGTGTTTTTGACACTGGACTGGCTGTGCAGGTCAAATGTGAGGTTTTAGTCTATGATGACACCTTGGAGTTTTGTGCTAGGTACAATGTCGACACAATGATTGTATCATTTAGGGATTGAATGGTGAAGTTCTCTTTTTGTAGGGGTGTGGACATTTTGGGGGCAAAGATTACTAGTTTGGTTTTGTTGGGGCTCAGGGCAAGATGAATTAAACATCCAAATTTCGGTGAGGTTGAGTGTACTTTGGGTCAGTTGCTGTAGTTCTGAGGAGGAGTTTGCAGTGCAGATGATAGTGAAGTCATCTGCATACTGGATGACTGAGCCTTCAGAGAGTGCGGTGTGGAAGTTATTGATAAATATGACAAACAGGAGTGGGCCTAAATTGGAGCCTTGAGGAACACCAGTGGTGGTGTTTAGGAAAAGGGAGTAAGAGTTCTGCCATTTAGTTGCCTGTTGCCTGTTAGTGAGGTATTTAGCGAACCAGTTTAGAGTTTGAGGTGAGGTAGGCATGTTAGAGAGTTTTGTTAGAAGGAGAGAGTAGGATATAGTATTGAAAGCTTTACAAAGATCAAGAAATCGTGAGGATATGATTTTACCAGTGTCACGGGCTCGGTTGACAGTGTCCATGAAGGATAGGAGGGCAATGGTGGTACTATGTCCTGGCCTAAATTCATATTGTGTGGGGGAAAGGATGTGATTGCGAGTCAGATGGTGAAGACGTTGAGAGTGAATACATTTTTCCAGTCTTAGAGATGGGTGATAGTATAGCAGTGGGGCGGAAGTTGGTGGTGTCTGTGTTGGGGCCCCCCTTGTGTAGAGGGAGGATATTAGCTTTTTTTTCAAGATGATGGGCATATAGGATTCTTGGATAGATCTGTTTTCTTATTTGTAGCAGTATCCTACTAAATAAAGCATAGCGATATGCTGGGTGAGGTCTCACTTTGAATTTGACACCAGACTGACAAGTTTTCTACAAGTGCTAGACATTTAGCTGGTATGGTTACTGAGAAATAGTCAATATTCAGAAGTGTACAAAAATGCCAATACAGTTAACCTGGCCATGTGATAGTGATAGCCCTTAAGGTGACTCCGATGACCCATGTTTGTTTAGTCGTATGGGAATCTGAGAGCTGGTTGAGTGGTGGGACTGAGTATCTGGCTTCTGTTCATCCATCCTTTGGAGACAGAGGTAGTTTGGCTGACCGCATTGCTTATCGCAACTGAAGTGTGGAACTCAAGCCTGCAACATTACAGGCTGGAGTGACATAGTAGCTGGTGGGAGGTGAAATAGTAATGTGGATGCATGTATGTGTTGCTTTGGGAAGCAGTACATATTGTCCATATTGAAGTGTCCGACACTTATGAGAGAACCTTCCTCGTGCAGATAATGGCCCATCCTGATCCCCAGTTATTACATCCAGGAGGACTGAATGGATCTACTGACTTTCAGCCCACTAAGGGAACAAAGCGGACTTTTTAGGGCTCTGGTTGACACTGTTGAACATATGGGGCATCTCTTGCTCTGAAGAGGAATAAATGGATCATTTGGGTGCTGGGAGGAGGCTTGAAGATGTGCAGCATATGGTCTAAAAAAGCGATTTCTTTTTAAATTGAAATAAATAAGTTGTATTTTCTTTCTTTTTTTTTTTTGCTGGGGTAGAAAGTAGGAAGAAAGTTTGTCACACTCGGAATGTACGTTGCTACTTAAATATATCAACTCTGATATTGCACTTCACTACACTAAGTGAACAAGGTAGAAGCAGAAAAAATCTATCAAATGCAAGGCTGTAAGACTTTATCTGCAGTAACCCACTAATATTTGTTCATGCTGGTAGTTTTATTGATGATGTGTTTCCTTTTTTCCATTTGAGATGGCACAGAAGATGAGTATACATTGTTCAGGCATGGAAGCACATCTTTTTTGTAATCTACCTAATGTATTTCTGAAAAAAGTAAATACATATCTTGATGTGGAATTAAATGAGGGATAATTTAAATATGAAGTTTCGTTCTGAGGTGTGTAGAAACCCAACATTTGTGAATGCATGTTTTCACTCATTTAGTAGCTGCCCATAATATATACAGAGTAAACCCTATTAGTGCTGACCACAGATGAATGATGTGTTTGAAACTGGGATTAAAAATATGCATATCATTTCCTGAAAGAGGATTTGGTGAACAAATTATTGACTTTTTGTAGCCCAATTTGTATTTAATAATGGGTAAGAAAAACATCCTGCAATCTCTTTCAGTAATTCTAAACCAGTTACAGGCCAAATTGGTACAATAGAAGAGCTGGATTCCAGTTGTGGTTTTGGTCCAGCATGCACATTTGAGTTTTGTCTTATTTCAAAAAATTGGAAAATTATTTTGGGCAGTGAGGAGCTTGCATAGATTGTTGGTGCTGGCCTAGATTTTTCATAAAACGGGTTGTAATCTTTAAAAAAAAAAAAATAAATTGTTGGAAAGGTCTTTTAATGATGCACTTCATGCAGATATGTCTAAGGGTACATACACATGTGGTTTGTGATTCCCTTGTAATATAGAGTGGGTTGTGCCTGCCTTTAGATGAAGTAGCTGTGGCAGCTTTTACACTTGAAAAACTTCCAGAAGGCTATCACATGTATCTTTGAGCAATTGTATGCAATATGCACTTAAAATCTGAATAATACTTTATATAGACACACCTAAGCATATCTTAACTTTGGAGAAGCGTTTATTTTTTTCTTACAAGTGTGCCATGATATTTGGAGAAGCAGGAAATTTTAATAGTAAGCTGTTAACACATGAACATAATTAGCAGTTAATCCTTCATACATATGACTCCCCACCTGGTTTGAATTGGTATTTTAACTTAAGTATTCTCAAACTAAGAGCATTAACGTAGTTAGCTGTATCTCACCTTTATGACTTTTCTGTCAAATGTTTAAAGAATTTTGTCTGAAGCTCAATCTATATTATTTCCATTTATATTTTCTGACTTTTTATATTTTTGCTTCAACTGTTCATTTAAGTTTTTAATCTGCTATATATCTTTAGAGCTTATTTTACTTATTTCATGTGCATTTTCTTTAAATCTGCAGTTGCTAGAGTCTTATTTCAGGATTAATCTGTGATTTCTTTAAATATGGCATCCTTTGTTTTTCTGTTTAATGGAATTATTGTAGCACATATTTCTGTTCTGATGAAGTATCTGTTACTTATGAGAAAAAGTGTAACTTTATATTAAACTTTTATTTTGTGTGTGTGTATGTGCTGATGTATATTTGTGTATACTTAGGCTAAAACAATGGCAGTTAAGTCAAGGAGAGAATCCAGAGGCGAAGCCTGGGTGTTTACTTAGAGGACAGTAACCAATATGTGTGTGTTTTTTTTTTTTTTTTGTTTGTTTTTGCCAGAAGGAATTGCAAGAAAAACCTGATCCGGTTATATGATTGCATTACAGAAATACTTGGCAGTAAAATGCCAGTAGATGTCAAGTAAGTCTTTGACTCCTACCTGCCCCATACAGCTGCTGGAAAGACTGGAGGGATTGATGGTAGGACCAAGACTAAGGATCTGGCATGCTGCATGGCTGAAGTCTGTGACGCAGATTATGTCAGAAATAAGGAAAGTCACTAATAGCGCACTTCAGAGTTGCTCCTGGTTCTAAGTCACTAATAGCGTACTGCAGGGTCACTCCTGGTTCTATTACTCTTCAGTGTGTTTCTTTCAGAACTGTTTGAGACAAGAGGAAACACTGTCAGCCCCTGTAGCCATGACAAAAAGATAGCTGCAGCATGATAGGGTGGAGAATGGCTCTAAGGTATGATTTATAAAAGCCTACCAAGTGGATAGAAAGGTGGTAAATGAGGTCCATTTCAGAAACAATGCAGAGTACTACATTTGGATATACCAGTGTGAAGTATCAGCTGCAGGACTGCAACAAACTGTAGCAGAGCAGAAAAAGGATCTTGGCATGTTGATCACACCTAGACTGGAAGACTAGGAACAGAGGCAGAGGGCATTGGCAACAGCACATAGAATACTGGGATATATCCTCATGATATAAACTTAGGAAGCAAAGAGTTAATGCTTGTGCACCTTGCTGTCCTGGTCAGTTTCATATCTATGTGATTTAAAAAGGAAACATAGGATTAGAAAATAATAATGGTCATACAGAAGGTGGTAATTTCAGGAGTAAAAGGAACATCAAGCTTCTGTAAGGAGTCAAGAGGAAAGACTGGATATGCATTTGGGATGCAGGGAAAAGGATATGACCAGGGACTAGAAGACCTGGAACTCTTGTTAGTGGAGACCAGAAGAGAGAGATGGTAACATACAAGATCAGATCATGGAGATGTAAAGGAATCCAGGATGGGGAGATAGGAGGGAACACAGGCAACAGAATAAAGGGCTTGAATGGTGGATATTTAAGGATCACTAATTAATGTATAGCAATATTAGTATACAAGCAGTGGTATTGTATAATGTAGTCATCATGACATAAATTTGTAACCACTACTGTACGTAACTTAAAGATGTTCTGAAATTATATAATCTTTGAGAGTTTCATTTTGAGAGTTTCATATTTATGTGATGTAAAAAAGAAACAAAGGGTAAGATAAACAGACTAATTACTAATGTTTATATAGGCGATGGTAATCTGCATGTTTACTGGTGCATATGTAGTAAGCTGTTTGTACATAACATTAGGTTGAAATGCTTGTTCAGCAGGCTTATTTTAAGGTCTTCATGCAGTGGCTTCTAGATAGGTGCTTTCTCTGCTTTACATTGAATGCTTCAGGCCATTTTTCTTCATATCTGAAGAATTGCACACCTGAAACTCTTTGTTCACTTTCACAAGTGCTATGGGGATTTTGAATGGTTGGACTATCTGTACTTTCTTGTTCTAGCTGTAAGTCCCAGAGGTAGCATAGCAACCAGGACTATCATTCTGTCCATTTCACTTCCTAGACCTAGAAGACAGGAGTCTCCACTAGAGTCTGTCTGAAAGGTGACTGCAATTGGACCCCAGGTTTCTCTGGCGGCAGATCTGTACAAAAGTGTTGAGAAGCAAGGCAGAATTATAGGCCTTTTCTCTCTGGGTTGCATTCTTGGTCATTCCATTAATAGGGCTGCATATTTTTTATATATATATATATATATATATATATATATATATATATATATATATATATATATGTGTGTGTGTTTGTGTGTGTGTTTGTGTATGGTTACACTTCATAATCTCGAATTACTGAAATCTCAAATTTCAGTAACCCGAGACCATGAAGGCGAAAACCAGAATGCCGAAAGTGCATAAGAGCGAATTTGAATATCTCAAATCCGCGCTTATGCATTTCCGGTACGTCTCGTGTAGTGTTAAGGTGCCTGAGATTGCAGGTGAGTGAGTGAGTGTTTGCGTGTGTGTTTGTACATTGTATGTGTGGGTAAGGGTAGGGAGGTGCGAGTGTTGGATATGTTGGTGTTTGTGTATGTGTGATGTGTATTTGAGTGCAAACGAGTGGAGGATGGTGTGGTGTGAGTTTTTTTTTGTGTGTGACCTCTGAGTTAGTATATATAAGTAGGGGGGTGTGGGGGGCGCAGGGGGGCTTGCACCCCTGCTTATATGTAGTGTAGGGTTGTGTGGTTTGTGTGCTGTGGGTGGAATGGTGTGTGTTATATGGTGTATGTATGTACGTGATTGTGTGATTTGGGATTCTGGATTTCGGTATTGTGAATGATTCGACTTTATAGTCTTGGGTTACTGAATTTCGGGATTTCAGTAATTCGAGATTATGAAGTAAAACAGTCTATATATATATATATATATATATATATATATATATATATATATATATATGTGTGTGTGTGTGTGTGTGTGTGTGTGTGTGTGTGTGGGTCTACTTCTGTTCATCGAAATTGCAATTTATCAAAGAACGGAAGTTTCCCGAATCACGCTTCACCGATGCACAGTACAGTGGGGATGAGGGAATATATCCTTTTCCCCACTGTAGTGCAATCTCGGAGTTAGTATAGTTAAGTAGCAGGGGTGTGGGGGGCAGGGGGACTTGCCCCCTGCAAAAATGCGTTTGTAGTGTGTTATATCTGGTATTTGGTGCATCAGTGAAGTGTGATTCGTGAAAGTGCATTTTTGCTTAAGTGCATTTTCACATAATTGGGTTCGTACTTCTGTTCTTCAGTAAGTTGTAATTTTGATGAAATGATGTAGACCTGTGTGTGTGTGTGTGTGTGTGTATGTATGTATGTATGTATATATATATATATATATATATATATATATATAGGTTCATAGGTTCATACTAGGCTATCTGCCCTCGGGCATTTATAAGCCTAGCCAGAATGTGTTTGGCTTTCGCCACCCATTTTAAATTTATTTTGCTATGCCCTTTTTCGAGGTTAGTATACTGTGCCTCTGTCTAACAGTGACACAGAAGTGATACCCGGGGTAAACCTACGATCTCCCATCCACTCATCAAGATTCCTCTTGAAGAGAGTCAATGAGGGACTCTGCCTAACCTGGACTGGGATTTTATTCCAGAGTGAAGGGAGCCTCTGGGTTATGAATCTGTCCCTCCAACATATCCTATTTATTTCAGTGCTGAGGTTCAAGTCTCTCGAGCGCGTAGCTCGATGGGATTTGGATTTTCTGAGGTGCAGCATGTCCATTAATTCCGGGTTGGACATGGCTTTATACGTCAGGCACAGGTCGCCTCTGAACAGGCAGTATGCCACTGAGTAGAGCTGGAGTTTCTTTAACCGGGCAGCATATGGCATCTGTTTGAACCCTTTGATCCTCTTGGTGAGGTACTTTTGGGGTCTTTCCAGTTGCTGCAGGTGTCTGGTAAGGTACATCCCAAAAGGGGCATTGTACTCAATTATGGGCCTGATGAGGGATGAGTAAAGAGGCACGATGACCTCCCCTGATCGAGATGTGAATCCCTTCATGATTAGGTGGGCTATATAAAATGTTTTTCTAACCACTTTGGCCACGTGGTTGTCAAATGAGAGATTGCTATCAACTTGGGTCCCCAGGTCCCTAATTACTTCTTCTGTACTTAATGGATTACCACCTATGTGGTAATTTGTGGGCACTTTGTTTTTGCCAAAGGGGATGACTATACACTTTTTGGCATTTAGCTTGAGGCCATGGCTCTGGCACCAGTTGTCTGTTTCTATGAGGCCCTTTTGGAGGATGCTTGTGTCGGCTGGAGAGTAGATTATGGCGCCCAGTTTGCAGTCATCTGCGAACTTGGTCAGCCACAGTCCTTCCGTGTTGGCCTGTACCTCCGAGAAATATATACCGAACAAGAGAGGTCCCAGGACTGAGCCTTGTGGGACACCACTTGTAACTGGTTTGGAGTCTGACATGGCTCCAGCAATTCTAACCATGTGGGTTCTGTCCTTGAGCAAGTTTGCAATCCATCTAGTGACATAGGAGTTTATATTTAAGCTGGTGAGCTTATCTATAATGCCCGAGTGGGGTATTGTATCGAAGGCTTTTGCGAGGTCCAGGTAGGCTGTGTGGACCACCTTCCCCTCGTCAATGGCCTTGGTGACTGTTTCAAAGAAATCAACCAGGTTTAAGAGGCAGGATCTGCCCTTAACAAAGCCGAACTGGGTAGGATCCAGTGTCTGTAGGTCCCCAATATCTTTATTTATGAGGTCCATGATGATCCTTTCCATAGTTTTGCAGACCAAGCTAGTCAGGCTTATGGGGCGATCGTTTCCAAGATCCGTTGAGGCACCACCTTTATGGAGAGGGACCACTGTTGCTGTACATTTGGGCACATTTCCTGTAGTAAGGCTGAGATTGAACAGTAGTTTTATGTTTGGGTTTAGCTCTTCTTGTAGTTCATGTAGGACGCAGCCCGGGACACCGTCTGGTCCCATTGATGCTGTGTTTTTTGCTTTGGAGAGGGCGGCTCTTACCTGAGCATCTGAGATGTCAGGGGGGCAGCACTCTGCTGGGATAGATATTTGCCCTTTTGGTGGGGAGGGGGGGGGTTGCGCTGAACCTGTCAGCTAGGATGTTGGCAATGTCTGTGGGTTCAGTGTATTTTTTGTCATTTTGGACTAATTCTGAGCATATCTGGGAATTACCACCCAGGTTCCTAACATAACGAAAGAAAGCCTTGTGATTATCCTTAGTGTCCTGTGCAATGTTTCTCTCGAAGCTGGCCTTAGACAATTTTATTAGTGCCTATAATATGTAAAAAATGCATGTATCTGTGTGTGTGTATATGTATATGTGTGTGTGTGTGTATATATATATATATATATATATATATATATATATATATATATATATATATATATATATATATATATATATATATATTTATATATATATGTATATATATATATATATATATATATATATATATATATATATAATATATATATATATATATATATGGACAGATGTAAAGTTTTAACTTGCCTGTTTGGGATTTAGCTTGGATTGGTCTTTTCTTGGCCTTGCAATGTGAGCTTGCATATAGCAAAAAAGTTATAAGTATAAATGAATCAATTTGCTGAAAGCAGATAGACTTTTTGGTTTTCACAGACATGTCAGTATCAAACCAGTTTTAAAGTTAAGACCTGTAAAAAACTGATTAATAATCATTCTGATTTTTCTGAATTTGCAGGACTCGGGCATGTGATTCAATGAGCCTTATTTAAACTGTATTAGTGATGTATTATTTTTTCGTTACTCAAAGATGTGTGAAAGTTCATATCTGGAGTTTAATATTTTAGAGTGAAGTAATACTTTTGTTTTTCTTGAGTCAAGTTTTGCATTTTTGTTTGAAGGTTTAGTACTTGGCTAAGAATTAATATGCTGGAGCTAGTTTTTTATATGGCGTGAATAATTTTATTACCAGCAAAAATTTTGTAGTGTTGCCATGCAGAATCTTTTACAACTTCTTGAATATTGAGGCTGTATGGTTATGTTTACTTCCTTATAAAAATAAGAAGTGTCATCAGAGACACTGTATGTCCATAAAGTCATTTTCCATTTTTTTTAGCACTCCTTTAATTTTGGCATTCCTTTTGTGTTTATGGCTTCCAGGAAGTTCCAGGAGTGCAATAGTAGATGGCCTTAGCAGGGAGAAAGTACAAGTGGTTCCAGAGCTGGATGACCGCCTGTGTGCACCTTGTTTTGTTATTGCTTTAAGCATTTGTAAAAGAACTTTCCGTACCAGCTGCTGGATATAGTCATAAGCGTTAACCTGAGAGGTTTCATTCCTGAAGACACCAAGTCCATTCACTTTATAGGAATAGTCCTAATTATTTATTGGGACAGTTTTCTTACCCCTGGCCATGCAAGGACATTTCTTTACCTAGTTAGTAGTCAGAGTTGTTGCAGAGAGATCATTTATTCCACTTCATCAGTTATTCCGGATACTGGCTAAGGCTCTTGCTGCCCTATACTACAGTGCCTTTTTAAGGCAAGGTTCAAATAAATTCACCACCGTAACAGGAACAGGCAAGCAAAAACTGAGGGTAATGCTACTCATGCTAGGAGTCTAAATCTCAAAATGCACTCACTCGCGGTACTCCTTAAAATGGAGAACATGGATATCTGTGCATTGACTGAGACCTGGTTCAATGCTGCAGAGAGCACTACCTGACTACCAGGCTATAACTCATACCACACTTTTCGGCCATGTAACCTGGATCGAAACACGAAAAGCGGAGGTGTGTCCATATTCATTAAGGATATCCACACCTCCAGGCTAGTTGCGCAGCATAATGCATCCGAGGTTATCCAAGTGCAACTAACTCTGGGCAAAACTGCAATTCAAATTGTAGCTTGCTACAGATCCCCCACCATGCCCCAGGATTTCCACTCCTCTTTTCTTGATGTACTGGAAAATATTAGGGTTCAACCAAATACCCTAATAATGGGTGACTTCAACTACCCCACCATTAACTGGGAAAACTACTTGTGTGCCAACTCTTTAGCTCAACGCTTTCTGGAATTCATAAACTCCAATGCCCTGGATCAACCTATCCACATCCCCACCAGGGGCAACAATATCCTAGACATAGTCATTACCAACATGAGTGACCGGTGTTCCACACCTGAAGTCAACTCCTCGTTGGTCCGATCCGACCATAAGCTAATCACCCTTGATATCCACATCCCGCCTCCACCCCCCATTAAAGAAACCAGAGTGAAAAAATTCTCCAAAGCCAACTTCATGCTTCTTAAGACAGAAGTGGTGAACTTCATGACACCTATGCAGATGGACAGTACAGTTACAACTGCTGAATCCTGCACAAATGCACTCTATAAGCACTTACACGAGTGCATGGATCATGCTATCCCAAACGGAACCAAGATGCTATCCTCCAAAAAAGGAAGTCAATCTGGTGGCCCCCTGCCATAAACAAACTGTACAACAGAAGGAAAAGACTGTTGCAAAAGAGAGTAAAATCCCATGAGTGGAGGAGCTCCCTGGTCAGCCTCAGTAAGAAGCTGAGATCCCTTATAAGATCCTCCAAAGCTAGCTACGAAAACCGCCACTAATTCTAAGGACAACCACAAAGCATTCTATAGTTATGTCAAGAATCTCGATGGCAACACCCAGATCTGCTCTGAGTAACAGCACGAAAATTACAGAAACAACTGATATTGCCAACATCCTGGCAGATTGGTTCAGTGCTAACTTTACCCCACCCCCACCCCCTAAAGGGCCTATATCTATACAGGAAGAATGCAGAGTCCCTGTAATCACAACTAAGCAGGTAAAAGCTGCACTCTCTAAAGCCAAAAACACAGCAAACATGGGACTGGACAACATCCCAGGCTGCGTTTTACACTAACTTCAGAACGAACTGGCTCCCTACTTAAGCACCATGTTCAATAATAGCCTCACATCAGGCTTTGTGCCTTCTGAATGGTGCACAGCAACAGTTATCCCACTCCACAAAGGGGGAGCCACCACTGATCCTGGGAACTATCGACCTATTAGCCTGACAAGCCTGGTCTGCAAGGCCATGGAACATATCATCATGAAACTCATAAACAAAGACATTGGTAACCTCCAAACTCTGGATCCCACCTGGTTCAGGTTTGTGAAAGGCAGATCATGCCTCCAGAACCTTATCGACTTCTTTGAGACAGTCATCAAAGCCGTAGCTGAGGGTAAGGTGGTTCACATAGCCTATCTTGACCTTGCCAAGGCTTTCGACGCCATCCCCCATTCTGGAATTATAGCTAAACTCATTAAACTAAGTATAAATCCCTACATCACAAGATGGGTTGCCAACTGGCTCACTGACAGAACCCACACTATAAAAGTTGCAGACTCCAAATCTGACCTCAAAGCAGTGACAAGTGGAGTACCACAGGGTTCTGTCCTGGGACCTCTCCTGTTTGGTATCAACTTCTCTGAAGTACAGGCTAACACAGAAGGCCTCTGGCTAATGAAGTTCGCAGATGACTGCAAACTAGGAGCCATAGTCAAGTCCCCAAATGATGTGGACATCCTACAGAAGGGCCTCGCTGAGACAGATGCCTGGTGTCAGAGCCATAGCCTCAAGCTCAATGCCAAAAAGTGCAGTGTCATCCCCTTTGGTAAAAACTCAGTACCCATGATCTACCACATAGGCTGCAATCTACTTAACACCGAATGTGTGGTAAGAGACCTTGGGACCCAGGCGGATAGTAGTCTCTCCTTTGATAGTCACATCACCACAGTAGTCAAGAAGTCCTTCTACAACTCATCATAAAAGGGTTCTCATCCAGGAAAAAAGAGGTTATTGTTCCCCTCTACTCGACACTCATTAGACCAATTATAGAGTACAACGCCCCTTTTGGAATGTACCTCACAAGACATCTGCAGCAGCTGGAAAGGCCACAGAAGTACCTCACAAAGAGGATTACTAGCCTCAAACAAATGTCCTACACTGACAGCCTCAAAAAACTCCAGCTTTACTCCATAGCATATTGCCTACTCCGAGGTGATCTCTGCCTAACATATAAAGCTGTGTCAAACCCAGAGCTGTTGGACATGCTACACCTAAAGAAATCCCAATCCCTCCGAGCTACACGCTCTAGGGACCTAAACCTTGTCACCACAATAAACAGGACATGCTGGAGGGATAGATTTCTGTCCCAGAGACTTCCCATACTCTGGAACAGGCTACCATCTATGTCAAGCAATGTTCTTCATTAACACTCTTCAAGAAAATTCTTGATGAGTGGATGGGAAATAGGAAATACACCCCAGGGATCGCTTCTGTGTCTCTGCTCGACAGTGGCACAGGAAAATAACTTTCTTGAGTGGCGTAAGCCAGGGAACCTTGTTAGCTAGGCTTACGTAGGTCCTTGGGCCGATAGCCTAGTACCTACATATGAATTAGTTTCATGTCTGTCTGCAGAAAAATCCAAAATCCATCTCTATATATGGTGAAATAAGTTTTCTGCACTAAATGTACTTGTCATGTCTTATAAAAAAGGAGATTTTACTTGTAATGACATTTGTTGAAATGTATACCTTTTCACATTTCAACAGCAGTCAGAAAATACATCAAAATGTAATACTGTGTACCATTGTATTTGCTCTGCTCTGTTGCTGTCCACAGTGTGTATAAAGTATGCACTACAAGTTTAGTGGTGGTAGGTCTTGGATCCTGTTGATGATCTTTTGTATTTACATGGCTTTTGGGATGACCTTCAGGGGTACTAATGGTTCCTTTTAATGTCTGCTTTAGTAGGGTTTTTCCCATTATATATGACCTCAGGAATCCATCTATGAGGTGTAAAGGTTGAAGGGGTAGAGATTTGATGCATTATCAGAGTAGCATCATCATATTTTAAGGTGTTTGAACTGCAATGTCAGTTATCAGTTGGTAATCCAATATTTTCTTGTATCCTGCTGCCTTCTGTATTTATAGTTTTGCATTGATGTTAGAGACGTTCTGCGATAGTTCCCAACAAATGTTGGTGACTGTACAGCCAATCTGTACCATGCAACAATTATTCACTAAATGGTAGTTTCTCGTCCTTCCATGCACAAAGTGTTATGTTTGAAATAATTATACTCCCACTCAAGCTTTCTGACTGTCTAGGTCCATCCGCTACTAAACCTGGACCATCAACATTTTTCTGGAGAGCCATTGTTCCAGGTGGCTGATGGTTCTGAACTTAATGCAAAAGGTTTGATATAGCCCTCCTTCCAAAGTGCAGTATTGTTCCATTGTAGGTACCAACACCAGTTTTAAATCACAAGGGGGAAATGTATGCACCATAGCCAAGTGGCAAATAAGACCTGTGAAGGGAATGTATCCTGTAGACCTAGCATTGATCCACGAGATTAAAGTAATGATTTGTAAATTGGGTAGAAGCTGAAGACACAGGTTTGAGTTTCACAGCTTCTTAATCTCAACAAGTTACTGTCAAGAAAGCAATTTTTACTTTCTTATCTTAGCCTTTTTTTCCAGGTGAAGAAAGCGGATCTGTAAATCGCAAGGCAGACTGCTGTTGCTTTCAGTATGTCTGCTAGCACAAGACTGTCAGTCTTCATAATTATTTAGAGTAAAAAAGGGAAGAAATGCATGCCAGATATGAAAAGCAGCGATTTGTAGTTTTCAAACACTGTTATTAACTTTGGCAGCACACACTAACCTGTTAGCATGGAGAACAGGAATTGATTAGATTGATACAAGAAGCCCTTTTATCTCACTGACCATCCCTGCCGTTTTCCAGCGCTGATCCTTATGCATGCAGCTGGACTGAGTACATCCCATAATGCTCTGTGATTGAGGTCAGGTCCAGGTTACAGCTACAGGACACTCGTGGCCTAAAGCTTTACTTAAAAGCATTTACATACATCAGTCAGCTGTTTAACATAACAGGTGCCCATCTGTAGTTCTGATTAGCTCTTATATGAAGAAGATTAGAGGGGATGTCAGCCATCTGACAAAATGGATGAAACAGATATACGCCATGATTTATAATGTGTCATGCCTTCTGTAGCTTCAGCCTTTCCTTGGAGATGTTTGTTCATGCTCCCATTTCACGAACACATTAGACTTGAGGAAGCTTCCTAAACTGTTAGAGCTATAAAATACCAGTTCACCTTTCAGTTGATGCATTCACTGTGGTGTTAGAGGAAACGGTGCCCATCACAATAAATGTAAGCAACATAAAACATTTATATTGCAGTATGCAATTGTGCAGTATCCATTCCCTGTAATATCGTGAATTAAATGAACAGGTAGTCTAAATACCCTTTTAGTTTTTTGTGTTTTAAAGTTAACTTTTGAAGGATGTTGAAAAGTTAGTGTTAGTTTAAATGTACAGCAAGCTGCAATACATTAAGTAAGTGTGCTGTTTATTTTAAATCTGAAATTGTGTTCAGCATGTGAACTGTGAATTAGTAAGGGAGGCATGTTAAAGATAAAGCAGTCATATATTTTTTTTTTTGCGGTCTGCTGCGGTGAATGTATAAAAATGAAGTACTAATGGTAGAAGAAGACATTTAACGTTTTTTTTTTTTATTTCATTTAGATAAAAAGGGCAGAAACAAACCCTACAGAAAATGCAGGAAGTCTGATGTGTCTGTGTAAAAGTGCCCTAAAAGGGAGATTCTAATTTAAAACAATGTGGCTACATCACTACCAGGACTTGCACCTTACCTAATGTTACTCAGCCAGCATAATTGTCCAAGTTATTAGCTTAGTCTGTAGGCCCAATGTGGTATCATCAGTTTATATGACAGTAGTTTTATATATAAAGGAGATGAGCATATCTTATTTACTGTTTATATGCACTGACTGTTTTATATCACATCCATCTGTACCTTTCCCCGCACCCTTTATTCACCTATCCAATGCCTGCTTCATTGCCTTTCTGGATTTCCTGTCCCACTATGCATTCTAGTAGTCCATGCTATTGGTCCGTACCCTGCTGTATGGAGAACTACATTCAAAGAGTCGGGGAGTACTTAGTCTCTAAAATTTGCCCCACTGTTCTTCATGTTCAGGGTAACCCCTGCTATTTCTCAACCTGTTAGTGCATGAAATCTGGACAAAGTCTAAAATAATGGGGGGGGGGCAAAGGCCCAAAAATAGGGACAGATTATAAATATTACTCTTATGAACTTAAAACGTTTGCTAGAATACTTCGATTTGTGTTAAAATGCTTTTTCTGAAGGATATAAAGTGTGAAACAAGTGTGAAACTCAGATGTATGTAATTATTTAGTGACTTCAGTCCTCAGTGATTTGCCAGAAAACCACAGATTTTATGAGAAACCGACCAGAAATGTGGGCATTCTGTGAAAATCTGGCCAGTTGAGAGGTAAATGTGACCCCTTCACATCTGTCTGACATGATTTTTTGCAACGGTATCTTATTTCTGTGTCATCTTGTATCTGTTGAGAAGAGCTGTGAGCTTCTCTAGCCACATCATTTTCTATCCTGTGTATCTTTCCGGTGGATTTATTCTGGACTCCATCCGTTTGCCTTATTTCCCTCTTACCCGTAAGGCCGCCAGAACTAAACACAATACTCTTGATGTGATTTGACCATGTTCCTGTTGATGGCAGCATATTCACTCTTTTCTTCTGGGGTCTCTCCCTCTGAGAGTGAACTGCAGCATTCTGTTTGCTGCTACAACTGACTGCTTGCTGTGCTGCTGGTAGCCCAGTTCAGGTATGTTCAATGCCCCATAGCCCCATATTGTTTTCCTTGCAGTCATTTCTGTTCCCCCCCCCCCCCCCCCCAGGTGGTAATTCACACCAGCAGAGGTGTAGCTAGATCTCCTATCTGGTGTTACCTTTAACTTTTAGTTGAGGAGCAAAAAAAAAAAAAGTAAAAATCTGTCCCCAATGATCTGGTGCTCCTCCTCAAGGAGCAAGCCAGGTCTGTTTCTACACTCCAAGAAAAGCCCTTCTTTCATTTTAAACTCTAGCGAACTGCTTGCTACATTTGTAGCAAGCAGCTGCCAGTTTATACACACACTCAACACTAACATACTTCAGTTTGGACCCCTAATGCAATACTTTCTTTCATTTCTAAAAGCCAGTAATGCACATAAGACTGATCACACTCCCTAACAATGTTCTCCTGGGGCATCTGCCTCCTTACACATATCCTAGCTACACTTCTGTACACCAAAATTTAGTAGCCCATTTGCAGTATTTTGCATTAATCTGCTTTGAACTTCAGGTACCACCTTTCTGCCCACTTGGTCAACTTTTCTACAGCATTCGTTAGACTACTTCCCCAGCTGTCTGCTGCAACATCTGTCTTTATGATATCTTCCAAGATGAAGTATGAAGCCAAGCAACTGGTCAGGGGGCAGAACCTATGACTTTTTGATTTTCTTATTTTCAAAGGGAAATGTGTTGCCGATGAGCCATTGACATTGTAATTCCTGAAACGTTTCATCATATAGTTCAGTTGTAAAGATTATGAATAGTTATGTAAACTGATCAAAAACCTTACTTCATGATTCTGGATTGCTGTACCCAAAATAACATTCATTATTTATTCACTTGGAAGGTTTTCTTTTATTTCTTATTTATACTTTTGTACAGGTGCCTTTTGTAATTGTGAGGATTGCAGTTGTGATACTCAGTTGCAGTACTGCTGTTTCAGCAACTGAGGAGTACATACAGAGTCCATGTTTGGATTATCTCTCAGTGAAGTTGATTTTAAATATACATGTATGTTTGTATGGTGAGAGACCGTGGAGGCCCCCCCAAAAAACTCTCTAATTGTGTTGGGGGAACTCCAGAATTTATAATTCTGTGCAAGGAATTGTTTTGTGAAGGGAAGCATTCTGATTAAGTCTATTTTGTGGACTTAAGAGCTCAATAAATACTTGATGTTTTTTGTGTTTCACTGCTGCAGTCATCACATTTGGGTTATCCCTGCCAGGGTATTCGGCAAGAAATGGTTAAGTGTACATAACTGTACTTTATAACTGTTGGGTAGACGTGTAACAGCTTTCTTCTACATTATCTTTTATTTGTTTTATTAGTGTCAACAGATAGCATTAATGCCACATGTTTTGACAACTCCAGGATTTAGTCTTTAGGGGTTGAAATAATTGATGATATTATTTTTTTTCCCCTGAGTTTCTGGACCCAGTTTTGCCTTTTGCATTCATAGTAGAGAGCCCTTCATTACACACACATATATATATATATATATATATATATATATATATATAGATATATATATAGATATATATATAGATATATAGATATATAGATATATATAGATATATATAGATATATATATATATATATATATATATATATATAGTTGAACTTGAAAATATCGTACAAGGCTGTTCAGCATTACTTCATTTGTTGTTTGCATTATTTTCAAAAGTATTGACAGTCTTTGATGCTATCCTACTTATTGGTAATGAGTTACTGTTTGGACTGGAGGAAACACGAGCAAGTGTGACACAAGTAAGGGTCATGCAGCAAGAGCAGATGTGAAGTTGTTCAGTCTCGCTGTTCATTCTTGCACATGGGTCTGGAGCCGATCCGTCAGCTTCAAGTTGGCCGCTTTCACAAGCTGAAGATCTTAGAGTAGCTCGAGGCCAGGTCCCTATCCCATGATGCTCTCTGTCCTACCCCAGATCTACCACTGCAACAGATCGGAGTTCATTGGAGAGCTTGGGCCAGTATTGTGAAAATGTTTCTACTTATTGTACCTTATAGCTAAGTTTTTTCCAGTTTTCTGTTTAGACTGCTTTTGTTGGGCTGGTTAGCCTTTGTTTAGCTCAGCTTTTTGTTGTGCTTGACGAGTATTTCGTCCTTTAAGAGCAGCTGCTCTTAGGCCTTTGGCCGTGCTTTAGTTGATTTAACAAATTCCCTATTCCTTGTTAGCATGTTTATATAGTTCTTAGAAAGTTAAGGTTTATAGTTAGCTTTTTGCTAGTTTGTGCTTATATTTAGCGTGTTAGATAGTCTTATAAAGTTAGAATTTATAGTTAGCTTTGCAGTGTTTCTACAGTTGTTATAGTGTTTGCTGTGTGTGTGTGTGTGTGTGTGTGTGTGTGTGTGCTATAGTTATTAGACTAACTTAATATTTGTTCTTATTGGTGCATACTGTTGTTTTTCTTGTGAGTATGGCTGATCAAAGAGAAAAGCAGAAATCAGGCTTTAAAACGTGCCCAAAATGCAGGCAGAAAATGTCTATCACAGACTGCCATGTCAGTTGTGTTTATTGCTTGGGGCCCATTCACCTCCAGGCAGATTGCTCTATCTGCCTCTCTTTCAGTAGCCGGGTTCTGCTAGAATGAAGAAGAAAGCTGGTGGATAGAGGCTTGCTGAAGCCTGATTTTCAAGAGTCTTTGGACAAGGCCAACCAGACGTCCAAGTCGAAGGGGTTGAAGTCCTCCAAAGCTTCCTCGGAGCCCAAGTCATCAGCTCCGAGCCTTGCAGTGAAGGTGCAGTCGCCGGCTCTACAGTCTTCGGAGCCGTGCACTGAGCCAGTGTTTCTGAGCCGGTTCCCAGTTTTGGAGCTGATCTCCAAGACCTTAAGGTCTCCCATCCTTCAATCGGTGGCTTCTTTCGTTCCTTCGACTCGCTCTTCGAGAACCTCTCCGATGTGGATGTGGACCGGGTGGTGCAGAGGCTTCTCGAGAACCAGGAATTAGCCAGATTATTATCAGCTTCGACCCAGCTGGTTTCGGAGCCTAAGACCATTGCACCTGCTGTGACTACTCCTCCTCTGAGCCTAGCCGGGCCTTCAGAGCTGGGGGAGAGGGATCTGAGGATTGTGGAGCTTTCAGAGCTGAGGCCTGTTCCAGTGCTATCGGCTCTGTCAACCCTGAATTCTTCGGTACCATTTGAAGAGTCTGGGAGCTGACACTCTCTGGTCGGCTCCGGGGGGGGGGGGGTCAAACTGATGCATCGGTTCCGACCCTTCCTCTTGGAGCATCGGCACGGATGAGCTCGGCTCCTTCCTCTGGGACGGAGCCCACTGTCTTGGTGCCGGGGAGGTTGCAGTCTTCTTCGGAACCGGAGGCTTCCTCTGGTTGGAGCAGTGGAGCCCCCGATGCTATGAGGAGGGTTATGTCATCCAAAATACACATGTCATCAGGGCCCTCCTCGTCCTCCCCTAAAATGCCACTTTTTGCCTCTACATCGCAGGTCCCCATGAAACGTCGAGACCCAGAGCCTCAGGTAACCCCGTTGGGTGACCCATGTTCTACTGAGACCTCACCAGAAGCCCCCACTGCTGAGGTTCCCAGGAAGAAACTTTGCAAAAGGAGGCATTTGGAATCCCCGCAGGCGTCTCTGACTTCAGATACCAACCTAGTGGAGTCAGAAGGGTCCCCACCGGTCCCCCTCGGAGGATATCTCCTTTGCTGATATCCTGGTGGTCCTGAAGCAGAGGGGTGACTGGCAGTCCGTTAGCCCTACTGAGGATGAGTCGGTGCTCCTGAAGGCCTTTGAGTCTCAACCTTCCACCTCCTGGGTGACTCCGCCCTTCGATGAACTAATGGAATTGGTTGCTCGAAGGGCGTGTGAGTCTTCTGATTCTATGGAACCTGTCCCTCGGAGGCCCAACAAGTTTGTCACGTCCCCCCCAAGATAAGATGTTCCTCAGTAAGGGAATTCCGGTTGATGCCATTGTGGTGGTGGCGGCCACCAAGAAAGAGATGTCTGAAACCTCTTCTACTGTCCAGCCTCTTAATAGAGATTCCAAGACTATGGACCTGTACAGGAAACGCATCTTTAGTTCTGTGACCTTTGTTATGCGATTGCTCAACTTCTTGACTCATTTTACCCATCTTCAAAGAGATCTAAAAGAGCTCGGAGATACTCTGCAGGGTAGTACAGATGGAGGTGTCTCTGAGAGGCTTAATACCCTTAATTCCACAGTTAACTCATCCATGCGGCTCATTTCCTATGCAGCCGATGGTTCGAGTCAGGCAGCAGGTTCAGCAATAGCTCTTTGGAGACATTACTGGATGTGCTTATGCTCCTTTGCGGAAGCCTTCAAGTCTTCTTTTGTTAACACCCCATTCGATGGCTCATCTCTTTTCGGGCCCAGAGTCAAGGAGACTCTCACTAGGTGTGAACAAGATGGAAAGACTCTGTTTGCCGTAGGAGTCTGTTTTTCCACCCCTACTAGACCATACCCCAAAGGGCAAAAAGGTGGAAAAATGTGGTTCTGGAAGTCCCAAGGAGCTTTCCAGAACACACGTAGTGAACCCTCCCTCCAGGGGCAGAGAAGGGGGTAATAATGGAAGATGCCGCCCTGGTGGTAGAGGGGGTCTGCAAAACCAGGGCGACCAGGATCAGTTCTTTGGTAAGCCCTACCAGCGCTCCTGAAAGGAGGTCTGACTGTCCTACTCTGGAGGCAGTTGGGGGTCGCTTGTCTTTGCATCTGGACGCCTGGCTAGGAATTACAAAAGATTCTTGGGTACAAAGCATTGTTACCAGAGGTTACATTATTCCATTCCTAGAAACCCCACCTGTTCGAAAGAAAAGCCCAAACGTTCCACCCAGTCTCCGGGATCAAGCAGCCATAGAAATCCAGAGGATGCAGGAAGAGAGAGTCATCCAGCCAGTCCCAGCAGACCAGATAGGATCCGTAACTTACTCCAGATTCTTTTTAGTTCCAAAGAAGACAGGGGACTGGAGGCCCATCTTGGACCTCAGCAGACTCAACACATTCATAAAGGAGAAGTTCCGGATGGTCACGCTTCAGTCAATCCTCCTGTTCCTCAGAATAGGCGATTGGATGTGCTCTATAGATCTCAAGGATGCGTACTATCATATAAAAATGGCCAGACCATCTAGAGATCGCTTGGCGTTTCCAGCTGGGAGCCAATCACTACCAATTCCGAGCATTGCCCTTTGGCCTCACAACAACCCCCAGAGTGTTTACCAAATGCATGGCAGTGATTATGGCTCACCTGAGGCATCTAGGATTCCGAGTGTTTCCATTTCTGAATGACTGGCTCCTTACCACCGTCTACAGGCATCAACTAATCCTGTCCAGGGATCACACACTCAGTCTCTGCTCTCAGGCATAATTATAAACTTGGACAAGTCTGAGTTGTCGCCATCGCAGCGTATCTCCTTTATCGGAGCAGAATTAGACACCACCACAGTAAAATTGCCTCTGGACAGAATAGCCACTCTTCGAAACCATGTATTAGACCTTTTGCAGAGAAAAAAAGTGCCGGCCTCTCAAGTATTGAAACTATTAGGTACCATGGCAGCCACGCTCATAACAGATGTTCTTCATCTCACATTGCTGCAGTCCTAACACTTGGGTAGTCCGCTGTCCCTCGGTTTGCCCGAATATCAGAGTATAAGGCTGACGCCGGTCAAGGCGCATTTGACTGACATCAGAACGTCAGGGTACAAATGCGCATGACCGACGTCATATCCTCAGTCTTTTTTGCCGCATGGTCCGATGCAGAAGCAGTGTTGCAAGTGCCGTTCGGCGTTCTGAAATTTTTCGAATTCGGAGTTTCAGACCGAAGTCGGAGTTGGTTAAGTACCCCGTTGGGGAATATTTTAGTTTTTTCTTGCCTCAGTGGTTTACCGGATGTCAGAAAAAGTGAATAACTGTATTTCTTGTGGGAAACAGATACCGCATAGGGATTACCATAATTTGTGTATACCTTGTTTGGGACCTGAGCACGACGTTGTTGGGTGTCGCTTTTGTGCTAGGTTCAATAAATGCACTATAAAGCGTAGGTTGGATTGTGCCAGGTTGGTCTTTGGGAAGCGGTGCAATTACAATATGCCGTCGGATGCTCCGCCGCTTCCTCAAAGAAGCGCAAGGACAAGGCAGTTAAACCTAGGTTAGAGGAGTCGTCCGAACCGGACGCCGGTTCTTTAGAGGCGTCAGTGGAACCGGTGGTTCCGACGGAGGCCTCTCTGGAGTCCCAGGGAGAAACTGTGTTTTACAGGATGTGGCCTCCCAGGAGGCAGGTCAGGCTGTAGGGGCTTCTCAGGTAACTGTACTCCCCTCCCTTCCTAAGGTGTCTAGGCCCTCTCTTTCTGCTTCCAAGGCTTCTCCTAGAGGCAGGTCTAGTGTTGCTTCTGTGGGTGTCACTCCTAGTTCTTCAGGTTCAGTGCCCAAGAAGCACATGCTTAAAATGGCAGAAGATTTAATTACTTTGATTAGAGGCTCTATGCCCCCTCCTGATAAGAGGCCTAGGATGGAACCTGTGTTGGGGGATTATGAGCAGGCTTCGGATGTGTCTGAGTCTTCGGCTGAAAACTTGCAGGAGTATTCTCATTATTCTGATTCTGATGTGGATGATTCTACTCCTTCTGCTTCTCCTCCTGAGGATTTTTCTTTTTCAGAGACCCTTCACTCCATGAGAGAGCATTTTAAATGGGAAGGTCAGGATTTCTCTGATTCCAGGAAAAGGCTTAGGGAATTTTTGTTTTTACCCCAGCATAGGCCTTTAGCTATACCTCCTGTTCTGAATGTGGTGGAAGATGTGTTTGCAGAGGCTTCTCTTAATCCTGATTCCTTGCCTCCTGCTCCTGTTAAACCAGATAGGTATTACAGGGTGCCTGAAGCTCATAAGTATCTTTTTAAGAGTCCTAGGGCAGACCCAGAAACTGTTAGCCAGGGGCCTAAGGGTGTTAAGGCTTCTGTTGTCAAGAATCCAGTTCCGGCAGATAAAGAGGCCAGGGCCTTGGATAGGTGGGGTAAGAAAGTTTATACTTCTTCCACTCTAGCCATGAGAGCTTTGAATTGCCAATTTCACATGTTGAAATATCAAAATTATCTCCTTTCTCAGTTGAAATCTAAGGTTGATGCTCTGGCGGAAGGTATTGATTGTAAAGAGTTACAAAATTTAGTGCATGTTTCTGAACAGGTGGGTAAGCATTCTTTGCAATGTGGTTTTGATGCTGTTCAGGCCTCGTCTAGGGTGGCTGCCACTGGGTCAGTTCTTCGCAGGCATGCCTGGCTGAGGGATCAAAATTTATCTGACCATGTTAAAACTAGGATTTTGGATGCCCCGTTGCAATCTGATGTCTTGTTTGGTTCTCCTGTTGAGGCAGTTTTAAAGAAAATGGAAGACAAGGCTAAGTCTATGCAGACTGTTAAAGATTTTTTGCAGGTTCAGCCTCCAAAGTTTAGTAGAAATTGGCCTACTAAAGGGTGGACGTATCCTTCTTATGATTCCCAGTCTAGGGGTAGATCTAGACGTGGCAGGGGCAGAGGTCAGGGCTCTTTCAGGCCTAGAACAGGGAGTTCTCCTGCACAGTCTTCGGGTGAGGGCAGGGGTCAGTCCTTTCGTAAACAGACCCAATGACCTACCTTTTCAGCTGCCAGACCCTTCTCGCCTGGCAGCACCTTTGGGAGGAAGGTTGGCACTTTTCAAAGAAAATTGGAGTTTGATTACCCAAGACAGATGGGTACTGGATATCATACATCACGGTTACAGGTTTTACTTCCATACCTTGCCTCCTTTCAAAGGCATGCCGGACATTCCTCCTCAACAAAGAATAGAGGCTCACAAGCAAATTTCTCTGTTACTCCAAATAGGGGCCATACAGCCGGTTCCTATGCCAGAAAGGGGCCTAGGATTTTATTCTCGCCTGTTCCTTGTGCCAAAAAAGGGGAACACGTGGAGACCAATTTTGGATTTATCTATCCTCAACACTTATCTGGACATTCCCAAGTTCAAAATGTTGACGTTACAACAGCTTTTACCTCTACTGGGCAAGGATCACTGGATGGTAACTTTGGATCTCAAGGAGGCTTACCTTCATGTTCCTATCAGGCTAAGTTGCAGAAAATATCTGCGTTTTCGGACTGGGACTTCTCACTATCAGTTCTCTGCATTGCCCTTTGGCTTATCTACTGCGCCCAGAGTATTTACGAAAGTTCTGGCTCCAGTGATAGCTTTCTTCAGGCTAAAAGGAATACAAATCTATCCTTATTTGGACGATTGCCTGATTCTGGCTCAAGGAAGGGACGAGCTTCTTCATCATTTGGAATATGTGATAGCAGTGCTAAGATGCCTGGGGTATTCTGTGAACGAAATAAAGTCCAGTCTAGTACCCTCTCAAGACATGTGCTTTCTGGGTGTAAGACTGAATACAGCATCCCAGATGGCCTTTCTAACCCCGGACAAACAAAAGAATCTTTCCCTTTACTTCCATCATCTATCTCTTCAGTCCGGGCTGACTGCAAGGACAGTCCTTCAAGCCTTAGGGTTCATGGCATCTTGTATTCTGGTGCTTCCCAATGCCAAACTGCATATGAGGAAGTTGCAATGGTATCTCAGAAATGTATGGACACAGCACTGCCAGCATCTGGACACTGTCATTCAAATAATACCTTGCATTCAAAAGGAATTTTTGTGGTGGGCTCAGGAATGTCACCTAAACAAGGGACTCTGTGTGACCCGGCCAGAGGCGAGTCAAATTTTAACGACAGATGCCTCAGACAAAGCTTGGGGAGCTCATCTAAACGGAAAGTGGATACAAGACAAGTGGCCTGTCAGACTACAGCATCTACATATCAATTTGAAGGAGATGTTAGCAGTCCAGTTTGCATTAATAGCTTTCAAGGATTTACTTCTTCCAGGGCAGGTGTTGATTCTAACAGACAACACAACTGTCATGTGGTACATCAACAAGCAAGGGGGAACACATTTTTATCCTCTATGCAGGCAAGCAATGATTTTGTGGGAGACTGCTCTCAGTTTACAACTAAGTCTTCAGGCAAGGTTTCTGCCGGAGCACAGAACTCCTTAGCAGATGTGTTAAGCAGACAAATCATGGATCCCCACGAGTGGAAACTGGATCTTCATGTATTTCAGAAATTGACAGTGTCCTGGGGAACTCCAGACATAGATCTGTTCGCTTCTCCACTAAACCACCAGCTGCCAAAGTTTTGCACAAAGCGGTTTCATCCCACAGCTTGGAAAGTGGATGCTCTTTCTTTCAGTTGGAAAAATCTTCATGTGTATGCCTTTCCACCTCTGCCTCTCCTCCCAAAGGTACTTCTACAGGCCAGACAGGACAAGCCAAGGATGATTTTGATAGCTCCAGATTGGCCTCGACAGCACTGGTACCCATTACTGAGAAGTCTAGTACAGAAGCCTCCATGGCCTTTGCCTTTGATTCCACATCTGTTGTCCCAGGAGGACAGTCATTTGCTCAATGTCAAACTTCACTCTCTTCACCTAACAGCATGGCATATTCTGTTTTAAACCATAGAGGGTCTCAACTTCCACAACAAGTTTTCAATGTGATTTTGGAAGCTAGAAGGCCTAGTACAAGGAAAGTGTATGCAGATAAATGGAAGAGATTTTTATTTTGGAGTGCAGCTAAGGATTTGGATGTTTCTGAGCCTGATTTAAGTGTGGCTCTTCAATATCTTACTGAGTTATTGGACAAAGGTTTGTCCTTCTCTTCTATTAAGATTCATGCTGCAGCAATTTCAGCTCACTACGACTGTGACCCACCATTGTTTTCTCATCCTTTGTTCAAGCAATTTCTTAGAGGGGCAAAGAATATAAGACCCCACGAAGGGCTCCTACTCCTGCTTGGGATCTCAATTTTGTGTTGGAGAAACTCACTCTACAACCTTTTGAGCCTGCAGCTACTGCTGAGTTGAAATATTTGTCATGGAAGACTGCTTTTTGTTGGCCATTACCTCTGCAAGAAGGGTTTCTGAATTGCAGGCCCTTATGGCAGTTGAGCCTTTCTTAATTTTCCATAAGGATAGGGTATCTTTACGACTAATCCTTCCTTTATGCCTAAAGTGGTTTCTAGTGTGGCTTTAAACCAAACTATTCATTTGCCTACTTTTTATGCAAATCCCCAAACTAAAGGGGAAAAGATTTTGTACACTTTAGATGTACACAGGCAGTTGCGATATTATTTGGACAGAACTAAAGGGTTCAGACAATCTCAGCAGTTATTAGTTTCTTTTGCTTTGTGCTCTCAGGGCAAGCCCGTGTCAAAACAAACTATTTCTAAGTGGATTGGATTTTGCATTGCTTTCTGTTATTCCCATCATGGCAAAGAGATTCCAGCTGGGATTAGGCCTCATTCCACTAGGGCTACTGCCACTTCAACAGCTTTTTTGAGGGGGGTGGCTACTAAGGATATTTTGGAGGCAGCCACTTGGAGTTCAGTGCATACCTTTTCTAGGCATTATCACCTTCCACTGTACTCTAAATCCAGGGCTGGTTTTGCCACTGCTGTGTTGCAGGGCATTTTGGCAGCTCCTGCTTCTTTATAGTTTAGCCATCCTCCCTTACCTCTGCTTTGGGATTCTACCCAAGTGTTAGGACTGCAGCAATGTGAGATGAAGAACATAGTACAGTTTTGTACCTACCATAAATGTAGATGTTCGAAGATCCACATTGCTGCAGTCCAATTTACCCTCCCTCCTTCCCCTCTGTAGTTTGAGGTGGTTGTGTGGGTTGGGTTATCCATCTGAGGTATAATTGTATATATTGTACATATTTTTGGTGTTAGGCTGGTTGGTTGTTTAGTTGTTGTCTATGGGTTTTGACCTTTCTTTTTAGGGTCTTCTGACATCTGGGGCAAGAAAAGACTGAGGATATGACGTCGGTCATGCGCATTTGTACCCTGACGTTCTGATGTCAGTCAAATGCGCCTTGACCGGCGTCAGCCTTATACTCTGATATTCGGGCCGACCGAGGGACAGCGGACTACCCAAGTGTTAGGACTGCAGCAATGTGGATCTTCGAACATCTACATTTATGGTAGGTACAAAACTGTACTTTCCTCTGAGGCGTATGCACATGAGGATTCTTCAATGGTTACTCTTCACCCAGTGGTCTTGCCAACAACTTCTGATGTCATTCTTAATAATGATTACAGACTCTTGCAAGAAGGGCGCTTTCTGATAGCAACGCATATCCCAGGGAAATCCAACATGATCGCGGACAAACTGAGCAGAGCCATTCTGTTATTGCATGAGTGGTCTCCCAAAGACAAGGTTGCAGAGATGATTTTCCGCAGATGGGGCCAGCCTTGCTGCAGCCTGTTTTCATCCCCTATGAATGCCAAATGCAGAAGCTACTTTGCCCTGAATCCCCCCACCAGGGGACAGCCCAAGGGACTCGCTCATACATGATTGGCCCCCAGGACTCCTGTATGCTTTTCCACCAGCTCCTCTGATTCTGAAATTCGTACAGAAAGCTAAAGCCCTGGGAAGGACTGTAGTCTTAATAGCCCCTTTTTGGCCTTGACAGATTTGGTTTCCCTTCCTTTGACTCTGTCAATTGGAGGAACCTTGGATTCTGGACCCAGTTCTGACTCTGCTGACACATTCGTCAGGGGCCCTCCATCCCTCCCTTCGTTCCCTCAGACGGACAGCTTAGCTGCTCCGATTCCTAACCTAGCCAGGTCACATGAATTTTCTTCAGAGGTACAGCATATTATTGTATCTTCACATAAAGCTTCCACTAGAAAGTGTATGCCAGCAAATGGAAGCAATTTGCCTTTTGGGCCTCCTAGAATAACATTGATCCTTATGTTGCCCCGATTGCTAGTATTCTGGAATTCCTATCTAAGCTTTTTCATGAAGGTGCGGCAGCTGCCACTATAAGATTTCAATTGGCTGCAATTTCAGATTTTCACCTCTGATCGGAAGGTTCTAATTTAAGGTCTCACAGATTATGTAGGGCCTTCATAAAGGGTACCAGTCATCTTAGGCCGCCTGTTAGACAACCTTTTACTCTTTGGAATCTAAATTTTGTGCTGTCATGGATTATTCTTCCTCCCTTTGAGCCTGCATCATCCTGCCGTTTAAAATTCCTCTCTTGGAAAACTATTTTCTTGGTAGCCATTACCTCAGCACGTAGAGTGTCCGAGCTTCAAGCCCTAGCTGTCAAACCCCCATATTTGGTGTTTCACCCCGACAGTGTCACTGAGGACTAATCCTTCAGTCCTTCCAAAGGTGTGTTCTGAG
The DNA here is from genome assembly GCF_019279795.1 of Protopterus annectens. Classification (NCBI taxonomy): domain Eukaryota; kingdom Metazoa; phylum Chordata; order Ceratodontiformes; family Protopteridae; genus Protopterus; species Protopterus annectens. Next base: position 396,610,390 of record NC_056751.1, read on the forward strand.
ACTAACCGAACTTCCAACCTTTTTCAGTAACCATTCTAACAAGTTGGAGTACATGTTGCATAAACTTGATGTTCACAGACAACTGAGATTCTATTTGGACAGAACAAAGGAATTTCGGAAATCTGAACAACTCTTTGTCTCTCATGCTGACACTAAGAAAGGGCTACCAGTGTCTAAAGTTACCCTTTCCAAATGGTTGACTGACTGCATTAAATTTACATACTTCTCAGCGAACCAACCATTAGAGTATGGCGTTGAAGCGCATTCCACTAGGGCTGTTTCCACTACTTCTGCTTATGCAGCTCGATTGCCTTTTGACAATGTATGTGCAGCTGCCACTTGGTCTAAGCCACATACCTTTATCACTCATTACAAAGTGGACAGGGCCTCCAGGCTCAGGACTTCCTTTGGTTCCACTGTCCTCAGGAATGTACTCCTGTGAGCCACCCAAGATTAGGGTGCTTGGGACGCTACCCATGTGTAAGAATGAATGGCGAGATTGAACAACTTCACATAAAGAAGTTATGTTCTTACCATAATGTTCTATGTGAGTTGTTCATCTCGCCTTCATTCTTACATTCCCACCCTCCTACCACCTCCAGGTTCTCGAAGAACACGCAAGACTTGTGGTCTGATGGGTCTCGTTCTGTGACTTCTTACTCTGATTGGAGTATATGTTATGTGTTATATCTGTTGCATGCTGGGATCAGCAAACTAGATCTGAGGTAGGACAGAGAGCATCATAGGATGGGGACCTGGCCTCGAGCTACTCCTAAGATCTTCAGCTTCTGAAAGTGGCCGACTCGGAGCCGATGGATCGGCTCCGGACACATGTGTAAGAATGAAGGTGAGATGAACAACTCTCATGGAACGTTATGGTAAGAACATAACTTCTTTTTTTTCTTAGTGCTTCGTCCCACTTGTATAGTTGGCTGTTTGTAGAGAGTTATCTTAGCGCTGTGAGTACTTGACACAGAAACCAAATTCAGTGTTTGCATGTGAAATGTATGCAGCATAGAATGACTGTGGATTATACTCCTGTGCAATGGTGCCTGCAAATGTAGAAACAGAAAGAAACACTGGATGAATTGCATAGCTTAAGTGTGTGACTAATTTCTCATTTAAATACTTCATTTGATACTCACAATGGAAAGCCTTATTTGCTGGGATTTACATTTCAGATGTTCCTAACCCACGCACTGTATTTATTAGCTACTGGAAAACAAAAGTACCATTTGTACATCATAATATGTGCGCCTTAGTCTGTCAATACAAGAACACAGAAACAAGAGTGAAGCAGAGCTTTACATGATCATTGTGAAGATAAAGTTGAAATGCATTCTTTTGAGAAACATGTTTTGTTAACTTGAACAATAAGTGCTGCTGGCATTGTAGGCACAGTTTTCCATTCTTCATTTCCTTTTGACAACTAGGACTGTCTAGAATGTTTAAGGATCTTTAAAAGGCTGTATTTATTTCATTTAAATTCAGTCTAATAGTGCATTCATGTTATCACTTTTTTAATGTGAGAAGCATTATTCTAACAGGATTCCACTAAGGGCAAAATGTAGCTTTGTGAGCAGTAACACAGTGACCACTAATGATTTAGAGTCTGTCGGTGCTATAGGATAAGCACTTTTCAGGCAACATGATTACAGAGCTGTGTAAGTAAGTACCCTTTGAGAAGTAAATATTGCCTGTTGCTTTTCTCATTCATTTGATATTTCCTTCTTTCACCATCCCTGCTTCTCAGCCCACTCAACATCTATGCAGTCACTTTTTAAAGCATTGCTACCCGTAAGGCCTGTAGTAGACTAGTGCTATCGAAACAACTTTTTGCATATGTATTCCATTTGTCGACCTGGTGAATATAAATTAACTTGATGAGGGTATCTTTTTTCACTAATTTGCTGCATAACTTACTCCACTAATTTTTCCTGATTGTGTTTTGCATGTGGGCCTAGTTTGGGGTACAGTATAAGGTAATCTGGTAAACAGTTTATACGGCAAGGCCAGCCCAAGAATTAGATGACTTGCATTAAATTCTGACTGTGTCTCGTTTAAAATATTCTGAGGCACGTTTCCTGGATTGGCTGTAGATTGTCAGTTTGGCATTGTAATGCAGCAATTCTCTATTCCGATACCAAAGTCCTGTCTCATATGGAAACATCAGTTGGTATGAAGAAAAGCCAGTACTTTGTCATTAAACTTATTCATGTGCTTTCTTAATCCTTGGTGTTTTTTGTTGTGCACTTGCCATTGCTTGCAGTGTGCACAAACTTATTTCTTTTTGTACATAATTGTATAATGCCTACAATTCACATTTCCCTGCAGTTGTTGCATAGGTTCATAGGACGATACTAGGCTATTGGCCTGGAGGCCCTTATAAGCCTAGCCAAGAATTTCACCCATGTTCCCACAAAGTCAGCACCTGTTTTCCCTGTCCAGCAGGGACACAGGTGGGATAAATGTTCAGTCCCTGCCAAGTTTCAAACCCAGGACCCTGCCAAATACAGCACAGTGCACTAGCCCACTCAGTGTTTGCAGCTTGTATTCTATTTTTATCATTTTGAGTATCATACTTTGCTTAGCTATGACCCCAGACTGAACCTGAAAGTGGTTGATACATATCTTAGCCTGCTTACCAAATAAATAAATAAATAAAATGTCTGTGGTACATGAGACAGCTATTACCAGTCATGAAGTCATGTGTTCAGTTATGAATCAACGGTCTAGGCTGTAATACCCAAAAGAGTCTGCATTTGTACATGTGTAACGGCTGTAACTGTATATTTAAGCGAAGAGGCTGTACTCTCCATGTCCTGTTAGTGTAGAGGTAAAAGTTTCCGGACTTGGTAGATAAAAGCCTTTTAAAGCACTTGTGACAAAATTAGTATGTAGTCATATTCTGGGACAACATTTAGGGATGGATAAAACTTGCACTAGAATTTTAGCTAGAGTTTATTGGCCTCATGTAATAAGAAAACACTTGAAGTTTCTGAATGTCCAAAACTGCACTGCATCATAGGTTCAGAAGTCCACTGGGTGCCAACACCTCTTTTTGAGGTTCCATTCAGTCTGGCAGCCATAGAGCTTGGTGGTCCATTTAATTACTACAAATACATTCTGATTATTGACTATACTATGAAATTTTCTGAAGTAGTAGCTTTGTGAAAAGCCAGTGCTTAAGTCAGTAGCCAAAGAGTTAGTGGTACTTCTATGCATGTTAGACATAACTAAAGAAGTACTTGCTGACCAGAGAACCTAATTTATATCCAGGATAATGCATTGGATTGCCAATGTTTTAAAGTAAAGCAGTTTAGAATTTCATTAAGCTAGCCTCAAATTGGTGGGTTAATGGAACATTTTAACAAAACTCTGAAGTCTGTGCAAAAAAATATATTAGAACTGGGATGAGGTAACCCCCCTAATTCCTGCTTTACTGTAAGAGAGGTTCTTCAGTCTTCATAAGTATTTCCCAGTTTAGGTCACTATAACGGTAGAATCCCTGAGATTTCCTGGACATAGGTAAGAAGACTTGAGAGGAAGTGAAAGACCTGTTGAAAAATGTAATGACACACTTCACAAACTTGCAAGGTTAATATTGAAATTCAGCATGTTTTCTCTGTTGTAGTAATAACAATGTAGTTTATTCTTGCTGTGGTAGCAGTTGGCCAGCCCAAATACTGGAGTGTTTTTACCCAGTCTCTTGGGCTGTCAGTCGCCCTGCACCTGATGTCAGGACATTTGGGTACAAGGGTTGTCAGCCAGCACCATTTTACAGCTCTTTCTTGCCGTCTGAGCCTGATATGTCCACTTTTGTAGACTGAGATAGTCTGTCTGAGGCAGAGTTCTTTGAAAAGCTGAGATGCCCCGGGGGGGGGGGGGCTTTCACTGTATTTTGTCTGTCGTCGTTAGATGAGTACTAGAGCTGGTACTAGTCTTTATTGTGGAAAACAGATTCCACATCAGGACTACCATACCCTCTGTTTTGCTTAGGCCCAGAACATGACATATGTAACTGTCCCCACTGTAATCACTTTAACAAATGTACTGTCTGGTGTAGGTCTGAATCCCTTGCTCCGTTTTTGGAAAAGGAAAGAGGGTTTCAGGGATCCTCATGTACTTATGCCATTTCCCAATTCTGGTTTTGACCCCCGTAGCAAGCGCAGAGAGAAGCATCTAAAGCATTTGTGCGTGGCAGATGACACAGTTTCACCATCAGCCAGTCCACCCAGACTTGTGATCTACAAAGGACAGGAAATGCTTTCTCAGTCCCTTCCAGTGATCAAGAATATGTCGGAGGCTGCTGTTGAGTGCCTTTTGGAGTCTGATATGCATCTTAACCCTTCCACGTCCACACAATTTGAAGGTCAAGGGTTATCATTTGGGTCCAGAGTCAGTCTGCAGGCCTCAGCATTTGACATACATGCTAGATCTTCAGATAGTTAGTGTGGAATCCCAAAGTCTTCCAAGGGGTCATCAGTCGACTGTGTGCAGGTTGCTGCTAGTCTCAGTATCTCCAGCACCACACCCAGACCAAGCCTAAGGCCAAATCAAAGAGAATTCTGTCTGGCTTTCCTCAGCCTATGCCTTCTGGCTCTCTACCCCAAAAGGCCTACCAGCAGGGCCTACTTAGACTGGCTGAGGACGCATTTCAGACCAGACATTGCAGTCCAACTAGACTTCCTTGCTACCACTGAATCTGTTTCTGTGAAAAGAAAGATACCTGTCCCCCCAGAAATCCTCTAATCCTTTTGAATCCGGTGAGAATGAGTTGGCTTATTTATACCAAATGTCTACTGGCCCGTATGCTGACTCTGAGGATTCTCCATAACAAGGAGGAGTATTTCATCTGGGAAGCTCAGAATTACCCAGAGTCCTGGAAGAAGGACAGAGAATTTTTGAAGCTCTATGAGCATAAACCATTGCTGTTCCACCACTATTAGAAGTGGTGGATTACACCATATTGGACTCTTCCCTGCAGCCTTTCTCCCATCCACCTGCTCCTAGGAAACTAGACAATTTTAATAAGGTACTGGAATTCCATAAATACCTGTTTGAAAATCCAACTATTGATCCTGAAGTGGTGACTTAGAGTCCTAATGATGCTAAGGGCAGCATTTCTAGGAACCCTTTGCCAGATGATAGAGGGAAGAACGCTTGAGAGATTTGGCAAAAAAGTCTACTTTTACCACCCTGGATATGAGAGCTGCCAGTTTCATATGGTTAAGTACCAGGAAACTGTAGTGGACCATATGAAGGAAAAACTGGAGGGGATGGGGAGGATAGGACTATCTCAGTATAATTGTTGGATCTCTGCAGTTCTGTTTCTCAAATTGCTAAGCATTCTTTACACTGAGATGTTGATGCTTTGGAGGTGTCTAGCAAGGTGATTACCTCAAGGTATGTTATCTGCAGACAAACTTGATTAAAGGTGGAACCCCTTGCAGAACATGTTAAGTCTGAATTTCTGGATACTCCTCTAGACAAAGACTTTTTTTTGCCCAAAGGCTGAATGTATTTTCAAAAAACTGGAGGAAAATTCTTAATCTTTGTAGAATGTCAAGGATTTTCTACAGGTTCAACCACCAAGGTTTAACAGAAATTATCCCAGTAAGGCCTGGTCCTTTTCTTCCTCTTAACATGGACAAAAGAGGGAGAAGGGTCAGAAGAGTTAGATCACTGAGGCAACAAAAAATGGCAATCAGGAACTATCTGTAGGCCTAGTGGACCCTGCTCCCAAGGGTCCACCAAGGAACAACCGTAATTTAGCTGGTCCTCTTCCTGTTCCCTTAAACCACAAGTCCCATGCCAGCCACCCCCCCCCCCCATCCTCACTGTCCCTACTACAAAAGTAGGGGGAAGGCTTTCCCTCTTCTATCACAAATGGACCAAAGTCTCCCAGTACAAATGGGTGCTGAACATTATCAAAACAGCTTACAGATCGTCTTTTGCCTCTTGTCCAAAGCCAGCAGACATTCCATCTGTCCTACAAAACAAGTTTGAGAGGCTGTTGCCCCAGTAGTTGTGCTACTGCACAAGGCTCCATTGAATGGGTACCTCCCCTTGAAAAGGGAAAAGGTTATTACTCCAGATTTTACCTATTCCCAAGAAAAGAGGGAACTTGGAGACCCATTCTAGATCTTTCCAAATACCCTTTACTACTTATGTTAATACCGGAGGCATTCATGATCACCTTGGATCTAAAAGATATTTAATTATGCATTTCCTCAGAGAAGCATCTTAGTTTCAAAGCAGGTGGAAATCACTATCAATTCTCTGGTATGCCCTTTTGATTGTGTACTGTGCCCAGAGTATTCACTTAAGTGCCTGGCTCCAGTAATTGCCTTCTGCAGGACAAAGGGCAGCCATATATACACCAATCTAGATGACTGCTTGATCCAAACAGATTCTGTACAGGGTCTTCTTTCAGTCTTGCATCTCACTATGGACATTTTCTCCATTCCAGTAGTCAGTGTAGATCTGAAAAAGTCCAGCACTACTCCATATCAAAAACTTGTTTTTCTAGGGGTTTTACTGGACACAGACCTACAGAGGGCCTTTCTCCCTGAGGAAAAGATCACTTTCCTGATTCAGTATTTCCAGTCTGTTTGCCATTTAGTAATTTCAGCAAGGGAAGTCCTGAGAGTATTGGGGTAAATGGACTCGTATATTCTAATGATTTCTCTAGCCAGACTGCACATGAGGAAGGTTCAGTGCTATCTCAAGAATGAATCAACACAATCAGTCCCTCAACCAAAAATTTCAACTCCTGTCATGTCTCAGAAGAAGCTGGAGTGATAGGTCTCTTCTTGCAGTCAGAACATAGGGGTGCATTTCAGGATTCCTTCTCCAAACCACACGCTTGTCATAGATGCCTCAGAACTAGAGTGTGGGGCATTCCACTGGGCTTCAAGCATAGGGAAAATGAGAAGCAAGCAATTAAAAAAAAAATCACATAAACCAAAAAGGAGACAACAGGAGATAATGGCAGTACACAAGGACATTCTAGCTTTCAAAGACATATAGAAACCAGGGACCTTCTAAAGACAGTGATGTGGTACATAAATGGGGGGGGATCACTCCTACATGCTGTGTTATCTAACAGTGTATCAATGGGACACAGCTCAAATTTTGGACCTGCATCTTCCAGTCTAGTGTCTGCCAGGGGAAAACAGTCTATTAGCAGATCATCGCAACAGGACATAGGTAAAAAGAAATAAACCATAAACAACAATATATTCAGACTTATCAACCTGTCTTGGGGTGTCCAGAAGTAGACCTTTTTGCTTCAAGCCAAAACAGTGGGGAAAATATTGCTCAATGGCCAAACATTCCAAGGCCTGGAGGTTGGATGCCTTCTTCTCATGTACTAGTCTGTTTCTCTGTGCATTCTCTCCCCTGCCCTTCATCCCTGGGGATCTTCTGAAAATTGGAGAGGGCAGGCCAGGAGTAGGAAGAATTGTCCACTTCTGGCTGAGACAACATTGGTTCTCATTCTTGAACAGGCTGAACAGGAAGAAATCATGGTCCCTTTCCTGAAGAGGTGTGCCTGTTTACTCAGAACAGGGGAACCATCTTGTACCCGAATCTCAGCACCTTGTGATTGACAGCTTGGCTAACATACTGACTACTTCTCATGGCCTTTCTTGGACAAAGACATGCTAGCTCTCTTAAAATAAGCTAGAAAACCCTATGCATCAGAATGGAAAAAGTTTTCTGTCAGGTGTCAAAAACAGAGCATCATTCCAAGGTCAGCAGAGATTCACCAAGTCCTAATCTACCTAGCTCACTTTTTCAAGTTTGGTTTGACCTAGTATTCCATTAAGACTAACACTTCAGCCATCACCACCTACCTCCCTGTGCAACCTCCTCTTTTCTCTCAACCTTCCTTAAAGGTATTATCCAACTTAGATCACCCAGAAGAGCTCCCTCACCTCATTGGGACCTCAAGTTTGTGCCGGAAAATCCTATTTACCCCCCTCCCCAACCTTTGGTAAGAACTGACTTGAAATTCCTCTCATGTAAAACAGCAGATGGGGTCTTAGAACTACAAGCTGTCATGTGCACTGAACCCTTTATTTTTCACCAGGACCGAGTTACTGTCAGGATTAATCCCCACCTTCATGCCTAAGGTGGTTTCTGAGACTTTCTTAAAGCAGCCAGTACACCATCCTGTCTTATTCCCTCACGCACAAAAAAGAGAGAACATATCTTTTTACTTAACAAGATCTTCATAAACTACTCTGGTTCTATCTGGACAGTGCAAAGTCTTTCAGAAGGTTAAACCAACTCTTTTAGCCATTGCAAACAACAAATTGGAAGTCTTGTCAGCAAACGGACCATTTCAAAATGGATTTCTACTTGTATTGTCTTTTTATCAACATCATGGAAAACAGGCTGCTGAGACTATTATAACTCATTCTACCATGGCTACAGTTACTAATAATGGTTTCTCAAGAGGAGTTCTCACCAAAGAAAGTTTAGAGGCTGCTACTTGGTTCTCTGTCCACACTTTTACTAAACATTACAATCTACCTGTTTTTCCCCAAAACCAGTGTCAGGTTTTGCTTAGCTGTCTTGCAGGGCATCTTGGTCTCTGATTGCCTTCCAACCTTCCCCTTATCAGCTTTGGGAATCTTCCCACACTGCTGTTACTGCAACAGTGAAACACAATGAACATAGTTCAGTTCTGTGTTCCTACTGTAAATGTGATGTTCAAGTGTCTTCACTGTTACAGTAGGTTTTCCCTCCCTTCCTTCCTCCCTCCGTTCCTCTCTTCCCCCTCCTCTGTCATCCTTTGTGAATGGGGTGGACTCTCATTCCCTCTCCTTTTTCCCTACCATTTCCCACCCCCTTTTCCTCCTGAAAGTCTTTAAGGTCTCTACTTTCTTCAGCACACTGAGGACTTTTGGGTGCCATATGCTCCTGGTGTGGTGCTCAGACTTGAGGACTCCTTTTTGGAGGGCAAGAAAGACCTGTAAAATTCTGCTGGCTAATGACCCTTGTATGCAGATATCCTGACATCAGGGGCAGGGCATCTGCCATCCCAGAAGGAGGGCTATAAATTTCTTATTCTGGCTGGCCAATGGCTACCATAGTAAGAATAACTCGCATTATTACTGCAACAGTGTAGATGCTCAAACATCTGTGTTTATGATAAGTAGGCACAACTGTACTTTATGCCGCTAGTGAGTAAATGTATGTAAGGAGTACCAGAAATGCATCAGAAGGTGTATAACAAAAAAGTCCAATTCTTATATATTAAAACAGGGAACAAAGCGTTTGTCTGTTATGAAAATTATTGAAAATAAATTCTTAAGATGGTAAGGTTTTTTGAGGTGATAGAAAAAAAAAAATGAATGACATAAACTACCAAATAAAACAGAACAGAGAAGACCTGAGCAGGTGTACCACACAAGTGTTTAAAACCAGTGGAGGAAATCTGAAGCGTGTTTAGTTAGCTTGGGAGCCAAGATTAAAACCGATAGCATGGTACCAGGGAGTCCCAGCTGCTCAAGTAGGCAAAACTTTGTCTAAGGCCCAGTAACAGTCTATATTAGATGAGCGACCGTTCTGATGTTCAAATCGTAGATGATAGACATAATATGATCGAACGTCGGAAAGGTCGAAGGTGAAAGTCAACAGCTTTTCACACTCAGAATGGGAAATTTTCCCTTTCTGCACTGAAGTGTGTTATTGGAGTTGGTATATTTAAGTAGGGGGTGTGGGGGGTGCACGGGGGCTTGCCTCCCCTGCTCAGAACGGTAAGGTAAGTTTTTTTTTTTTTTTTTATTATATAGTCGATGTTTCGAACTTCGCTCATATGCATTCGCTCATGTGAGGTTTGAGGTTTTGAAACTTCGACTATATAATATAGACCCCAGAAAGAAGAAGTGAAGCGATTCTTACTGATAAATATTTTTTTTCCCTTGTGCTACTTAATTAAAAAAAAATTAAGTCAACATCATATTGAATTTGTGCCACTGGAGATTAATCTAAACTCTTATAGGGTACCTTAATCCCAAAAGAAATGCAGTAAGTGAAGAACTGAGAATGATAATTAATGTAGAAGTTATCGAGGATTCCCAAAGTGATCAGAACAGTCTGATTACCTTCATTCCTAAGTCAAACAGCTTTGTAAAATTCATTAATGATTTCTGGAAGCTGAGTGAGGTATCCGAGTTTGACGCATCTGATATGCAGAGTGGATGAGCTGACAGAGAGGCTGGATAAAGCAAAGATTTTGACACCTTGGATTAAACAAAGGGGTAATGGCAGATCCTGTTTACCCCTGAAGCCAAAGGTAAGATAGCTTTCTGCACTCCTGAATGTCTTTTTCATTGTAATGTCTTACCCCTTGTACTTCCCAGTGGTACTGCTACTTTTCAGACACTCATAGATACAGTTTTGAAATTCTGTTTTGGGTCTTGAGCCATGTACCTTGATGACATGGTAATTTATTCTTAAGACTGGAAGTCACATTTAGTCAAAATCTTTAAGATGCGCAGATCTCATTCTTAATGCTGCTAAAAATAAGCACTGTTGACATTACCCTGGTACTTACGAAATGTGGTTGAGAGAGGGATAATTAAGCCCCAAGCAGATAATCCAGAAGCTGTTAAAAGCTGTATGATACCCAGTACCAAATGCCATGTGAGAACATTTCTAAAGCTAATGGAATACTAGAGAATGGTTGTGTCCAAATTAGCCATTTTAGCCTGTCCTCTAACAGATCTTAGGAATGGTAGGACCCCTGCTTAGATAAGGTGGGCTGTAGCAGCAGGTAAACATTTTGATCAGCTAAATCACATTTTGTGTTCATAGGCAGCATTAGTTGCCACTGATTTTCGTAAGCCTTTTATCTTCTAGTTCGAGTCATTTGAAGTAGAAATAGGAGCTATACTTAAGACATGGGTGGTAAAGAAACCCAGCCTGTTGTATTAGCAGAAAGTGGAGGCAGGATGGAGATGAGATGCTCTGCAAAAGAACACAAGGGCACTGCTTCATTAAGTGGACACTCGCTTCATTGTAGTGCCATTATTAGGTTGAAGATTTACCTTAGCCACCCCCATACATCCCCTACAATGGGCACATAGACAGAAAGATGTTGTGCCTGCAACCTTCCCAGTTCATAGCTGAGCATAGTTTGGGTACTAAGAATGCCAATGTACATGGTTTGTCTAGGTCTTACATAGGTTCATAGGTGATTACTAGACTAATGATACAAGAGCCTTAACAGGCTTAGCCAGTTAATACCCAGGATATGACAGTACTACAGGTGTACTATAGGAAATTAAAAACATGATGACTTAGCACTTTTGCCCTTTACAAATATCTAGGGCATCATCAGAGTAAGAACATAAAAAAAACAGTGATTGTATACACAACCAAATCACATGACTGCCAATATAATGAGAACCAATTAGCCAATATACAAGCAAAAGTAAATAAAAAAAAACAAGCCTTTGCACTATTCTAACTTCTAATACAGGTATCACATTTTATTATTATTGGTCTGGACTAGGTAGGAATATGGCTTAAACAAGTTTTTTATATGTTGTTTATATTTTTACTTTTCTTATATGTCACGTCTTAACTGTGTTTTTTGCTTTAAGTTTTTTTTTTTCTTTATATGTTGTATTAGAAGTTCATGAACCTTTGTGTTACTTTTAAAACAGCAGTGTTTTGCCAGTTCTTTGGAAAGCTTTAAATTTCCTACATTCACTAGCCAGACTCTTGAGTAATCCTTTGTCCTAAACTTAGTTAAAATTGGGATGGGGGGGATCTCTGTTAACACTGTACTGTTAACTTTATGCCACCTTTGGTAAGACCCAGTTTATAAAGGAACACAGATGAATTTTAGTAACAAGTAATTTTTATAACCCATTGCTGTAGACTTAAACATACATTCTCTAGTATGTCTAGGCAGAGGTCCAACTAGTTATTAGCCATTTACTACCAGCCAGGTTAGATTTTGACGCATTTGTCTGTCCTCATCTTGATAAGTAAGACCAGAACTGTAGCTAGTGTCAGCTCCCCTACACAGCGACCCCTTCCCCCCAACATCCACAGTTTGAAGATATTGGTTTAAAAAAAAGTAATTAGAAATTTGAAGAACAAAAAAAAAATTCTTCAACTGAACAAAAATCCATTTGTCTATGTATTTTATGTACATGTTTCCTTACTTACACCTCTGCTAAGTGGTAGCTCCGTGATACACTTCAGTGACTTAAAAAAAATCTTCACCCTAAACAAATACTCCGTATGTACCAACAAAATAGATGTTTGTTAAACTGTAGCAAAGAGTTTTATTAGCTCCTAGCTATTGGCCTAACACTCAGATACTGACTGCCATTTAAACAGCCACGCTTCATGTAGCTACTTATTCACTGTCTATATTGTTTGTAGGGACTGATCTGCACCTCAGCTACAGTGCTGTTTGAACCCCCAAACAGTCTGAGGCAGGGCAGGCACCTTCTTCATTTCACCCTTGCTATGGCTTTGAGTTAGCCACTCAGTAATTGTACTGGAGGTGAATATAAAGCAGTCAAGACAAAAGATTATTACCCCTACAAAAAAAATCTGATTGTTAGAGCATTCAGCATTTCTTTATCATGTTAAATCAAAAGTTTTGAAAAATAATATAATTGCCTCAGCACAATTGACATCCCCGCACCCTGTTACTATGAGCATCATTACCTTATATGCCCTAGTAAATTTAAGACCCCATGACTCTCTTAAAATGCATGCATGTGTTGGTTCACTTTGTAACGAAGTTAGGAAAACATTGTCTTCTGCAACGTAACTTTGATTAAGTATAATGATGTGTTATCAGTAATAATACCATAAGTGGATTACGCACATCCTTGTTAGTTTAATTAACTCACCACCATCAGCATTAAATTCAGTGTACCCCTGTGTATTTCAAATTTTAACAAAACTTCACATAAGCATAGTTAATATTTATGAAGGATTATAGTTCTTACCAGATTCTGTGTCATGTAATAGGGTGGTGCATAGTATAACTGCTTATAAAAGCCTTTGTGATTCAGGAGGAACTGTATGTGATGGGACAAGACTGCATACAATGTATGCAGTTTTCCCAATTGTGCATATTTTATGCCATTCTCACACTGCACGTGTAACATTTTTATGAATTACTCATAAGTATGATGGTAGAATACAGCACAGGAGGGGAAGAGTTTGCTATCTAGTACATTGCTTTTTCCTGTTGTGCTGTGTTGCAACACACAGCAGTGAAACTGTTAAGCTACATAAAATGATTAGGGATGAATTTGGCATTGGAGTGCTTAGTATTGCATCACTATGTGTTCCTGTGTGCAGCTCATAAAGAATAGAGGTCTGTTGTACACCGCCTTTAAGAACCATAATCCATGTCTGTGAATCAAAGTTCAGGGTGGTGGTGTACTAAACAAGTGCACAAATGCTGTTGTGCCATTTCACACTGGGTTTATGAATTTCGGGGGCCGCATATAGGCACCTAGTCACAGACAGCTGAAGAAAAAAAACTCCTCAAATGATCGTACCCTAAAATACAAAAATGACATGCAACATTTTCGTTCCTCTAGTGGTGCATGTGGCTCATATGCTGTCTTCATTTTCGTTAATTGCATAGATGATTATGATCGGGTGGCTGATCATAACCTGTTTGTTTATGTTCAGTGCATGGATGCCAAGAAATTCACTCTAGAAGTGAACCTCGTCATCTATGGATGCCAAGAAATTCACTCTAGAAGTGAACCTCGTCATCTATGTCAAGAACACACAATTGAAGGTTGTGATCGGAGACTCCTGATCATACTCTGAAGTGCAAAGTGCTTTATCTGCTCCATACACTATTAGTTACAAAAAAAAATGCTAAGTGTTTTGCTGGCTTTCAAAGCCTTCAAGTACTTAACCACTTGGCTACCATTGTCAGGTAGTGTAACACAGTCCATTATGTTTGCAATCACCTTGGCATGCCTCTGAATTGTCCAGATTTTCACCGAATGTCCATATTTTTGCCTCATTTGTTTGGTTTCTTCCTCATAAAGTCAGTAGTTTTCAGACAATTCATGGAAGATTGAATTCACTGAATAACAACAAACATTTGAGTTTCAGGGCTCGTATCCTTCAAAAAAAATGTAGGCAAACACGCACCCTGTTATTCTAGCTATTCTCTAAGTTTATAAGAGGAATTGACACCTTATCAGTATGGACAGCAGGCAGAACCAAGTCTTTTATTCTAACGTGTCACTTGTTGGTCCATGCTGGCAGATTTTAGAGTGCAGCAATAGACCAGACTATAATAACTTAAACAGGGATGCTTAACATTTGGTAAGATTGGGTATTGCTGCACTGTAGCACCTGAGTTGGCTTTTTTCCAGATATCTAAGCATAATCACCCCACTCCATGCACTGCAATAATTTTGTATAACACATGTTTGTAAATCACACAAAAAACACAGAAGGATCCAAGGACAGCAAGAAATTCCAGTATAACTTTAGTTTAATATAGAACAACCAGGTACACAAGTGCTTTCGTAGCAAAGCTACTTCATCAGATGTATACTAAAACACAAACTAAACCCATTATATACTCAATTCAACATATCACATGACTGTCTGCAATTAATATTAAAAGGTGTACTACAACTAGACATCTTTCTTATAAAACCATTGGATACTTTCAACCATTTTTTGCAGAGCAACAGATGTTCACATGTAAAAATAAATAAATTCATAAGTAGCAAAATACATCCAAAAATAATAGTAAATAAAGTTATACTAAATAAAAATATATGAATATTATATAAATACATAAACATAAATATATATAAATGTAAACATTTATAAATGAATATATATACTACTATAAATAAATAATTAATATAGACTGTAATGACAAACTCATAATTCATTTCTTGCTTAAAGGTCTTGCTTTAAAGCCTTGGTTTAATAGGTATTCTATCATTCAGGCCATGCCCAAAGTCTCCCCTTAACCTAATTATCCATTTGGATTCTATTTGTTCTGTGAAATTAATATCACCTTTCCTAATGTCTTGGAATACACATGCTATCACCATAAACCTAAAAAATGAGAATTATCCGTTCTTAATCGATGTTTAGATAAAGCACTCGTACTGCGACCTTTGTTCACGTGGTAATAATGTTCTTTGATTCTTTCCCTAAGAGTCCTGTCAGTTTTACCCACACAGAATGTAAAACAGATAGGACAATAGGCTAAGTATACTACATGAGTAGTTTCACATGTGGCAATGACATCAAACTTGTAGGTTTTACCTTGATCAGGGTGGCTATATTCTCCACTACTGTCAATATATTGACAGCATTTACAGTGCCCACATGGCATTGTGCAGTGTTTAATTGTGGAAAGAACCAAAGATGTTGTTTCACAGATTTCATATTTCTATAAACAAATTTAGGTCTGTCATCTGTAATATTCCTAATTGTATCATCAGTGGTCAAAAATTTCCAGTGTTTCTCTATATCATCTCTCTAACATTTAACATCACTGGAATAGTATAAACACACCCTCAGTCTGTTGTCTTGAATATTTACAGGAGTATTGGTATTTCTAATATACTTCCTGCCTTAATAGGGTTTAGCTCTACTATTCCTTAGATCTGTAACTGCTTTAACACTTTCACAAATATCATTCTTGGCATAACCTCTAGCAACAAACACTGTCTCTAATTGTTGGGTTTGGTGTACAAATTCTACATCTTGGACACGAAGTCTTGATGCCCTAAAAAATTGGCTGTTAACTACACTTTTGAACACATGAGTAGGATGCATACTATTTCTTTGTAAAAACTGATTGCACTGACAAGGTTTCCTATATAATTTTGTAGTTACATTACCTTCTGCATCTAATACAACACTTACTTCCAGAAAATCTGCTGAATATTTAGAGATTATGGAAGAAAACTTTAAATAGAAAGTTGTATTGTTAATTTATTCTTTGAAGGCATTGTAAGAATCTTCAGGACCTTCCCAAAGCAGAAAATTATCGTCCACAAAGCGTCGATAAAAAGCCACTTGTGAACTAAAAGGACCATTAAAGATATATTCAGATGTTCTTCGTGTTTCACTGTTGCAGTCATTACATTTGGGTAATCTGCTGGCAGGTTGGCCTCAGTCAACCTGAATAACAAAGTCTTGGGTCCTGCGTCTGTTGCGGTCTCCTCTTCCATGACGTCAGGTCGTCAGGGGTATAAAACATGCAGCCGAAGCCATTGTATTCAGTCTTTCTTGCCGAGCGGTGCCCGAAGCAGAAGCAGTTCGCAAGTGCCGGTCTGCTGACTCCTGAAATTTTCGCATTTGAGTTTCAGAACTGAAGTCTTCAACTAAAGCTAAGTACCCCGTTGGGGGAGCTTTTTCTTACACCTTACCGATGTCAGTAAAAGTTAATAATTGCACTACTTGTGGGAAGCAAATACCTCATAAGGATTTTCATTTGTATTGTATTCCTTGCCTAGGCCCAGATCATAACGTGCCTTGCTGCCGGTTTTGTGCTAGATTTACTTTTAAGCGTCAGTATATTTTTGCTTCAGAATATTTTGAATCCAGATTTAATTATGTCGTCGGTTAGCAATCTGACTACCAGAGTTCACAAAAAACGCAAAGAAAAAGACAGACCGTCGAGGTCCAAAACTGACAACGAAACTTCTCCTAAGCCAGTCGCCGGTACTCAGTGAGGCGCTTTCGCAGCCCCCAATACCCGCTACTTTTGAGTCGCAGGCCTCTACCGAGACCCATGCGGAGTCCGGTATGCTGTGAGATTTTAGAGTATTGAACCCGCGGATATCTCTCCCTTGGATGGGTCCGGAGCCACTGAGCAGGCACCGGCTTCTGAGGGTGTTTTCAGGCCTCAACATTTTTATATAAAACTGACGCCAGCTTCAAAAACGAGATCAAAAACTTCTTCTATGTCTAAAAAACTGACGCATGAGCCACATGCTCAGGCCCCTATGCCTAAAAAACAGATTATCAAAATAGCTGAGGACTTAATTACCTTGATCAGGGGTCCCCCTGCTAAAAGGACTAGGCAAGACACCGATTATGAATCTTCAGATCAGGTTTCCATTTCTTCTGATTTCTCTTCTGATCAGGAATTTTCTGCTCCACCCTATGAGGATTCAGATGCAGAAGAATCCATCCCATCTGCATCTCCTCCTGAGGATTATTCTTTTGGAGAAACCTTGCATACTTTAAGGGAACATTTTCATTGGGAGAGTCAGGATTTCTCTGAATCAAAATAGAGGCTAAGGGATTTCTTTCTTCTTCCTCAGCATAGGCCTTTGGCAATACCCTCCTGTATTAGACGTTGTTGATGTTTTCGGAATCAAGCATGGCTCCTGATTCCCTACCTCCGGCTCCTAGAAAGACAGACTGATATTACAGGGTTCCTGACTCCCACAAATTTCTATTCAAAAGTCCTGCTGCTGATCCTGAGACTATCTCACAGGGTCCCAAAGGTGTAAAGGCCTCTACAGCTAAAATCCTACCCCCTCTGATAGAGATTCCAGGGCGCTGGATAGATGGGGAAAGGTTTATATGTCTGCAACCTTGGCAATTAGGGCTTTAAACTGCCAGTTTCATATGCTTAAATATCAACAGCATGTTATGGGCTTATTGAAACAGTAAATGATGTTGATTTCTGTTTGTGTGGAAAATAAAGAATTACAGGAATTATTGCATGCAGCAGAACAGGTTGGAAAGCATACTTTGCAATGTGGTTTTGATTCCTTGGAGGCCTCTTGCAGGGCTGCCATTACTGGATCTGTGATTAGAAGGCATGCCTGGCTCAAGGAGCAAAATCTGCTTGATCATGTTAAAGCTAAATTGTTGGATGCCCCTTTGCAGCATGATACTGTTTGGTAATAAGTCAGAAGAGGTTTTAAAGAAAATGGAAGACAAAGCTAAATCTATGCAAACTGTAAAAGATTTCTTACAAGTGCAGTCACCCAGGTTCAGTAGGCACTGGCCTACTAAAAATTGGTCCTTTCCTGTGTCCAACAGAGCCTCTCAAGGCAAATCCAGGTGCTCAAAAGGCTCTAGATACCAATCACAGGGTTCTTACAGGTCAAAGCAATGGGGTGCCTCCACCTCCAAATCTGGAGGAAACAAAGCACAACCCTACAGTAAGCAGTCTCAATGACTTCCGTCTACCTTCACCAAGCACTTATCTTTTGGCAGCCCCCTTGGGGGGGGAAATTAGCACTTCATGCTCAGAATTGGCAGTTAGTTACCCAGGACAAGTGGGTATTAAACATAGTATCCCAGGGGTACAGATTTCATTTCCATACTTTGCCAATTCCAAACGGTTGGCCAGATCTGCCACAAAATCAATGGGCAGAGGCTCAGAAAGAAGTTATGTCCCTCATGGATATGAGGGCTATTCAACCAGTACCAGAACAGGAAAAAGGACAAGGTTTTTATTGAAGACTTTTCATGGTACCCAGAAAAGACAATGCCTGGCGTCCAATACTGGACTTATCGATTTTGAACACATTCCTGGACATTCCAAAATTCAAAATGCTGACTTTACAACAGCTACTGCCTATGCTGAGCAGGAACACTTGGTTAGTGACTCTAGACTTAAAAGAGGCATACCTGCATATCCCAATAAGGGAATCATGCAGAAGATACCTCCACTTCAAGGCAGGTTTTTTGCATTACCAGTTCTCTGCACTGCTCTTTGGCTTATCTACTGCGCCCAGGGTCTTTACAAAGTGCCTGGCACCAGTAATTGCATTTTGCAGACAAAGAAGAATACAAATTTATCCTTACCTGGACGACTGTCTCATTCAACCAGAGAACAAGGACATTCTTCTTCAACATTTGGCGTTTGTAAAGAGGCTTCTAACATGCCTAGGGTACACAATAAACGAAAAGAAATCCCAACTAGAACCCTCTCAAATAATTACATTCCTGGGTGCAAGCTTGAATACAACTGCCCAGATGGCTTACCTTACACTAGACAAACAAAGGCAACTGACAACATACTTCAAACAGATGGCAACAAAAACCCAGTTATCTGCAAGACAAATTCTGCAGGCTTTGGGGTTCATGGCATCCTGCATTCTACTAATTCCATATGCAAGACTGCATATGAGGAAACTTCAGTGGTACCTAAAAAGTTTATGGAGTTAATATATTCTTTGAAGGCATTGTAAGAGTCTTCAGTAGCTTCCCAAAGCAGAAAAGTATTGTCCACAAGCCACTTGTGAACTAAAAGGACCATTAAAGATATACTCAGTTTCCCATACTACTAGGACAGCATTGGCGTAGGTTTTGGCACAAGCCATGCTTCTGCCAATATATACAGTCATTAAATACAAACAAATTATTTTGCAGTACACATTCTAAGAGAATAATAAGTAGTTGTATCTCTCTCTCTGTAAGCGAACTCACTATATCTGTAAAAAATGTTTAATTTTCAATAAACCATAGTCAACAGGAATTACAGTAAAAAGTGATGAAATATCTAACATTACTAATAACAAACCTTTAGTAGTGGATGATGTCTCAATATATAAAAATAAATCACTCAAAAAATGTTGTGTATTTAACACGTGCAAAATATTATTCGAGATGGGTCTAAGTTTCTTTTCAATGTATACAGAGGCTGGTTCTGTACACCAGTTTCTCCCTGCAACTATAGGACATAACGGGGGGGGGGGGGGTGTAACATGTCCTTATTCAAATGCTTTTTTGCATTTTAAAAGTAACCACCCTGAATACCAAAAAAGAGGCATAGTCAAGGGGCAATTTATCCGTGCCTCCAGAATGTGCAACACAAAGCAGGTGTTCATGGAGGAAATTAGGTTCCTAAAAGAAAGATTCTTTGAAAGAGGGTATCCAAGCCTTCTTGTTGAAGAGCTAGCGACAGAAATTATTAGGTGCAGGGAAACAAAATATCCACCTCTCCTAGACACTACGGGTAAATCAATATGCCAAGTGGGCAGTAGCCTGCAGAATAAGGAACAAAAAGGATACATCCATACTTTTAGTATTGATTATGAGGTTGTGGAAAACAGTGTAAAGAAATACTGGCCGATCCTAAGACTGGACGACAGGTTGGGTAATATGATTCCAGAGTTTCCTAGATTTATTAGACGTAGGGGTACCATTTTAAAAGAAATGCTAGAGATGAATCAGAACAAACCAATGGCAAGTAGTGATAATAAAAAAAAAGGCACATACAAATGTGGAATGTGCAAGCAATGCCCGGCTATATTCAATGGACATAGGTTATATTTACCATCAAGAAAATTCCTATATCAACCAAGGGGCCATTATAATTGCAATGCCAAATTTATTGTTTATTTAGGTTATGTACTAGATGTAAAAGTTTCTACATAGGAAAGACTGAAAGAACCCTCAGAAGACGTATTTATGAGCATCAGTATGATATAATTAAGAAAAAGGAAAAGTACAGTTTTGTACCTACCATAAATGTAGATGTCCGATAGACATGCAACTGCAGTCATAACATGTGGGTTGTCCTGCCTCAGGCAGCCCTCGGTCGGCCGGATTCCAAAGTCTGGGTCCGACGTCGGCTGATGTCGCATTTCTCTCCGACGTCAGAGCGGCTGGAGTATATAAGCATCAGCCGACGCCATTTTCTTCAGTGTTTCTTGCTCCAGATGCCAGGTGCCCTCCAAGGAAGTCTGTAATCAAATTGGAAGACAAAAACAGGATTCCAAACAAATACATGAGCAATAAAACAAATACACCATAACAGATATCCCCAGCTAAGAGTAAGGGGGATAGGAGTGGACCCTAGGCATAGAGGGGTATGGAGGGAGGGAAAACCCGACTGTAGTTGCATGTCTATTGGACATCTACATTTATGGTAGGTACAAAACTGTACTATGTCCTTCAAGAATGCAACTGCAGTCATAACATGTGGGTAGAATACCATAGCTTAGCTGGGGGAGGAGGTATGCTCTAGGAAAGAGATGGTGTGGCAATCAAACCCTGCAGGACTGCTGAAGCAAAGCCTGCTCTGGATCTGGAATATAGAGGGAGATTGTAGTGTTTGGAGAATGTATGCACGGAGCTCCATGTAGCAGCTTCTAGAATGTCCTTTGTAGGCACCCCTCTTAGAAATGCTGTAGAGGTGGCTGTAGCTCTGGTGGAATGTGGTCTGACATAGGCCGGAACAGGGGGGGGGGTGTAACATGTCCTTATTCAAATGCTTTTTTGCATTTTAAAAGTAACCACCCTGAATACCAAAAAAGAGGCATAGTCAAGGGGCAATTTATCCGTGCCTCCAGAATGTGCAACACAAAGCAGGTGTTCATGGAGGAAATTAGGTTCCTAAAAGAAAGATTCTTTGAAAGAGGGTATCCAAGCCTTCTTGTTGAAGAGCTAGCGACAGAAATTATTAGGTGCAGGGAAACAAAATTATCCACCTCTCCTAGACACTACGGGTACATCAATATGCCAAGTGGGCAGTAGCCTGCAGAATAAGGAACAAAAAGGATACATCCATACTTTTAGTATTGATTATGAGGTTTTGGAAAACAGTGTAAAGAAATACTGGCCGATCCTAAGACTGGACGACAGGTTGGGTAATATGATTCCAGAGTTTCCTAGATTTATTAGACGTAGGGGTACCAATTTAAAAGAAATGCTAGAGATGAATCAGAACAAACCAATGGCAAGTAGTGATAATAAAAAAGAAGGCACATACAAATGTGGAATGTGCAAGCAATGCCCGGCTATATTCAATGGACATAGGTTATATTTACCATCAAGAAAATTCCTATATCAACCAAGGGGCCATTATAATTGCAATGCCAAATTTATTGTTTATTTAGGTTATGTACTAGATGTAAAAGTTTCTACATAGGAAAGACTGAAAGAACCCTCAGAAGACGTATTTATGAGCATCAGTATGATATAATTAAGAAAAAGGAAAAGTACAGTTTTGTACCTACCATAAATGTAGATGTCCGATAGACATGCAACTGCAGTCATAACATGTGGGTTGTCCTGCCTCAGGCAGCCCTCGGTCGGCCGGATTCCAAAGTCTGGGTCCGACGTCGGCTGATGTCGCATTTCTCTCCGACGTCAGAGCGGCTGGAGTATATAAGCATCAGCCGACGCCATTTTCTTCAGTGTTTCTTGCTCCAGATGCCAGTTGCCCTCCAAGGAAGTCTGTAATCAAATTGGAAGACAAAAACAGGATTCCAAACAAATACATGAGCAATAAAACAAATACACCATAACAGATATCCCCAGCTAAGAGTAAGGGGGATAGGAGTGGACCCTAGGCATAGAGGGTTATGGAGGGAGGGAAAACCCGACTGCAGTTGCATGTCTATCGGACATCTACATTTATGGTAGGTACAAAACTGTACTATGTCCTTCAAGAATGCAACTGCAGTCATAACATGTGGGTAGAATACCATAGCTTAGCTGGGGGAGGAGGTATGCTCTAGGAAAGAGATGGTGTGGCAATCAAACCCTGCAGGACTGCTGAAGCAAAGCCTGCTCTGGATCTGGAATATAGAGGGAGATTGTAGTGTTTGGAGAATGTATGCACGGAGCTCCATGTAGCAGCTTCTAGAATGTCCTTTGTAGGCACCCCTCTTAGAAATGCTGTAGAGGTGGCTGTAGCTCTGGTGGAATGTGGTCTGACATAGGCCGGAACAGTCTTTCCATGAAAGGAATAACAGAATCTGATGCAATGTCCAATCCATTTAGAAATAGTCTGTTTTGAAATTGCTTTTCCTTGGACTGCAGGGGTGTAAGCTACAAAAAGCTGTTCAGACTTCCTACTGGCCTTGGTTCTGTCCAGATAGTATCGAAGTTGTCTATGAATGTCCAAGGTATGCAAAAGTCTTTCCCCCTTATTCTCAGGATTGGGGAAGAAAGCAGGCAGATGAATGGCTTGATTTAGAGAAACCCTAGATACCACCTTTGGCATAAAGGTAGGGTTGGTCCTTAATGAAACCCTGTCTTTGTGGAAAATAATAAAGGGTGGTATTGTCATTAGGGCCTGAAGCTCCGAAACCCTTCTTGCTTAGGTAATTGCCAACAGGAAAGCTGTTTTCCATGAGAGAAATTGCAAGTCAACTGAAGCTGCTGGCTCAAAAGGAGGTAGAGTCAGTTTTTCTAAGACGAAATTGAGGTCCCAGGCTGGCACTGGGGCCTTTCTTGGTGGCTTAATGTTCTTGATTCCCCTGAGGAATTGTCTTAGTAAGGGGTGAGAGAAAACAGGAGGATCAGTGTTGTATCTAGCTGAAATAGCAGATGCATGTATCTTTATTGAAGAATATGAGAGGCCACTCTGTAACATATCTGCCAAATATTCCAAGATAAGTGGGATGTTCAGTAATGATGCATCATGCCCTTTGCTGGTATTCCAATTGCTGAATCTTTTCCACTTTGCTAAGTAGACCTTTCTGGTGGATGGTCTTCGAGCCTCTGTTAGTATCCGCTGAACTTCCTTGGAGAGAGATAAGCTGAAGTTATTTATGGGATCTCCCAGGCTGTTAGCTGCAGTGTCTGAAGGTTTGGATGCAGTGTTTCGAAATTGTGTTGAGTCAAAAGTAGAGGCCACTGAGGAAGGGTCCACCTCCTGGTGTGGCATATGCTCCGTAGTAGTGGGTACCAGTGTTGTCTTGGCCAATCCGGAGCTATTATGATTCCCTTGGGCTTCTCTGCTTTGATCTTTAGTAATACTGAGGTCATCAGTGGCAGAGGTGGGAATGCATAGATTGCTAGGGAGTTCCAGTTGAATGAAAGGGCATCTATTTTCCAAGCCTTTGGATGGTATGTCCTTGTGCAAAATTTTGGTAGAAGATGATTGAGGTGAGAGGCAAATAGGTCCACTTCTGGCTTGCCCCATGTCGAAGTGAGTTGTCTGAAAGCCTTCGGATGTAACCTCCACTCGTGTGGATCTGTGAAATTCCTGCTTAGGCTGTCCGCCAACACATTGTCTTTTCCTGGAACAAACTGGGATTGTAACTGGATGTTTAGACTCAGTGATTTCTCCCAAAGCTGCATTGTTAGTCTGCAAAGGGGGTAAGAGTGGGTGCCCCCCTGCTTGTTTATGTACCACATCACAGTGGTGGTGTCTGTCCGTATCATTAAGTGGCCTTGCTGGAGTTGGTTTTGAAAAGCCTCGATAGCATGCATTACTACCAGCATTTCCTTTTGGTTTATATGCAGATGTGTTTCCTTTGGAGACCATTGTCCTTGTATACACCTGCCTTCCATGTGCACCCCCCATCCAAGGTCTGAGGCGTCTGTAGTCATGGTCTGTGTTATCTGGGGTTTTTTGAATGACATACCTGGGTTTTCCTGGCTCACCGAGGCCCACCATAGGAATTCCTTTTGTAGGCATGGAATGAGTGGTATGATTGTCTCCAAGTTGTTGCTGTGTTGAGACCAAATGCTTTTTAGGTACCATTGAAGCTTTCTCATGTGTAGTTTTGCTAATGGAACCAGTAGAATGCAGGATGCCATGAAACCCAGGGCCTGTAGGAATCTCCTTGCAGTCATCTGGGTGAGTTTTGCTAAACCTTTGAAGTATTGAGTTAACTTCTCTTGCTTGTCTTCTGTCAGGTAAGCCATCTGAGAGGCTGTGTCTAGTTTGGCTCCTAAGAAGATTAATATCTGGGATGGCTGCAGTCTTGACTTTTGGAAGTTGACTGTGTATCCCAGAGCTTGAAGTAATCGTATGACATAGTCCAGGTTTTTTGTCAACATCAATTTGTCGTCCGCTTGTATGAGGCAGTCGTCCAGGTACGGGTAAATTTGTATACCCTGGAGCCTGCAATGAGCAATTACTGAAGCCAGGCATTTTGTAAACACTCTGGGCGCAGTAGATAAGCCAAATGGCAATGCTGAGAATTGATAATGCTCTGGCCCTGCAAGAAATCTGAGGTATCTTCTGCAGCTGTGTCTGATAGGGACATGCAGGTATGCCTCCTTGAGGTCCAGAGTAATCAGCCATGACTCCTTGCCCAGCATGGGAAGGAGTTGCTGTAGAGTCAGCATTTTGAACTTTGGTACTATGAGAAAGGTGTTTAATGCGGACAAGTCCAGTATTGGTCTCCACTGAGATTCTTTTCTTGGAACAAGGAAAAGTCTTGAGTAAAACCCCTGTTCTTGTTCTTGTTGTGAAACTCTTTCTATTGCTTTCATTCGAGTCAGCAGAGTAATTTGTTTGATAGCCTCTGCCCTTTGATGTTGTGGTAGATTTGGCATGCCTTGTTTTCTTGGTAAGGTATGAAAATGAAACCTGTACCCTCGGTCTATAATGTCCAAAATCCATTTGTCCTTTGTCAGTCTGTGCCAGTTTTCTGCAAACAGAGATAATTTCCCGCCCAAGGGAGCTTCTAGTTGTTCCCTGGTAGGCGGTAGTAGAGGAATTCATTGAGTTTGTGGTTGTTGGGCAGGTGAAAACCCCTGCGTCACTTCTTTGGTTTCCTGGCTGCCATTGTCGTCCCCTGTAAGGGCCTCTGTATTGGCCTCTTCCTCGGCCACGTCTGTTCTTACCCCTTTGAAACTTTTCTGGATTAGGAAAGGACCAGTTTTTTGAAGGCCAATTCCTACTGAATCTGGGGGGTTGAACCTGGAGGAAATCCTTCACAGTTTGAACTGATTTTGCTTTTTGTTCGATGGTTTTTAACACATCCTTAGCATTTGCACCCAAAAGCTTGTTCTTTTCCAAAGGTGCATCCAGAAGTTTTGCTTTTACATGATCTGGTAGAGGTTGATCTTTTAACCAAGCATGTCTACGCATCACTGCCCCTGTCATAGCTGCCCTGCATGAAGCTTCCAGTGCATCATATCCACACTGCAGGAAGTGATTGCTTACTTGCTGAGTGTTCTGTACAGCTTCCTGCAAAGTCTTCCTGTCTAAAGGATCAGGAGAAGCTAATGTTTTTTGTAAATCTTCTAAGAGATAATCCTGATATTAGAACATATGAAAAAGGCAATTTGAAGCTCTCATAGATAAGGTAGTGGATGTGTAAACCTTTTTACCCCATCTCTCTAATGACCTTGCTTCCCTGTTGGAGGGCAAAGGATTTTTTGAGGTGGAGGCTGAAACTCCTTTAGGCCCCTGTGAAATAGTTTCCAAATCAGCAGTATGGGCCCTGAATAAATGAGAATGAGTTTCTGGGACCCTGTAATACCTGTCAGGCTTGGCTGGAGCAGGAGGAAGAGAATCAGGGGTAGCACTAGAATCAGAATACAAATCATCCAGAACATCAAGTACAGGAGGAATAGCTAAGGGCCTGTGCTGAGGCTTCTTAAGGAAAGTCCTAAGGCGTTTCCTAGAATCAGAATATTCTTGACCCTGCCACTTGAAATGTTCCCTCATGGTGTGCAGAACTTCCCCAAAAGAAATATCCTCAGGAGGGGAGGCCGAAGGTATGGAATCTTCTGCATCCGAGTCCTCATAGGTCTGGAAGAGCTCTTCCTGGCTATCAGAGTGGACAGAGCCCTCAGAGTCTTCATCTGAAGGAGAAGGGTCAGAGGGTTCAACCCGGGGCCTTTTATCAGGAGGAGGCTGGGATGCTCTCTTAGGATGGGCCTGTGAACCTCTAATCATGGAAATTAAATCAGCAGCCATGGACATAATTTGTGTCTCCGGAGTCGGCTGAGGTAAGGATATGGAAGTAATATGCTTAGTTTTGCTGGCTGCCTTAGCCCTAGTGTAGGCCTTAATAGACATGGCCATAGGAGGCCTGGCAGCTCCACGTGCAGGAGTGACCTTGTCTACAGCAATGGTCTCGGGCATTTCCTCGGTTTCGGTATCCGGAGGAAAGTCTATAACTGGCGTCGGAGTAATGTCAGGAATAGGAGTCGTCGGTAATGCGGTGTCTTCGGTTCGGAGCGGTGGAGAGACCGTCTCAGAGGGAACCGGAGCACCCGCGCTAGGTTTTGGTGTGGAGTCGGTGGTAGACGCTGGCCGAGGATGTCGGTCCCGGTCTTTTCGCTTTTTGGGAGTTTGCGATGTCGGAAGATCCGACGGCATGGTGTAGCAAATTTATCACCGAAAAAATCTTCAGCGAACTCCGCCCGGTGCCTGAGAGTGCGCTTGTTAAAGCGAGCACAGGCTACACAGGCCGAGACGTCGTGGTCTGGGCCCAGGCAAGGGAGGCAGTAAGAGTGGAAATCCTTATGAGGTATTTGTTTACCACAAAAAAGACAATTGTTAACTTTTTCAGTAATTTCTGACATCGGCTGAGGCAAGAAAAGGTCCCCAACGGGGTACTTGGCTTTTTTGATGACTTCGGTATCGTAGAATACAGGAGCTGACCGACCGGCACTTGCAAACTGCTTCTGCTTCGGGCACCGCGCGGCAAGAAAGACTGAAGAAAATGGCGTCGGCTGATGCTTATATACTCCAGCCGCTCTGACGTCGGAGAGAAATGCGACATCAGCCGACGTCGGACCCAGACTTTGGAATCCGGCCGACCGAGGGCTGCCTGAGACAGGACAACCCACATGTTATGACTGCAGTTGCATTCTTGAAGGACATCTAATGCTTTTTATAGACCTTCCCTTTTTTGTCCTAACATGGAAATTAAATTCATTATTTTAGAACAGCTAAGGTTGGATGAAAGGGGGGGGGGGAACTGGGGGTCTCTTTTAGAATATAAAGAGTTATTATGGCAGCTAAGACTAGATGCAGGAAGGCGACCAGGGCTCAATGACGCTTGTAGCATTAGCAGCGTCCTGAGGTTAAGAAAGGCTAAATTATTAATTTTTGGTTTTCCAGTGTTTTCAGGGTTTCACATACAGAAATAAAATCTTGCTGAATAAACAGCACATTTTAATATTTTTAACATACTAGCATGTGTATAATATTGGTTTTTGAATATTGTTTTAACATTGCACAGTTTTAATATTACATTTTTTAACACTGTATATTTTTATGGCAACCTGTAAGTACACCAACAATTGATTATTAAGTTTATGCATATACTTTGTTTGACATTGCAGTGAGTTGTGCTTAGTAATGGTCTGCCTGCAAGCAGGCTTTGTACCAGCAAGTAATTTGAAGGGGTAATTAGACCTTCTCTTTTACTAATTGAATTATTGGTCAAGCGTTGACTATGTATATAAAGAACAACCAGTTTGATTTTATTGTATCTTGAAAAAGCTCAGCACCAGGCTGAGCGAAAGCGCTTGAGGAGATTGTTGTTTGTTATTAAAGCAAGAAAGTTTTATGTAAGTTGCAGCCTTTCATTTTCTGCCTTGCGGAAGAAGGAATATCAGCATTTCATCAACTTTTTATTCTGGGCTTCCAGAGCCAGCTTCCAGGTTGTGGATCTGCTTTGCTTTAATGATGTCTCAATATATAAAAATAAATCACTCAAAAAATGTTGTGTATTTAACACGTGCAAAATATTATTCAAGATGGGTCTAAGTTTCTTTTCAATGTATATAGAGGCTGGTTCTGTACACCAGTTTCTCCCTGCAACTATAGGACATAACGGGGGGGTGTAACATGTCCTTATGTACCTTGGGCAGGCCTTGAATGATGGGTATTAATCGGGTCAACACAGTCAAATAATAAAATAAATTATCAATTAAACCAGTATGAAATAAGTTTCTAATGGCATTATGCACATTAGCTATTTATTTATTTTATTTTACATTTGTTGACCGGGCTAGTCTAACTGGTCATATATCCGTTTACAGCAGAGGCCCGGGGAGAAAAGCTCCAGTACAGATAAAATCACAGTGATTTTTAACAATAAAAAATTTTCTTCATAGAATTATACAAGGTTCAAGAGAAAATAGTAATAACATTTAAATACTTGTAAGTCAAGTTCTACAAGAAAAATAAAAACAAATACTAAAGTTAAAATAGTAGAAGGCATACCTTAAGATTCAACTCTCAACGCTAGAAGGTGTCAGGTAGGAGCTCAGTAAGGGGACAGGAAGAAAAATTAGGCGTATTGAGACATACTTTCAGTCGGGATTGGTACAAGGACATAGCCATTGAGATGTAAGATATTCTTTGACTTGTCTTTTGAACAGAGAGGTGGACTCTAGAGTAGCTATTTCTTGAGGGAGTAGATTCCAGTGTTTACCTATGGAATTTGAAAATAGCGCATCCCCAGCTTTATTGTGTGATTTAGTTATGGATACTAGGAACTTATTGGCAGAACGAAGTGTGGCTAGGTTCTTATATGGAGAAATAAGTTTAGCCAGGCTCGGAGTATTATCCGGGAAATGAAGGGTCTTATGAATGATAAGTAATTGTTGGTAGAGTAGGTGGTTATTTAGTTCTAGCCAATTTAGTTGTTTGAGGTTGTGACAGTGGTGAGTTCTAAGGGGAGTAGCATTAATGAATCTAGCTATACTGTTATAGCAGGTAGAGAGTTTGTTAATGTTATTTTTAGATAGTGTGGTATATATAGCTGAAGCATAAAAAATCATCAATTCAACTTTCCTGTGTGATATTTTCAGATAGAAATGATTTATCAGATAACAATTCAGTCATGTCATTATTATATTTTTCTAAATCAAATAATACAATGGGACCGCCTTTGTCAGCTGGTCGAAAAAATATACTTCTATTACTCTGTAAATTTCTTAATGCTATATGTTCATTTTTGGTTAAAGTATACCTCATATCCCTCTTATTAATAGTTTTATTAATATTACACACATATAACTTACAGATGTCATCTAAACATAACTTCTCAAAGGCGGTCATCAAAGAATTAGTGTTTAAGTACTAGGTTTCCTAAACTCACATACATTCCTATTATAACATTCACTGTCATTAAAATTCAACTTTAATAAATACCTAATAAACATTTTAAAATCTAATACAACTTCAGTAAAATCTAGTTTCTGTGTAGGTATAAAAGACAAACATGTTGATAATATGGAAGTCTCATAATCAGTTAAAGCATAAGAGAGATTCCAAATTAATCCCTCTGTTGTTTGTCGTCCCAAAACTTCTTTAAAGTTGGTGTATCACTCGCTTCCCCTTCTATTTTCTTTTTCAGTCGGCTTCGACTGCACAACCATGACCTCTGCTGGTAACTTACTCTCTGCTCCTTTATCGGGAGTGGAAAGGGTAGCTGGCACGAAAGAAACAGCAGTTTTAACATTTTCGTTGTTATTCACTAGAATAGTCTCAGTAGATGGTTGGATAACAGTCTTTTGGTTATCCGAACGATGTACTTGGGCTGTGACCTGAAAGGTCTTTTTTCTCGCACCCAACTCCAATGGTGGTTCTTCCTTGTCATTGGTGTTCTGAGAAGCAACGTTTCCTTCATAACATAAATCATGAGAGCCAATAGAATTGTGGAATGGCTCTCAGCAGTATTTTGAATCATTAGGTGTTCATTTTCATTAATAATGACTGAATTACTCAAACAGTCATTAAAGTTGGAGGAGTTAATGGTGTTAGCAACATTATTAGCCGTGTCCCCATTGAAACGCGGCCAAGTAAATACATTAGCTGCTGCAAAATCGGCTCGGTGACCTGTTTTTTTTAATTTTGATTTTACATAATCTCCGTTTATATACTGTCACTGAATCCATAAATTCTGTTAAATGTTTTTCGACCATATTTTTATCAAAACATGATAGCAAATCATCATACTATTTTTTGATTTCAGGAGTTAGTAATTTATTTTATTATTTGACTGTGTTGAACCCATTAATACCCATCATTCAAGGCCTGCCCAAGGTACAGAATGACATGTTACCCCCCGTTACGTCCTATTGTTGCAGGAAGAAACTAGTGTACAGAACCAGCCTCTATATACATTGAAAAGAAACTTAGACCCATCTTGAATAATATTTTGCACGTGTTGAATACAACATTTTTTGAGTGATTTAATTTTATATATTGAGACATTATCCACTACTAAAGGTTTGTTATTAGTAACGTTAGATATTTCATCACTTTTTACTGTAATTCCTGTTGGCTATGGTTTTTTGAAAATTAAACATTTTTTACAGATATAGTGAGTTCGCTTATAGAGAGACACAACTACTTATTATTCTCTTAGAATGTGTACTGCAAAATAATTTGTTTGTATTTAATGATTGTATATATTGGCAGAAACATGGCTTGTGCCAACAGCTACGCCGATGCTGTCCTAGCAGTATGGGAAAAGTACTGCTGTGTACATTTACCATAAATGTAGATGCTCGAGTGTATTCACTGTTGCAGTCATTACATTTGGGAAATCTGCTGGCAAGTTGCCCTCAGTCGGCCTGAATAACAAAGTCCTGGGTCCTGCGTCGGTTGCTGTCTCCTCTTCAATGATGTCAGGTTGCCAGAAGTATAAAACATGCAGCCAACGCCATTTTATTCTGTTTTTCTTACCCCAGATGTCAGGTGCCCCCCAAATGGGGAGCAAAATATATATATATATATATATATATATATATATATATATATATATATATATATATATATATATATAGTGAAGGAAAGAGAAGTTATAGAAAAGGGGGATGGCGGGTGGGTAACCCGGACTGCAACAGTGAATACACTCGAACATCTACATTTATGGTAAGTGCACACAACTGTACTATGTTCTTCATGTTTCATACTGTTGCAGTCTTTACATTTGGGTAGAATCCCAAAGCTATGGATGGGAGGATGGAAATAAATAGCATTAGGAGTGGCTATAAGGCCCTGCAGAACTGCAGTGGCAAAGCCTGCCCTGGATTTGGAGAAGAGAGGCAAATGATAATGCTTTGTGAAGGTATGAACAGAGCTCCAAGCAGCAGCAGCTTATAGAATGTCTTTGGTTGAAATCCCTCTGAGAAAAACTGCTGAGGTAGAGGCAGCCCTGGTAGAATGTGACCTGATTCCCATGGGCACAGGTTTACCATGGTGCAAGTAGCAGAAACGAATGCAGTGGCTTATCCACTTAGAAATATTCTGCTTTGATATAGCCTTCCCCTCTGATCCTGAAACAAATGCCACCAGTAGTTGCTCAGATTTTCTTAGAGATTTGGTCCTGTTTAGGTAGAATCTTAGTTGTCTGTGTACGTCCAATGAATGCAGAATCAGCTCCCCCTTGTTCTGCAGATTTGGGTAAAATGTTGGCAGGTGAATTGTTTGGTTAAGAGCCACACTGAATACCACCTTAGGCATAAAGGAAGGCTTGGTCCTAAGGGACATCCTGTCCAGATAAAATGTAATAAAAGGCTCCACAGCCATGAGAACCTGTAGTTCTGAAACCCTTCTTGCTGAAGTGATTGCCAAGAGGAAAGCTGTTTTCCAAGATAAAAATGTTATATCCCCAGTAGCTGCTGGCTCAAAAGGAGGCAGGGTGAGTTTTTCCAGCACAAAACTGAGGTCCCATGCAGGAGTTGGTGATCTTCTGGGAGCCGTTACATTTTTGGCCCCTCTAAGATACTGTTTAAGCTGAGGATGAGAAAAAAGGGGAGGCTCCATGTTGTAATGAGCCGAGACGGCAGAGGCATGGTTTTTTTATTGATGAAAAAGATAGGCCCTTGTCAAGCATCTCAGTCAAGTATTGTAAAATCTGAGGGATATTTGGTTATGCTGTGTCCATTCCGTGTGCTTGGTTCCAAGCAGAGAATCTCTTCCATTTATCAGCATAAGAGTTTTCTAGTACTACGCCTCCTGGTTTCCAAATGACATCCATCACAGATTTACTGAGAGGTGGTGTTTGAATAGTTAAATGATCAGCCATGCTGCAAGGTTCAGAATTTGGAGCGGAGTGTGCAGAATTTGATTGTTCTGCTGAGACAGTAGATGAGGTATTTGAGGCAAGTACCAAGGAGGGAGTTGAGACATATTCCTTAGAATTGGGTACCAGTGCTGGCGAGGCCAGTCTGGAGCAATAGGATCATATTTGGTTTTTCCTCTCTGACCTTCAGTAAGGCCTTGGAAAGAAGAGGCAGATGGGGAAAGGCATAGACTGATAGATTTTTCCTACAGAAGGATAGGGCATCCATTTTCTATGCTTGTCTGTGATAAGTCCTTGTGCAGAATTGTCCAGTTGATAATTTTGGGGAGAGGCAAATAGATCTATGTCTGGGCTACCCCATTTCCGTGTTACCATGCTGAAGATTTGTGGATCCAGTTTCCACTCGTGCGAGTCCATAACATTTCTGCTTAGGTCGTCTGCCAGAGTATTTTGTTTTCCTGCCAGGAATTGAGCTTGAAGATGTACTTGGTAAGTCAAAGCTGTGTTCCACAATGCCATGGCTAGTCTGCAAAGGGGGTAGGAATGTGTACCCTCCTGCTTGTTTATGTACCACATAACCGTGGTGTTGTCCGTCTCTATCAGTACTTGTCCTGGATGAAGTAAGTCCTTGAAGGCTGTCAGAGCATTCTGAACAGCTAGCATCTCTTTCTGGTTGATATGCAGATGCATTTGTTTTGGGGTCCATATGCCCTGAATGCATCTCCCCGCCAGGTGGGCCCCCCAAACATAGCCTGATGAGTCTGTAGTTAGGGTTTGGGTGGCAAGGGGTAGAGTGAATGACAGTCCCTTGATGTTCTTCATCTCACATTGCTGCAGTCCTGACACTTGGGTAGTCCGCTGTCCCAGTCGGCCCGAATACCAAAGTATAAGGCTGACGTCGGTCAAGGCGCATTAGTCTGACGTCAGGACGTCAGGGTACAAATGCGCATGACCGACGTCATATCCTCAGTCTTTTTTGCCGCATGGTCCGATGCAGAAGCAGTGTTGCAAGTGCAGGTTGGCGTTCTGAGATTTTCCGAAGTCGGAGTTTCAGACCGAATCAAAGTTGGCTAAGTACCCCGTTGGGAATATTTTGGTTTTTTCTTGCCTCAGTATTTTACCGGATGTCAGAAAAAGTGAATAACTGTATTTCTTGTGGGAAACAGATACCTCATAGGGATTACCATACCTTGTGTATACCTTGTTTAGGGCCTGAGCACGACGTTGTTGGCTGTCGCTCTTGTGCTAGATTTAACAAACGCACTATTAAGAGAAGATTAGATTGTGCCAGGTCAGTTTTTGGCAAGCGGTGTAATTATAAAATGCCGTCGGATGCTCCGACGCCCGCTTCGTCTAAAAAGCGCAAGGACAAAGCAGCAAAGCCTCGGTTGGAAGAACCGTCCGTCCCTGACGCTGGTTCTTTAGAGGGCTCGGTGGAGCCGGAGGTTCAGCCACAAGTGAGTCCCAGGGAGAGACTTTATTATTGCAAGATGTGCCCTCTCAGGAGGTAGGCCAGGCTGAAGGGGCTTCTCAGGTAGCTGTTCTTCCCTCCCTTCCTAAGGGGGTTAGGCCCTCCCCTTCTGTTTGCAAGGCTTCTCCCAGGGGCAGGCCAGGTTTTGTTTCAGGTGTTACCCCTACTTCTTCAGGGTCTGTGCCTAAGAAGCATATGCTTAAAATGGCAGAAGATTTGATTACTATGATTAGAGGTTCTATGCCCCCTCCTGATAAGAGGCCTAGAGTGGAACCTGAGCTTGGAAGTTTTGAGCAGTGTTCGGATGCTTCTGAGTCTTCGGCTGAAGACTTGCAGGAGTATTCTCCTTACTCTGATTCTGATGTAGATGATTCTACTCCTTCTGCTTCTCCTCCTGAGGATTTTTCTTTTTCAGAGACTCTTCATTCCATGAGGGAGCATTTTAAATGGGAAGGTCAGGATTTCTCTGATTCCAGGAAAAGGCTTAGGGAATTTTTGTTTCTACCCCAGCATAGGCCTTTAGCTATACCTCCTGTTCTGGATGTGGTGGAGGATGTTTTTGCAGAGGCCTCTCTGAACCCTGATTCTTTGCCTCCTGCTCCTGTTAAACCGGATAGATATTATAGGGTGCCTGAAGCTCATAAGTATCTTTTTAAGAGTCCTAGGGCAGACCCAGAAACTGTTTCTCAGGGGCCTAAAGGTGTTAAGGCTTCTGTTGTTAAAAATCCTGTCCCTCCAGATAAAGAGGCAAGGGCTTTGGATAGATGGGGAAAGAAAGTGTATACTTCTTCCACTTTGGCCATGAGAGCTTTGAATTGCCAGTTTCACATGTTGAAATACCAAAATTATCTCCTTTCACAATTAAAGTCTAAGGTAGATGCTTTGGCGGAAGGTATTGAGTGTAAAGAATTGCAGGATTTAGTTCATGTTTCTGAACAGGTGGGTAAGCATTCTTTGCAATGTGGTTTTGATGCTGTACAGGCCTCTTCGAGGGTGGCTGCCACTGGTTCGGTTCTTCGCAGGCATGCCTGGCTGAGGGATCAGAATTTAGCTGAGCATGTTAAGACAAGGATTTTAGATGCTCCTTTACAATCTGATGTGTTGTTTGGTTCGCCTGTGGAAGCAGTTCTAAAGAAAATGGAAGACAAGGCTAAGTCTATGCAGACTGTTAAAGTTTTTTTTGCAGGTTCAGCCTCCGAAGTTTAGTAGAAATTGGCCTACCAAGGGGTGGACATATCCTGCTTATGATTCCCAGTCTAGGGGTAGGTCTCGACGTGGTAGGGGCAGAGCTCAAGGTTCTTTTAGGCCTAGAACAGGGAGTTCACCTGCTCAGTCTTCTGGTGAGGGCAGGGGTCAGTCCTTTCGTAAACAGACCCAATGACCTGCCTTTTCAGCTGCCGGACTCTTCTCGTCTAGCAGCACCTTTGGGAGGAAGGTTGGCACTTTTCAAAGAAAACTGGAGTTTAATTACCCAAGACAGATGGGTATTGGATATCATTCACCACGGTTACAGGTTTTATTTCCATACCTTGCCTCCTTTCAGAGGCATGCCAGACATTCCTCCTCAACAAAGAAAAGAGGCTCACAAGCAAATTTCTCTGTTACTCCAAATAGGGGCTATTCAGCCGGTTCCTGTGCCAGAAAGGGGCCTAGGATTTTATTCACGCCTGTTCCTAGTACCAAAAAAGGGGAACACGTGGAGACCAATTTTGGATTTATCTATCCTCAACACTTATCTGGACATTCCCAAGTTCAAAATGTTGACGTTACGACAGCTTTTACCTCTGCTGGGCAAAGATCACTGGATGGTAACTTTGGATCTCAAGGAAGCTTACCTTCATGTTCCTATCAGGCTAATTTGCAGGAAGTATCTGCGTTTTCGAGCTGGAAATTCTCATTATCAGTTCTCTGCATTGCCCTTTGGCTTATCTACTGCCCAGAGTATTCACAAAAGTTCTGGCTCCAGTGATAGCTTTCTTCAGGCTAAAAGGAATACAAATCTATCCTTATTTGGACGATTGCCTGATTCTGGCTCAAGGAAGGGACGTGCTTCTTCAGCATTTGGAATATGTGATAGCAGTGCTAAGATGCCTAGGGTATTCTGTGAACGAAATAAAGTCCAGTCTAGTACCCTCTCAAGACATGTGCTTTCTGGGTGTGAGACTGAATACAGCAACCCAGATGGCCTTTTAACCCCGGACAAACAACAGAATCTCTCTTTACTTCCATCAACTTTCTCATCAGTCCGGGCTGACTGCAAGGACAGTCCTTCAAGCCTTAGGGTTCATGGCATCTTGTATTCTGGTGCTTCCCAATGCCAAACTGCATATGAGGAAGCTGCAATGGTATCTAAAAAATGTCTGGACACAGCACTGCCAGGATTTGGACACTGTCATTCAAATAATACCCTGCATTCAAAAGGAATTTTTGTGGTGGGCTCAGGAATGTCACCTAAACAAGGGACTCTCTGTGACCCGGCCAGAGGCGAGTCAGATTCTAACGACAGATGCCTCAGACACAGCTTGGGGAGCTCATCTGAATGGAAAGTGGATACAAGACAAGTGGCCTGCCAGACTGCAGCATCTACATATCAACATGAAGGAGATGTTGGCAGTTCAGTTTGCATTAATGGCTTTCAAGGATTTGCTTCTTCCAGGGCAGGTGTTGATTCTAACAGACAACACAACTGTCATGTGGTACATCAACACACAAGGGGGAACACATTCTTATCCTCTATGCAGGCAAGCAATGATTTTATGGGAGACTGCTAAGCTTGCAACTGAATCTTCAAGCAAGGTTTCTGCCGAGCACAGAACTCCTTAGCAGATGTGTTAAGCAGGCAAATCATGGATCCCCACGAGTGGAAACTGGATCTTCATGTATTTCAGAAATTGACAGTGTCATGGGGAACTCCAGACATAGATCTGTTCGCTTCTCCACTAAACCACCAGCTGCCAAAGTTTTGCACGAAAAGGTTTCATCACACAGCTTGGAAAGTGGATGCTCTTTCTTTCAGTTGGAAAAATCTTCATGTGTATGCCTTTCCACCTCTGCCTCTCCTCCCAAAGGTTCTCCTAAAGGTCAGACAAGACAAGCCAAGGATGATTTTAATAGCTCCAGATTGGCCTCGGCAGCACTGGTACCCATTACTGAGGAGTCTGGTAAGGAAGCCTCCATGGCCCTTACCCTTGATTCCACACCTATTGTCTCAAAAGGACACGGTCATCTGCTAAATGTCAAGCTTCACTCTCTTCATCTAACAGCCTGGCATATTCTGTTTTGAACCATAGCAGGTCTCAGCTTCCTCAACAAGTTTTAAATGTGATTATGGAAGCCAGAAGACCTAGTACAAGGAAGGTGTACGCAGAAAAATGGAAGAGATTTTTATTTTGGAGTGCAGCAAAGGATTTGGATGTTTCTGAGCCAAATTTGAGTGTGGCTCTTCAATATCTTACTGAGTTGTTGGACAAAGGTTTGTCTTTCTCTTCCATTAAGATTCATGCTGCAGCAATTTCAGCTCACTATGATTGTGACCCACCATTGTTTTCTCATCCTTTGTTCAAGCAATTTCTTAGAGGGGCAAAGAATATAAGACCCCCGCGTAGAGCTCCTACTCCTGCTTGGGATCTCAATTTTGTGTTGGAGAAACTCACTCTACAACCTTTTGAGCCTGCAGCTACTGCTGAATTGAAATATTTGTCATGGAAGACTGCTTTTTTGTTAGCCATTACCTCTGCAAGAAGGGTGTCTGAATTGCAGGCCCTTATGGCGGTGGAGCCTTTCTTGATTTTTCATAAGGATAGGGTATCTTTACGTACTAATCCTTCCTTTATGCCTAAAGTGGTTTCTAGTGTGGCTTTAAACCAAACTATTCATTTGCCTACTTTTTATGCAAATCCCCAAAATAAGGGGGAAAAGATTTTGCACACTTTAGATGTACACAGGCAATTGCGCTATTGCTTAAGCAGGACTAAGGATTTTAGGCAGTCTCAGCAGTTGTTTGTTTCTTTTGCTTTGAGTTCGCAGGGCAAGCCTGTGTCAAAACAAACTATTTCTAAGTGGATTGGGTTTTGCATTACTTTCTGTTACTCCCATCATGGCAAGGAGATTCCTGCTGGGATTAGGCCTCATTCCACTAGGGCTACTGCCACTTCAACAGCTTTTCTAAGGGGGGTGGCAACTAAGGATATTTTGGAGGCAGCTACTTGGAGTTCAGTGCATACTTTCTCTAAGCATTACCACCTTCCTCTCTACTCTAAATCTAGGGCTGGTTTTGCCACTGCTATTTTACAGGGCATGTTGGCAGCTCCTGCTTCTTTGTGATTTGCCATCCTCCCTTACCTCTGCTTTGGGATTCTACCCAAGTGTCAGGACTGCAGCAATGTGAGATGAAGAACATAGTACAGTTTTGTACCTACCATAAATGTAGATGTTCGAAGATCCACATTGCTGCAGTCCAATTTTCCCTCCCTCCTTCCCCTCTGTGTTTAGGGGTGGTTGTGTGGGTGTGATTGTACCTTTCTGATTTTGTATATATTGTACATATATTTGGTACAGGGGGGTTTGGTGTGTTGTTGTTTTTTGGTTTGGTCTTATCTTTTTAGGGTCTTCTGACATCTGGGGCAAGAAAAGACTGAGGATATGACGTCGGTCATGCGCATTTGTACCCTGACGTCCTGACGTCAGACTAATGCGCCTTGACCGACGTCAGCCTTATACTTTGGTATTCGGGCCGACTGGGACAGCGGACTACCCAAGTGTCAGGACTGCAGCAATGTGGATCTTCGAACATCTACATTTATGGTAGGTACAAAACTGTACTTTTTGATGACATGTCTCTGCCCACCAAAGAAACTCCTGTTGTAGGCAGGGAATGAGATGAATCATTGTTTCCAGACTGTGACAATGTTGACAATACTACTTTCTATTTAAAGTTTTCTTCCATAATTTCTAAAAATTCAGTAGCTTTTCTGGATGTAAGTGTTGAATTAGATGCAGAAGGTAATGTAACTACAAAATTATATAGGAAACCTTGTCGTTGCAATCAGTTTTTACATAGAAATAGTATGCATCCTATTCATGTGCTCAAATGTGTAGTTAATAGCCAGATTTTTAGGGCATCAAGACTTGGTGTCCAAGATATAGAATTTGTGCACCAAAACCAACAATTAATGACCGCGTTTCTTGCTATTGGTTATGCCAAGAATGATATTTGTGAAAGTGTTGAAGCAGTTACAGATCCAAGGAATAGTAGAGCTAAACCCTGTTATGGCAGGAAGTATATTAGAAATACCAACACTCCTGTAAATATTCAAGACAACAGACTGAGGGTGTGTTTATACTATTCCAGTGATGTTAAATGTTACAAAGATATTATAGAGAAACACTGGAAATTTTTGACCACTGATGATACAATTAGGAATATTATAGATGACAGACCTAAATTTGTTTATAGAAATATGAAATCTGTGAAACAACATCTTTGGTTCTTTCCACAATTAAACAGTGCACGATGCCATGTGGGCATTGTTAATGCTGTCAATATATTGACAGTAGTGAGGAATATAGCCACCCTGATCAAGGTAAAACCTACAAGTTTGATGTCATTGCCACATGTGAAACTACTCATGTAGTATACTTAGCCTATTGTCCTATCTGTTTTACATTCTGTGTGGGTAAAACTGACAGGACTCTTAGGGAAAGAATCAAAGAACATTATTACCACGTGAACAAAGGTAGCAGTACGAGTGCTTTATCTAAACATCGATTAAGAACGGATTATTCTCATTTTTTAGGTTTATGGTGATAGCACGTGTATTCCAAGACATTAGGAAAGGTGATATTAATTTCACAGAACAAATAGAATCCAAATGGATAATTAGGTTAAGGGGAGACTTTGGCCATGGCCTGAATGATAGAATACCTATTAAACCAAGGCTTTAAAGCAAGACCTTTAAGCAAGAAATGAATTATGAGTTTGTCATTACAGTCTATATTAATTATTTATTTATAGTAGTATATATATTAATTTATAAATGTTTACATTTATATAATTTATAAATGTTTACATTTATATATATATATATATATATATATATATATTTATAGGTGTTTAAGTATTTATATAATCATATAATATTTTAATTTAGTATAACTTTATTTACTATTATTTTTGGATCTATCTTACTACTTATGAATTTATTTATTTTACACGTGAGTGTCTGTTGCTTTGCAAAAAATGGTTGAAAGTAACCAATGGTTTTATAAGAAAGATGTCTAGTGGTAGTACACCTTTTAAAATTAATTGCAGATAGTCATGTGATATGTTGAATTGAGTATATAATGGGTTTAGTTTGTGTTTTAGTATACATCTGATGAAGTATACGAAAGCGCTTATGCACCTGGTTGTTCTATATTAAAAGTTATACTGGAATTCCTTGCGGCCTTGGATTCTTCTGTGTTTTTTGTGTGGTATACATTTTGATTTCTGCTGGATTCGAGTGCTGGTTGGGGCCTGTGGTTTGTGTTTATACTAAATGTTTGTAAATGTTTACTAAAATAGCTTAATCTGTACTGATTACATGTTATTAATTGGCTTTGCATATGCAAGATGTTGTATGAAATAGGTAACCATTGATAAGCTCACAGTCCTAATCAGCAAACACAAGTGTGTGTCTGTGTGGGTTTGTGAGAGAGAACATTGTTAGGGTTCTAGATATTTATGCCAGTAAAATTGATGAGAAAACTTCACAGTGTAAACTTTATAAACTACTATAGGAACCCAAGGTTTGTGTTTATTGACATTTGATTACCAGGAAAGTCCGAGGAGGTAGCAGCCCATCTACCAAAGAGGTCTGGGGAGAAAGCTCTAAATTATTACAAAACATTTTAACAATAAGTTTACGATCTTCTAAAATAAAACAAAAACCTCTGCAGTTTAAATAATTATAACAAATTAGACATAAAAACGTTTGGTTAGAATCTACACCAGGTATATGG
Source organism: Protopterus annectens (assembly GCF_019279795.1). Lineage (NCBI taxonomy): Eukaryota > Metazoa > Chordata > Ceratodontiformes > Protopteridae > Protopterus > Protopterus annectens. Next base: position 396,651,568 of record NC_056751.1, read on the forward strand.
CCATCATTTAATATTCAGAGAAATTTTAGACAGCTTGTAGATAAAAGGTGAGTTAGTATAATACAAATAGGAATTGCAATATGAAATGAGGGGGGGAAGCATATTTATGGTATATTTAAAGAGAAAGTCGGGTAAGAGAAGACATCTTACAATGTTTTTCTTTAATTTCTCATGTAAACTATGCGTGTAACATAACTTTTGTATAATCTGTATGTGGACTATAATCTTTGTATTATCTGTATGTGGAGCTTTTCTCCCCAGGACTCCATTGAAAACGGGTTCTTTAGGCCCAATGGACTATCCTGGTTAAACAACTGCAAATAAATAAATAAATAAAATAAATAAGAGAATTAGCAGTAAGGAAAGCAAGTGAAGAAGGGAGAGTAAAGAGGTATAAGGAATGGAAAGGTACTTGTTCACATTTAGGGATGTAGTTTATACTGGTTTTGAGCAAGAACAAAGCCAGATTTTAGCTTGGAAGTTTTTCAGAGTAGTTTTGAAAGATGGGATGGAGGGTATACACCTGATGGATACAGGTCAGGCATTCCAGGCCTTAGCTACCTTGTCCAAGTACAGACAATGCCCAGCAGATTTGCTAGGTTTGTAGACAGACAGGAGTTTTTGGTCACTGGATCACAGTGATCCACTGTGAACATAGTTGTGTAGAATTATTTTTTTTTTTTTTTTTTTTTTTTTTTTTTTTTTTTTTAGTGCTGAACAGGCAGAGGGTGCAGTCATCTGCATATCATATTTAGGGTTGCCTGTTGTGTGGAAGTATAGAGAATGCTGGTGAAAATGTTAAAAGAGAAGGGGACCAAGAATAAAGCCTTGTGGTACACCGCTGGTGACTGCGAGGTATGGAAAGAGGGAGGAGTGCCATTTTACTGACTGATATCTATTGGACAGTTAGATTTTGAACCACAGAAGGGTGGGCTGAGAGAGATCTAGTGAGGACATCTGAACCACAGAAGGGTGGGCTGAGAGAGATCTAGTGAGGACATCTGAAGTAGAAGTTTGCTGTAACAAACTGTGTCAAAGGCTTTAGACAAGTCTAGAAATAAGGAAGGGACTAGTTTGCCATTATCACTAGCTTTATTGACAGTATCTGTATAGGTTAGAAGGGCAGTGCTAGTACTGTGGAAGGACTGAAGCCATGTTGTATTGGGGATAGGAGTTATTCCTACAGGAGATAGTGTAGCAATTGTTTTTGAATACTTTGCTCAAGTATTTTGGCGAGGGAGAGAAGATTGATATAGGTCTAAAGTTTTAAGTGTCTGTTGAATTTCCTCATTTGTGCAGAAGGGTAATGTGTGACATTTCCCAGAGAGTGAGAATGTGGGATTCCTGGATAGACCTATTTATAAGGATTGAGACAGGATAGACAAAGCTATTGGCTGCTACTTTTAGGTACTTGCTTGGAAGGTCACCAGCTGAAGAAGAGCATGGTTTAAGTTTGAGTAGTTTTATATAGGAATTGGGCACAGATTTGTAGGTGAAAGTGGATGTGGTGATATGTGGCTGTTGGGCAAGGTTGGGATTAGATGTTGAGGACTCCTTGGTTAGAGTTGCTATGTTATCTGTAAAATAAGAGTTGAATTATATTGCAGTTTAGAATGGTGAGTTATTGGGAGCGGGGTTTGGGTTGAATTTTTGGCTGAGAAGTAAGATTTCTTTAATGGATGTCCTAATTTTTCTAGGGTTGTGTTTAGTATTTTGAAAGTTATTTCAGTGTAGCTTTTTTGCTTTCATTTATTTATTTTTTAGTACAATTGCAAAACATGCTGAAGTTTTCAGGATATTGTGATGTTTTATATTTTTGCCATTCTTTGCATGCTTTTTCTCTGTCCTGTATTTGCATTCTACTCTTTTAGAGTAGTCAAATTGCATTATTTGTTTTCAGTCTCTTATTTCTAGGAGGTGCAAGGCTATTTAGGATATTTAGTAAAGTTGCATCAAATTCAATTATAGCATCGAGTAAGGAGAGGATTTTTAGGAAGTTCCAGTCAATAGATGATAGTGTAATAATAAACATTTCTGGGTTAAACTTGGAAAGGTTATATGTTTTATAAATATGTTGTTTAACTGTATGCATGAGATGTCTAGTTATATAGACTGGGAGATGATCACAGAGAGTCTGACATTGTACCTGTGGAGAAGTATTTACCTGTGGAGAAGTATCTGCTAGATTCTCTGGAGTGTAAGAAATAGATGAGTATTAAAGACTAGAGTATAGTGATGTAGTCAAAATAAGAAGAAATGAGGGTTTATTTGGGAAAAGAAAAATATACAATGTGTAATAGCTAGGTATTGTTAGGGAGGGTTATGTTTATACATAGAGATGGTGCAAAGCAGTATGGGAGAAAGATAGTTGAGAATGGGGCTAAAAATTAGACATAGGGAAGTAGGAAACAAGAAACAGGAGGGTATGTAAGTAGTAAGGTCATTTGGAGAGGGTTTGGAATAAGAGTCACAAGTGAAACGTGTTTGTAGGAAGTATAATATTAGAGGAGGGGGTAGGGGAGTGAAATGAAGTCAAGTGTAGCAGACTTCCCACCCTCAAGTCAGTTTATAACTGACAGCAATCAGTTTATAGCCAGAACAAAGCAATTAACAAAGAGATGCAAGTAAAACAGGTGGTCTGTCGTTTCCTGAGAATAAGTAACTGGCATATGAGTGATAAAGTAAAAGGGGACAGTGACCAACTTAGTAAGAAGTCCTGACAGTGTACATAGAGACTTTGTCACAGAGCAGGCATGTATTTAACTGATCAAAGTTAATGCACAGTAAGGTTCTTCATGATAAATATGATTACATTAAACAATAACAAAATTTCAGTAAACTTGTAGGTGTAGGGCCTTGTGGAAGAGCTCCTGCGATATCAAGGTCAGATGTAGTGACCACAGGCTATTAAACAATGACAAAATTCCCAGCTAGCTTTTCACCCCAGTCAGTAAGTAGATTACTTAGAAGTTCTCGATGTCCATCATTTTTACAGACAGTACACATGCATGCATGAATACACACACACACAATTCATGGATGCAAAGGTATAATTTTAACACCTGTAGTATACCTAATGTAGCCTGAGGCATTTAATTCATTAGTCATTGTCACAGGGTACAGTACCCTCCTATCCAGTGTGACAACAGATACTATGTACATCTGTTGGTGGTGTGAGGCAGAAGATTATACATCTGTGGCTTACACAGGGTTTGTGAAACACCTTGTATGTCGGTCTACTCAGCCGGATATATAAATACTTGAGTAGCAGCATTGTGACCATGGGATTCATGCACTGTGACATAGGTGCAGCGAGTACAGGAATGAAAAATTCCACTTGCCTTCTTTTAGTATGTTTTACTGAATTAGATATACTAAAAAAAGAAGAGTATCATCAGATGGTAAGTAAAAACATCTTTTGCGTAGGCCTGTATAATTAGATACATTCATTTGGAGTTAGTTACTTCTGATATGAGTTTTATTATAGTGTTGCAAAAGAGCAATTTAATCATCAAAATAGACTGAATTAAGTGTGTAACATGGTTTAATCCTCAATCTGCTCTCTGACATGAGAAGGAAGGTCATGCTTGGGATAAGCAAGCAGTGCCAAGCACATGTTTAGTAGAGCGGTGGTCACATGACCATGCATAGTCTTGCCATGTGAAATAAATGGCACCCCATGCAACTCAATATTGGAATTGAGAAGCTGTTCTGGGAACTAGCACTGTATACTTAAAGCATGTGTGTAATTGTTTAGGTATTGCTGGTTTGCATTAAGAACTTATTATGGGAGCATAAGGATATACATAGTGTCAAGCATAAGGATATACATAGTGTCAAGGACATGGAGATCTGAGTTGTACAGCCACCAGTAAGAAACCCTATGCTCTTTAATATAAACAGTTAACTTTGATTTCTTTAGTGCATACTAGATGCAATTCTTGCAGTTAATTTCTCCTTCTTTTCTAAAAGAAATCTCCTGTGTGTGTATCTGTGTGTTAATGTATTTAATTTATGAAAGTTTTCTCAATATTACTGTTACAGAAACCTTCATGTGATCTTTTTCAAGTAAGCATTTGCACATTTGTAAGTGCTGAAAAAATACACTTATAATTTCAAAATACAGGCGGGTTATTTCTCTACTATGATGTTCCTGTTATACATGTTAACAGAAAAAAAAGCATTTTGCATCTCCCATTAAAGCAAGAGGCACTACCATAGCTCCTTAACATGTTTGCTCAGATTCAGAGTGAAAATGCCCTATATATGAGAGACTTTATAAAAATATTGGAACTTTTAATATGTAATGTTAAGATTAAAAACAAATGTGCATCAACATGCATTTTTATGAAGTAAAAGGAGGCTGTCACTATAAAGACCGTTATTACAGAGTATAATCCACCACCTTTTTCTCAAAAAGTTCCAGAACAAAACTAATCCACCACCTTTTTCTCAAAAAGTTCCAGAACAAAGTTTTGAGCCAGAAGGACTTAAGGGCAAATAGTTATCTGTAAAAAAAAAAAAAAAAATATCCATGAAGAAAAATGTGCATTTATTATCAAAAGACAGGTACAGCTTGAGTAAGTTAAAAAAAGTTACTAATTAGGGCCACGTAAAAGACTGGAAGCATCTTCATTTAACTGTTATTGTTGCTGAATCATTGCACCAAGATTAGCCAAAGCAGAAGGATGTAAGTCTCTTATTAGTTGATGTCTTTAGGCATGTGAAGTTGTAAATCACAGAATCATCATCTAACCACTCAAAGTGTATATGACGTATGCGGTAACATGCAGCAGACATTTGAACTTTCAACACTTGTTTTGTCTGCAAGATGTTTTATGTGAGGCACAAGGCATCCATATTTCACAAGCATTATAGGCATTTGTCCATGCCTCATACCACCCAAACTTACAGATGTGTCATGCAACAGATGTACACTGTCTAGTGGGTACCATGAGGTTTGTACTTCACAGACAGAATGTTTATGTGCAAAAAAGCACATAGATTTCAGCAGCACGTAAATTCTGAAGTAGGTATTTCTCCGTTTGCTATGACAAAACATAGGTAGTGGAGTCTTTCGACATGGAAAATGACACATCCCCCATAATGTAGGGAAAGGTAGTTCTGGAAATTTTATTTAATCCTACATTTTCATGGAAGTAAATGAGATAAATCCAGTGGTCCTTATTTTCCTTCTGAGGCAGAAGACCCAAATCCCTTCACTTCATTAATACTTTCTCTAATACTGACCAGATTTAGACATCAAGTATGTGCAAGTCAGCAGTATGTTTTATGGGAGAAACAGTCTGGTGAGAGAGGACTGTTTACTAAGTTAGGTCATCAAAACCGTCAAGTTGGCAAAAGTTTGCAGGGGGTTAAGCCCCTCTCTCCCATCCCACCCCTGCATCCCTAAAAATACTAACCCCAAGATCGTGCAACCTTGGGGGTAAACAGGGGTGTGGAGAACATTCCTTCCTTCCCACATTTCTGCAGTCTCACTGAAATAACTGTAGAATCTTTGATTAAGCATTGGAGTCTAGTATTCCTACTTCATTCTTACTTAGATGTCACGTTCACTTTGTATCCCCTAAGATGTTTATTTCTGTAGGCCTGGATATGCAAAATAATTAGTGTTGCCCCTGGTTATTGCACTGACTTTTCTCCAGAATCTGTACGACTTTGACATGATTTGAGGTTAGCGTTAGAACTATTTTTTTTTGTAGAATGAATCACTCAGCATTCTAGGTTGTAACATTGCCTTTAACCTTAAAGATGGTTAAGGAAGCACGTTTGTGTAAAACAGGTAGGAATTTTTTTTGAAATTATTCAGTAGCATCAACTCTCACTGAAATTTCAAAGTAGGCATCCAATCTGTTAGTAATCCTTTCTTGAAGGTAGTGGAGTTTGCTAGAAGAGCGACATCCAGCATAAATAAACCAATGAGGTATCCTACACTTTTTTCTAGATGCCTCACTATAAGGTCATGTATGACATCAGATGATGCTCCAGCACCTCAAAAGTAGTCTTAATGGTTAGTCAGAAACTAGTCCAGTGTACTCTTGTGTTTAAATCTTGAGTCATTCATGGTTGTAAGGCAGACAAGGTGGTGGAGATTCTTGGTTATAGACTGAATTGTTGAGGGGGAGCTAATGTTAAAGTTTCAGTCCTACTTAGCATCCTCCGGTAGAACCATTTTATTGCAAAGGCTTTCTAGAATTTGTAAAGATATTCCAGGAGTAGATTTTAGGGCATGGCTTGACATGACATATGCGCATCCAGTTATATTTTGTAATTTCTTTCTATAGAAAAACAGCGGTGAGAAAGCGTGTGGCAAGTTGAATCTGGGAGCTGACGGGCAGACATCTGAACATTGTCTTTGACAGATACTCTTTTTGAAACTGTTGTCCTTATGAAATTAATTGTAATCAGGACAGATGATCTCTTTGTCAGTAGATGAGGGTTTTAGCCATGTGTATTTTGCACATTATGACCTGTTGTTTTGCATGGTTTTCTAGAAAGCGAAGCAGCTTGGAAGTACTCATTTAGTAATGGTAGTACCAAGCTGGCATTCTGGAAAGTGAAGCAGCTTGGAGGTTCTCATTTAGTAATGGTAGTACCAAGCTGGCAGCACTAATCTCTTTTTCTTATCCCCAAGACTCTGCACTAATGAAACATAACCACCTGAATAATATAAGCAAAGATCCACATCCGGGGGTATTCACATGATATATTGTACTGTAAAATTTATTTGACTGTTTTTGTCATGTTTTGCACAACCAGCAAGTCAAAGAAGGTTTCCATAAATCAACAGTATGAAGTATTTTTGAGTTGTTGCAACGCACACCTGAGTTGTTTACATTTTTGTCACCCCATTCCATATTTAAAAAGTGAAAGTGGTAGAACTTTCCTGCGTAGAATGTTGCAGAAGTGGTACAGAACCTGAGACATTGATTTATGTGAACAAAAATGAAGTTACATTGCCATACACCGAAATTCTGAGAATTTTACCTGGGATTGTTGCATGTAATTTTTTATACTTGGCATAATTCTGCATAGATAACTAAAATTATTCTAAGTACAGAGCAGTGAGAAAAGCAGATGCATGGAGTAATGGCAGTTAATCTAAAAATACATGCAAGTTATGGCGAATGAGTATTGTGGTCTAAAATGCCAGATTTCAGGCATATAATGTATTTTTCTAGTACTCTGTCTGGGTTCTGGAATTTATAGCATCTTTCCCCAGAAAAAAATGGAAAGCAGTGCAATACTACAGAAATTGTGAAACGTGCACAGACAAGTACTATCATACAATTGTCCCAAGTAATTACTTTGCGGAATAGTCTTCCTGAAAGACAACAAATGGGCTTCATTTTACCAATGTCTGGCTTGTCTTTTTCCAGCCATCAAATGTTCAACTCTACGAGGACAGTATATTTCTTTTGTGCTCTTAAGACAAGATTGTGTCCCATTAGAAAGGTTGCCCATGCGTTTGTCATAACGTCTTTGTCTTTGAAACCGTCGGGTTCTTTTTTGCAGTTGTCATCCTTTAATATGACACAATCATTTTGCCCTAATTGCCAGAAAATGAGTATTCAGAAATGCACATTTTTTTTACTGTGAATAAGTATCTATCTTTTAATTTATTTGTTCACTTGTTTATTTATTCACTCACCTTTCATTAATCAAGTGAGTCCTGCCTGGTTTTAGCTATTTATATACTGGAGGGTGGGGGTAGACCTAGAATTAAAGTACTCCTCTAAGAATTGCACAGTAGATATGCCATATACATGTCACAGTACAGTAAAGCTGTTATACAGGGGACATTAAGTTTGCAATGTGGATTCACTTTTTTGCATTGGTACTCTCTCTATATATATATATATATATATATATATATATATATATATATATATATATATATATATATATAATGTTTCAGCAAATTTGCAACAAGTGAAATAATGCGTTTGTGGTCTGGAAATGGCATTGGCATGTAAGTTGTATTCAGTAGAATTTTATAGTCAGGATGAGCTAGTAGTATGTAGGTTTTAGTATTTTGGAACATTATTACGATGACAACACACAGCTTTGTTCACAATGTTAAATTCAATGTCTCAAGCCTCTCTGGCCCATTTTACTTCATGACGAAAGGCTGTCCACCTTTAACACATTGTGTTACCTTCCACAGAGTACACCAAAGCTGCAGATTTAAAGGAGTGCAATTCTGCAGGAAAAAAAAAACACAAGGGCATTAAGATGTTTGATAGGTATGGCGTTGAATTGAGCCCACATAAAAAAAGTAATTACTGTTGGTTGCTATGTATGGTTAAACATTTTTGATTTTCCTTTTTTGTTGCATTGTGGTTTAAGATGTTGAAAACTTTAGCATTTCATAGTATTTATGTGGTTAATGTGGGGAATGATAAAAGAAATTTGGGAGGAGACAAAATTAAGTTAAAACTGAAGTGAATGCATTAAGCATCATCTGGTTCTAACAGAAGAACACGAGTGGTGGAGTTAGTGGAAATAGTCATCGGGTAACTTGTTTGCCTTACGAAGCTTTGAACATTAGAAAATTGTGGCTTCTGTAAACTCTGCTCTTCTTTGTACTTCTTATCCTTTCTTTGTTAGAGCTTTCAACTTGTTTCCTCTTCATTTATATACGTCTTTTGTTTGGAACTTAATATATATAGTTTGCACTATTGTAACTAGTTTTTTTCTTTCTTTTGTTATTATGATTATGTAATATATATATATATATATATATATATATATATATATATATATATATTAGGATATTCGTTTGCTTCTCATTGTTCCATTATTGGCATTTGCCTCTCTTGTGTTTATTTTTGTTGGTTGTCATTATCTACAAAATCTTAGTAAAGATTTTTGAAGAAGAGAAAATTATGGGTTCTTTGCTTACAGCAGTTGACTGAATTAATTTTTTCAGTATTAAAACAGTAATCCAGCATGGGGTGGAGTTTGCGGGTGTATTGTACTTCCAGATGCTGTCCTCCTTATGACACATTGAGCCAAGGTCCTGTATTCCTATATTTATGGTAATTCAGGTCAGTGTTAAAAATACTGCTGTATTTTATGTATTTATTTATTTATTGACATTTGTTAACTGGGTTGGTCCACCTGGGTTTTTTGGCCAGTTTTCAGTGGAGACCCAAGGAGAAAAGCTCCAATACAGATATATACAGACACAAAAAGCTAACAATTTCAATTAACAACATGATGAGATATGAAAAAAAGAAGAAAGAAATAATACAAGAACACTACAGATACAGGTGAAAACATGCAAACTGTTTACATTATGTAAACAATATGTTTACAGATTAGAGATTTTGTACATATTTACATGCAGATTAATTGATCAGATGAGAGAGTTCAGTTCAATTTGTAACCCTTAGTTGAGGGGATCACATTATTGAGGTGATGGAGGATAGTGAGGAGGGGGTAGCCCTTGGAGGGAGAGATGAGGTTAGTTTGGGGTGTGCAAGGGCAGATTCTGGTGTTGAGCAGATGGAGTTTTAGTTTCTCCTTAATGTGTGCTGGGTGCATGGTGGAGCTTATATCGTGAGGGAGTTTGTTCCAGTTTTGGGCTATTGAGTATTTATATAGGAGTTTGCCTACTGCTTTTTTTTGGCTGGTAGGTGTTAAGAAGTTGCTGATTAGAGGTACAGAGAGTGCGAGAAGGTGTGTAGATGGACATGAAGGAAGAAAAAGCTGGGCAAGATGAAGGTTTGTAGAGAATGAAATGTAGCATTTGTAGCTGTGAAAGTAACAAAGTATGGGGGAATTCCAGCCATTGTAGGGATGCGAGGGGTAGACAGTGGTGGGATTTGTAAGGAGAGTCTGTTATGAATCTAGCTATCTTATAAGTTTGTTGGAGTTTGTTTAGAGTTGTGGCTTGGATACTGGTGAATATAGGGGCAGCATACAGACAGGAGGGTGCGAGGAAGGCTTGAGCAAGGGAGAGCCTAGCATTTAGAGTTAGAAATTTCTTGTTACAATAAAGCAAGCCATGTTTCTGGTTAGTCTTTTTTTATACATTGGAGGAGGTAAATATTAAATTTGAGTTCATCATCTATGATGACTCCTACAAGTTTAGTATGAGCATCAGGTTTAATGATTGTGTTGTTTGAGGAGGTGATCTAGAAGGAGGATTTGTTGAGTATGTGAACGGGGGAGGAGTAGTAGGAGTTTTTTTTGGGGGGGTTAAGGATGAGTAGGTTTTCAGAGAGCCACTTTTCAGTAGATGAGAAAGTATAAAACACCCAATAAGCACTTTCAGATTCTCTTAAATGCTTCATCAGACTGTTAAAAAAACTAAGCCATTTCTACATTTAAATACCTTTGCTGTTACTTCATCAACCAATCATTATTGCTCCTGACTTGATGACATCAGTGCTTAATTGATTAAAAAATTAACTCAAAAATTGCTGGCTGAAATTCATGTTCAAAACCTCTGATTCTTTGTATTAAAAACAAATATTTAATTTCTAATAGATGCTTCAGCCTCATGCAGCTTAAAAACATATATACACATCTCAGACTATATGTTCCACTATTTAAAAAAAAAATGTGCTTATGTATAAATGTATACTATAAAAATTATAAAATATTTCAAATATATATGTTGTTTATTAATAGATTTGTGAGCCATCCTGAAAAACGCTAGACTAATAGCTTATAAACAGTGTTAATGCTTGTCCCTTGCTATCAAGAAAAATTTCACGGACACCCTGTCATTCAAACCAGATAGTCTATCTGCTTGTAGCCTCATGATCCACCTTGTCTATCTTTGTTCAGTGTAGTTTCTATGATCACCTAGCCTAATATGCTTATATACAAACTCCATCACAGTAAATTTAAAACCATGTGTTCTCCCTTCATTTAGAACATGTCTAGCTAGGGCATTGCTGTCATCTTCCCTGTTTATAGCATAGACATTATAGATCTTAATGATGTGCAATATATGGCTCATTAAAGATTATTTGATATAAAACATTCAGGCATTTTCACTTATACAGTTTTGGGCCTTATTTTGTAGTTGTCAGTATTAATCCACGTATAAATATCGATGCTGTTTGCTTTGGGGCATTTGGAATAAACGACTATACCTAACAAAGATCAACGTTTAAACTAGCGTCCTTTGTTTCAAAGGATTCTATGATTTACTGTTTTTGCATATAACTTTGGAAATGAACACTGTTTGGCAGTTTATGTATTTTCTGAAGCATACGCCTCCCCTACATGTGGAAACAAATATCTTCCTTCGTGGACTTAAGTATACATTTTGGGACATTAATATTATTTATGCATTTTAGTTATTGTGATGTATATATTTTGTAAGTTGTCGAGCATATCTGACATTTTAAACTATGGGTATGATGTGGTTTGGCATATGTGATTTAATAGTGACATTGCAATGCGTATGAACAACAAGTTTAGGGATACAGTTTTGTCAGATTTTTGAGCTGGGACATATTTATTATTTATTCCTTACCAATCTTAGGGGCTCATGATTTTTACACAGTCTTTGTGTGGAAATACATTTGTTTGATTATTGGGTGAAGAAGCGAAGGCTGACATCCATAGGTGCTTGTGGGCATACTGTGTCATTCTTTATTCTGGATTTATTAACAGCTTTATATTACTAAGTTAATGAAGCCCCACATTACTGTATATAATTTTATGTTGGGGTGCCTTCACAGTATGTTCTACAGTAACTTATCAACAATTTTTGGATTGCATCATATGTGTACAGGATTATTGGACGAAGAAGCGAATGCTGACCTCTTAAGTTTCTGGTGGATACACACATTGACTGCCTTTTGAACCTCATAATTTTTCTAAAAATATGAATGTGAATTTGGAATTATTGTTGACACAATTGTTAATTTCATTTAATGGGTAGGACATGTATATTTATACAGGGCATGTCAGGTTTTTTTCCCCAGGCCTTATAAGAGTCACATTTATTAGTGAATTCTGAGAGTGAATTTAGTGGAGTCCTGTGATTTGCATGTAATTCTAGCCAGTCAATTCTTTGAATTGCAGTCATATTAATAGTATTTACAGCTGGGGTTCAACATTTTATATTTGTCATCTAACATATTTTGTTAGCATTTGTTAACATAAGATAATCAATATGGATCTTACTAATATCACTCGAGGCCTTTTGGCCAATAGAGATGATGTAAAAATTTTTGATGTTTGTGTACCATCAGCCAATGTGGGAGATGGAACCTCATCTCCGTATGATTCATGTGTAGATTTATTCACTAGGCTGACTAATGAGATGAAGGAAATGAGAACTCAATTTGGTATTTGAGGTTATTTAAGGCATATTCAAACAACAATACTACCCTATGAGGTTTAAGAGTCAGGATACAACCATTTTTTAAGGGGGTTGATGACATTTTACTAACTCAAGTGGCAACAGGCACAACACTAATTTTCGATGAGTTTTATTAAGATTTTGACAGAATTGTATGAACAAAGAATTTTGTCTCTGACGAAGTATAGGGGATTTATGCACTAAATTGCTGAGTTATAAAGATCATGATATGTACCAAGAACAGGTGTCTTCACTTTCAGAAAGTTTGATGCAGTTTGGAACAATATTTAAAAACTAAAATTATTAGAAAATTTCAGAGAGATGTTAGGGACTATTCCACATGAAAACCATCTGTTTTTAAAAAAAATAGTTCAGTTTAATGACAACAATCAAGGCTCATTTCAGCCTAATTTTAAAAGGAAGAGAGAGAGATCTATATTAAAAAAGACCAAATCTACATTAGACACCTCAGGGGATGTATTTTCCTCTAATAAAGCTAATGAAGGGGTGGTTTCACATAGTTCCCCACCTGCGAAAAAGGGTAATGTGAATTTCCCTTTAGGAGATCTAGGTGGGGAGGGAAGAAACATAGAGGATGCAAGAACAAGTTTGGAAGCTATGTTGGCCATATTAACATGCAAATGAATGGTTGTTTAAATGTTCATAATATGTTGTCTTTGGAACTCACACAGGTAGAACAGAATTTGTTGAAAATGTATGGGATTTGTTCCCAAGTTTATGGTGTCAGAATTTTCTTTTGCACAAGATGTCATCAAATTTTCTCGTAAAATAAATTTGAAATTATATTTTGAGAATTATGAGCCATATGTTGAGGATTTACAAAATTTCAGGTTTAGGACTTCTACTTTTGTACCTCCTAGGAACAAAAATTTAGCCATTTTTCAAAACTTATTGTTGAAAGAATTACATTTTTCTAATGTGAATTATGTTGATTATTATCAGGATAATATCACCAAAGATGAACGTAGGGCTTTACATAAATTAAGCAGAAATAAAGGATATAGTGATCAATAAAGCAGATAAAGGGGGAGCAGTGGTGGTCTGGGATTGGCGCATGTATTATAATGAAGCCATTAGTCAACTTTCAGGTCAACAATACTATCAGCGCATGGATTTGGACCCAAGTAGTATTTTCCAATTTGAAATTGATAATTTTCTTACCCTGGTTTGTGAAGGCATTATATCTAAGCAAGACAAGCGTCATCGTACTGTGGTGAATCCTGCTAAACATTTATTTTATATACTACCAAAAATACACAAAAATTATGAAAAACCTCCGGGTAGACCCATAGTGTCAGGGCGAGGATCCTTGACTGAATCCCTTTCAGAATATTTGACTAAATATCTGAAACCATTATTGACACATGTAAGAGCACAGATTCAGGACACCACACAATTTTTGAATATCATAGATAACACACAGTTGGAAAAAGGGTTGGTTATTGTGCACGTTGGATGTTAGTGCACTATATACAAATATTCCACACTGGGCGGGTCTGTTAGCGCTGGACTTTTGGCTTTAAAGAATCTCCCTTTATCCACCTGGATTTAATACATATCTCCTATGCTTAAGAGAACATGTGCTTAATAATAATGCTTTTTATTTTGATAATGTTTGTTATTTACAATTGAAGGGGACTGCCATGGGAGCATCTTTCGCTTCTATTTACACGGATCTCTCTATGGTTTATGTAGCACATCATTTAATTTATGATGCTAGCCATAATTTATTTCTTGGGGAAATTGACATCTGGCACCATTATTTAGACAATTGTTGGCTAATATGGCGATCAGATGAGCAGTATTTGAGTAAGTTCGTTGAGTATCTAAACGAAAATAAATGGGGGATTCAATTCACACTGAATTACCATCAGGAGACAATCACCTTTTTAGATGTTGAGGTTAGAATATTAGAATATGGTACACTCAGTAGTAATGTTTATAGGAAATATCCTCAGTTCAACAATTTGCTGCATGCTTCAAATTGTCACCCCCCTCACGTTATCAAGAATATCCCCAAGTCTCAATTTTTAAGACTTAAAAGAATATATTCCATTCTGGATTAGTATGACATCCAGGCATGTGACATGGCCCGCAGATTCTATGAGAGAGGTTATTGTAAACAAGATGCAGATGTAGCCAGTAAGACGGTACAACAAGTCAATAGAAAGCAGACTCTTTCTTATAGGGATAATAGTCAGACATTTGATTCACATTTTAGATTTATTATGGAATTTGGGGGTAACACCAGACATTTACAACATGTTATTCACAAACATTGGGGAATCTTACACATGGAGGACAGATTAGCTCAGTTTTTGCCACTCAGATGTAGGTTTGGTTATAGAAGAGGAAAAAACATGGGTGGTTGGTTTAACCACTATAAAAAGAGAAATCGGCCTGTTCAAAACTGGTCACAAACTACATTACAAGGTGGCCCATTAATGGGTAGTTTCCCATGTGGACACTGTAGGTTTTGTTGTATGGTCCCCAAACAAAGTTCATTTACTTCTTCTAATTGCTCCAAAGTGTATGATATAAAAAGTTTTGGAAACTGCGGCAGTGATTGGGTAATTTATTTAGTGAATTGTACTTATTCTACCTTTTACGTGGGGCAAGCTTGTCACCCATTCAAACTTAGAATATCAGAACATGTGAGTGACATTAAATGCCACAGAAATATAAATGCCTTATATAAACTCCAGATAAAACATCCTTCTGCCAGGTTTAGGTTCACAGTTATAGACAGAATATATAAACAAGGTACATCTTTTGAGAATCTACATTCTCTTTTGAATTTTAAAGAAAAGATGTGGATAATGAAATTAGGCGGTTTATTCTCTACAGGACTGAATGAACAATTGTGATTGGTTAATTGTGTGGTGCACTCATTGCTTATTACTATATATAAACTGATGGTTATATGATTAGTTAGATAGCACTGATGAAGGCTTTATGCTGAAACCGGTATGCTTCAGTTTGTTCACCCTTTGGGTGTTATGAGTTTTGTATATTCATCTATGGGTATTCATGCCCATATTCTATTTTTATACATTAAATGATTGTGTGGATTCTGGTGCTATTTCTCTCCATTTACCATAAACACTGTTCAAACCTGTCGGTGTGCATACTGCTTTCTTATTTCCCTTTACAGTGATTACAGATATTGAAATAAAATAGCACTAACACTAATAGCCATTTGCTAAGCAAACAAAACAGTGTTGTAATGAAAACAGACTTAGCATGAGCAGTAAACTTCTCTGGCCTTGAAACTCACATTCATTGAAATGGCATTTAAACCCACATTCAAAGAAAATGCATCTGGCCAGTGGAAGATTGTTTACCTTTGGGCCGTTTTCAAACCATAGGCTCCTTGCACGCATTGTTAGGGCCAATCATACTTGTATGTGTTCTGTGATTCACCTTCCTGATTATGTTAAATTATATTCCAGCACCACTTGTTATAATTTGTTTTAAATTTGTAGTTTTGAACATTCTTTCAGTAAGCAATGAAAAAAAATGTATGAACCAATAATGACAAAACTACCCATTTCCGAAAATTTCAACCATAAAAGCCCACTTAGATCTGTCATTACAGTCCACCAATATCAGTTAATAAGCACAATCATTCTAGAAGTAAACGTCATCCAAGTAATTCCACACTATAGAGATCTGTAACTAATGAGGAGGTTGCTACCGGCAAACAACTTAAAATTTCAATGTTTCTTCTACAATTTCAGTGCCTGCTGCCCTTGAAGATTTAATTGCCTATGTAACATTAAAAAATGATAAGCTGGTAATATTGCAGTGGGGAATGACTAACAGACAGGTTTGTTTACTAGGCATCTCAGACAAAGGAGAACACACTTGGCAATGCAGAACCCCTGTCTCCCTTAAAGTGCACCAAATAATCAGCACTCGAAAGGGAACTGCAATACCAGCCCTCCCTCTATTCTTCATGGTGTCGGAGTAAAATCTGCAGCTTTCTGCACCAAATGCAGTTATGCTACTAACACTGCTTTCAAATTCTACAGCAACAAACAGTGATTGCTATTTGCTAAACAAAACAGTTGAACATTGAAAACAGACTTTAGTATGAGCAACAGTAAACTTCTCTTCCCCTGAAACTCACAGTTGTATGAAAATGCACTGAAGTCCCTGAAAATGTACTGAAACTCAAACTCACAATTCAGTCAACATTCTGGTAGCTAGTGTAGACTACAGGATTCAAGCTCTTGTGTCCACTGAAACTCAAAATTCCTTCAGCCATCTGGTAGCTGGTGTAGAGGATTCAGGCTTGTGTCTCCTGTAACTAAATTACATGGTGAAGCCTGATCAAGTTAATTGACTAACCTGCCACCCCCCCCCCCCAAAAAAAAATAGGGCATTGTATACCATACCTCTCAGTACAAGAAATCTGGACAAAGCCTAAAATAATGGGGGGCAAAGGCTCAGAAATAAGGATAGATTTTAAATATTGCTCTTAAAGACTTAGAAAGTTGCTAGAATAACAGGATTTGTCTTAACATGTGTTTTCTTAAGGAAATGAAGTCTGAAATGCAAATGTATCAGTCTTAATTGATTTGCCAGAAAACCACAAATTTTATGAGGAATAGGCCAAAATATGAGGCAAAATCTGGACAGGTGAGTGGTATGCATACATCTCAACCTCTGGACAAAGCCTAAAATAATGGAGATACACTTGCCCAAACATATGGGGTAGATTTTAAATATTGTTGTTTTTAACTTAGAAATTTGTTAGCATGCATTTTCCATAGGCTATGAAATCCAAAACTCATATATGTCATTATTAGTAACTACAGTCCTCCGTGAATTGCCAAAAAACGACTAATTTTATGAGAAACAGACCAAAACTATGAGGCTAAATTTGGACAATTGTTAAACACATACACACACACACACACACACACACACACACACACACACACACACACACCTACCTTCTCTCTGGTTTCACATAGCAACACACACATACACACACCTACTCTTACACACAGCAAAGAATGGCTAGTTTAAATTTTACACATGTACATCCCTCTCACACAGCAACACGCAACACACTTTATCCCTCATAGGAACAGTACAGCTAGTTTATATTATACACACACAATCACACTTGTGCTCTCTCTCTCTCTTTTAGAAACAGAATTGCTAGTTTAAATTGCATACATACATACACACACACTTTCACTTGCATACAGAAATGGAACTGCTAGTTTAAAATACATCCACATACATAAGTACGCACGCACACACACACAGACACACACACACACACACACACACACACACACACACACACACACTTTCTCTCTAGTTTCAAGTACTTACACTTTCTCTTTAATTTAAATTACATACATACAAATATGCTGAATAAAATCCAGTACCGAGTTTGAAACCGAGCCAGTCTTTATTAAAATAAAAACAAATAGGCGAGCACTTTCACGGGTAAAATCCCCGCTTCACCAGACCTTAATACAGCAATTTTTTCTAAGTGTATCTTATATAAAACTTTTAAAACTGCAAAAACCAATGACAGTGAGTAAAACATATTACATCATTCAATTGCTTAACATCTTAACTTCTGTGATGCCCGTGCACTGGCCCAGCAGTCAAGGAGCCTCAGTCCTCACCACTAACACCAGTGAGGAGCGTCCGTATAGGGAAAGAATAATAAATACACACACAGTAAAGTACAATTTCCCTTAATAGCACGCAGAGATCAGTCAGTCTGGGCCTGGTCTCTCCCTTTCTCTCCAGGTCCCCAATAAGACTCCCCACTGGCACAGCTATAGGGTCCTGAGCTCAGCCTAGTGGGCAAGCTAAAACCTCCAGCACCCTCTCTGTCCAACCAGTGCTTTGTGTCCCTGACCAAGTAGCTGACACACGTACACTTTGAGATAAGAGTTATATACAACCACACAGACACTCCTGTGGAAGGCTGGCACAGGTTCTCCAGCTGTGCCTGTTTTATTCCCAGTCTAAAAGGTAGTACCAGCTGCCACCATCCACTAATATCAGCTGTTCAAAAGCCCTTCTGAAAGGGTGTCCAGTTATTACTGTGCTATATTATTATCCATATGGTAAGTGTGACTGAACAGTCAAGGCTTATTAGAGTGACTTGGTACAGTGTCACTATATACATGCAATGTACTCTAGAGCTTAAATTAACTCTGCATAAAACAGGCATAGTTGAAAGGTTTAAAAATATTTAATAATAAATAAAAACACAAGACAATACTTCTTACTACACAGTACTAGTCAAGAGTTCAGAGATCACAGAGAAATACTTAAAATAATTCAGTAGAAAAGTTGTGACATTACAGAAAAACAAACTAGCCTAATCTTCCTATTTCCTAGCTATATCTAAGAGAAACACTAAAGTCTAACATCCTACTTACATATGGACAACACCCAGTGCTGAGTTGGATGTTCTCAAGACAAATGCTCTAATGCTCTCATTCTTTCTGTCCTTAAATTGATAACGCAGTACCACTGATTCATTTCAGATTGCATCATGTCTTTCTGGTTCCCAGGCTAACAGACTCTCGGAGGTTAATGGCCCCTTTAATCTTGCAGCTGGTCAGGAACCAGAGCAATAAAAGAAATTTTACATGCAAATTGTAGCCATTAACTCTGACCTCAAAACAAAAGGCAGAATTCCTTCATCCAGACATATTGGCTCCAAGTTTTAACATCAAAGAATTGACTTATTAGCTTTATTACAGCAGAGTGCACTGTTGTCACACTTTTGCAGTTCAATATCCAATGCAGTCTTTTCACATTTAAGAGAACAAGCCTGTGGCTTACATTAATATTTACAAATGACAGAATTATCTACAAAATTATATCTGGCTAGGCTGGCAGGCAGGCTTCACAACTTCTTAAAAGGGTCATGGTGAACTACACTTCTTAAAAAAGATAACATCATCCCAAAAAAGGATAAAAATAATCTGTATAAAACATTAATGTATATGTGGCTATCCATATAAAAAGGTTTGTGTGATGTAAATGTGTGGATCTTAAAACATTGATGTATGCGCACATTTTTATTTTTATTTAAATAATGACCTACCTTTTAAAATGGGCTTGAGTGGCAAAGGTAAGATTATTTTTATGCATATGTAAATATTTTGTTCTTATTGCTGTAGTATGAAGTAGCTCAGTTGGTAGAGTATTAGACTCTCAATCTGAGGGTCCAAGGTTTAAGCCCTTGCTTGGGTGTTGGTACATAAATATATTTTTTCAACCTTTTTGGGATGATGTTACCTTCGTCCATTATATGCCAGGACTTCTTCAGAATAACAAGGTCGACCTCCACAACCGTTAAATATACACACATTAAAAGTTACATGCTATAATTAAAAATCAGTTGTCATGTAAACAAATAAATCAATTGAATTGCTAGTAAACCCTGACCTTAGCGGCTAGATAAAATTAACTGAACTACATTACTTCCCACAAACCACATTGTCATAGTAAAATAGAAAACCCTGGAATGAATCCAGTATTAAAAAAAATGCTCACAATATAATGTTGAATGTATGTTTATGTTATCAGCAAGGGAACGTCTGATTTGGCATCCATCGTGTATGTTTTCCTTCACAGGGTTGTGAACCCTCTGGGATTACTCCCGCACAGAGAGTCAACAGCAGCCAATTCAGCAATGATCTTGACAAATCTTTTAGACCATTAAGGAATGGGCCCAATGGTTGAAGTGATAGCAATTCCCTAACAACTAGTTTTTCACTCGGTGATTGAGTGAATTGAACACATCATTCTCAGCAAAGTATGTAGTAAGAAACTGCTGAGTTGACCTTTCACCCTACTGAACAAACATTTAATAGTCATAGTATTTTTAATATGCCCTTCCTTCTGGTGTGGAAATCACACCTTTTGTTGTTTAGACTTGTAATACTTTGTAAATGTTCCATTTTGTTTCGAGACTCATTTAAAAGCCACTTTCTCATTCCATTCCCCCAAACTTTTACCCATCATCATCAAATGTACATGCCATTTTCAGCTGAGTTGCACAGCTTGTAGCTGAAAGTTACATTAATTACTTTATCTGCTGCATTTTGAATTTCAATCCCTTGTATCAGTGCATTTTTAAACTCCGTACATGTCTCAGAATTACTTTAGAGTATATTTTTAAAGATCGTGTTCCATGTTTTTCCCGTAGTACAAAAAACTCTATAAACTTGAAGCACAGTTCATCTTTGTGCTTGCGATCACCTACTTAAAAAAAAAGAGTTTCAGTCCATGCAGTGCTAAAATAAGTTTTAAAATTTCTGCAGTATGTGAAGATCCAGAGTGAATGCCCTGACACTCTTTTAGGCAGAGAAGTTTTGTTGCATTTTAAATGATGCTGTTTTGGGAGCTCATAGAAATTAGTGATTGTTTCTGTGAATAAGCCCCAGTATTATTACTTTGTTTTGTTCCCCACGTTTTCTTGTTTTTTTTGTTTGTTTTTTGAAAGAGATGTGTGCATGTGAGAGGGAGAATTTATTAATTGGTAAACAATTGTAACTCAGTTTCTTTTGTAAAACTAATTGCTTACAATTATCTAGCAATTCACACATTAAACAGTATGTGATTCTCTCCCTGAATGATGTCAGTACAAAGACGATCACAGTTTTTTTTAGACATTTTTGCAAACTGCTGATTTTTTTTTTTAAACTTATTTTAGCTCTGCGTGAATTAAACACATTTTATTTTATTACATGTAGGCAGTTGCAAATACAAAGATGTTCTGCGCTCCAAAGTAAGTTTTGTTTCGGACTAGGGAATAACATTAACCATGATCATTAAAGTTCAATTGAAATATTTTGTAAAGTGCAGTAACGTGTATATGTCCCATGTTTGAAAAACGTGGGTTACCGCTCATCAAAACCTTTCCAACAGATGGGGTCTGTTTGGTAAGTTTTTTTTTTTTGTCTGTCAACCTAAATAAAAAAAAAATCTCTGGTACTTTAACCACAGCTTTCCTTCAGATGCAGTCACATCACTGTTGCATCAGTTTTTTGCTGATGTTGAAGAATCGTGGCAGTCAGTACTGGTGCTTGTACTTTTCATTTCAAGAGCACCCTAGGATGTGCTTTCCTCGCTAGCAGGGTGAATTTCTTTCTCCACTTAATTTTTCTTTGACTCTCTTAGATCAATGAAAAAGCCACAAATCTCTACACATCCATATTTCTAGCATTCTTTTTCTTTCAGATTTTCTCGTTGCCCATGTTGAATGTGTACGTAAATAAAAAATATTATTAGTGATCAGAAAATATTTGTTTGCTGATTGAATATGCATGCATTAAAGAGTTATGAGAGAGATTTATAAATATGTGTCAGTGGAAAGTACAAACAGTGGTGTCTTATAGCAATAACCCACGCCTGGGTGTGGGTAATGCTGGATTTACCCACGGTTGGCGTGGTTTGGTCCCAAGGGCGAAGCCAGAGGGACCAAACAAAGCCAAACGTGGGTAAATACAGCATTACCCACACCCAGAAGTGGGTTATTGCTATTATACCATGACATTATTTAAGAAAAGAAACTATTACTTTTCTTAAATAATGGCATAGTATAATGCCTGTTTACTGCCCTTCCGCAGATGTCTGGCATCTGCGGCAGTTCTGCTGTGGGCAAAAGCAACGGAGAAAGCAAGATCTCCGTTGCTTTTTTTTTTTTACTGTTTCGCTATGTTAAATGGGTTTAACATAGCGAGACAGCTTTAAAATAAGCAACGGAGATGTCCGTTGCTTATTTTAAAACTGTCTCACTATGTTAAACCCATTTAACATAATGAAACAGTAAATAAAGCAACCGAGATCTTGCTTTCTCCGTTGCTTTTTTTTAAAAACCTGTCTCGCTATGTTAAATGGGTTTAGCATAGCGAGACAGCTTTAAAATAAGCAACGGAGATCTCCGTTGCTTATTTTAAAGCTGTCTCGCTATGTTAAACTCATTTAACATAGCGAGACAGTGTTTTAAAAGTAGAGTTATACTAATGGAAAAAAGTCCGGGCGACCGGACCTTTTTCCATTAGTATAACTCTATTTACAATGTGCACGCTGGCCAATCAGCGTGCACGTTTTGGGGGGGGTCATGGTATAATAACAGTGTTGTTTGCAAGACATGATTGTAGACAAGGAGTATGACCAAAAGCACATAACCAGTTATTTCAGTTTTCTTTCACTGGATAATTTGGAATAATAGAAACATTTCTGAGGCACCGCTAAAGTATTTTGTTCAGGAAGAATGGTTGAATATGAGCTGTTTAAGCATTAATCTGGCAGTAAAAACCATATATGCAAATTAAAATCTTAAGGCATCACTCTCACTTTATGTGCATATTTTTTATGAATAATTGTTTTCTTTTATTATTACCTTAATTTCTTTCTCTTATTCATACAGGTATTTTTTTATTTTATTTATTTATCCTTTGTTACCCACGGTAGTGGCGCTGCGGTAGCGTTGCCTCACAGCAAGACGTTGTTGCGTTCGATTCTCAGCTAGAGCGTCTTCTGTTTGGAGGCATGCGTGAATGGGCGTGCCTTCGTTGAAGGTTGTGCTTCAGGGCTGGTAACTCGGCACATAAATATCCACTCCCAAACATTAGCGGACCGAAGTTCCACTGTAGCGACCTCTAACCGGGATAAGCCGTAAGACACACACATTTATTTATACTTTGTTGACAAGATTAGCCCCTCTAAGCTAGTGGATTCTTTTCAGAGGAGATCCAAAGTGGTATACTACTAGGGGAAATCTGGCCAGAGTACCCGAGTTCTTCCCATACTCTTTTAGTGGGTACCGTGGGATCTTTTAGATTCATTAGTGCCATCACCAACTCGAGACAGAGCCTCAGTTTAATGTCTTGTGTTAAGGATGGCACACTCAGAAGTGCAATGCCCCCCATAATGCTGCAGTGCAGTGTCAGTAATTTGAAAACTGATCCAGTCACCTGATCTTCCAGCACCAGAGGCAAGTGCTCTGCCTGTTGAACCACTGACACTGAATTAAACGTTAGTTTGCAGTACTCTTTTGCAACTACTAGTTGTTTGTTTCCTATTTTTCTTCTAGTTTGTAAGTTTTATGCTCGTTACATCTTCATATGTTTTTTTTTTTTTTTGTAAATTTGAGTCTAATGCATTCATGTCTGTATTGCATGCTTAGAATGAGCCCTGGACGTTGCTCAAAAGAGTCTGTCTAACCTTTCTACGTCAACAGACTGAAATAAATGAATTTTAAAAAATAGCAAAGTGTTGTAATAAGAAACATTTGTTTTAGTGAAAGAGCTAGTAGGCAGATGCATTTTTTTCTGATCTTTAGAAGAATATGCTGTGGGAGTAAAGTAATAAATATGTGTATAAAGACATATCTAATGTAATTTTCTTAATTGACAAGTGGCCTGTTATATGAAATTCTTTGTAAATTGCCAGCATTTTAGGCAGATAAGATACTGATTATCACCTGTGAAGCATTGCACCTAGGGTGTGCATCATATAGGTTCATAGGTAGGTACTAGGCTATTGGCCCTAGGGCCTATATAAGCCTAGCCAAAGGTACCCCGGCTTTCGCCACCCAAGAAAATTATTTTCCTGTGCCACTGTCGAGCAGAGCCACAGACGTGATCCCCGGGGTGAATTTCCTCCCATCCAATCATCAAGATTTTTCTTGAACAGTGCTAATGAGGAGCTTTGTTTGATATAGATAGGTAGTTTGTTCCAGAGTATGGGAAGTCTCTGGGACAGGAATCTATCCCTCCAGCATGTTCTGTTTATTGTGATGACGAGGTTTAGGTCCCTAGAGCATGTAGCTCGTAGGGATTGGGATTTCTTTAAGTGGAGCATGTCTAAAAGCTCTGGGTTTGACATAGCTTTGTGTGTTAGGCAGAGATCACCTCTGAGTAGGCGATATGCAACGCACTAAAGCTGCAGTTTTTTGAGACTGTCTGCATAGGGCATCTCTTTGAGGCCAGTAATCCTCTTTGTGAGGTATTTCTGTGGCCTTTCCAGTTGTAGATGTCTTGTGAGGTACATACCAAAAGGGGCATTGTACTCTATAATGGGTCTAATGAGTGACGAGTATTGGGGAACAATGACCTCTTTTTTCCTGGATGAGAAATCTTTTGTGATGAGGTGTGCCACATAGAAGGATTTCCTGACTACTGTGGCGATGTGATTATCAAAGGAGAGACTACTGTCCACCTGTGTCCCAAGGTCTCTTATCACACTTTTGGCGTTAAGTAGACTACCACCTATGTGGTAGTTCATGGGTACTGAGTTTTTACCAAAAGGAATGACAATGCACTTTTTGGCATTGAGCTTGAGGCCATGGCTTTGACACCAGGCATCTGTCTCAGTAAGGCCCTTTTGCAGGATGTCCACATCTTTTGGAGTTTTGGTTATGGCTCCTAGTTTGCAGTCATCTGCGAACTTCGTTAGCCAAAGACCTTCTGTGTTGGCCTGTACTTCAGAGAAGTAGATACCAAACAGGAGAGGAACCAGGACTGAACCCTGTGGTACTCCACTTGTCACTGGTCTGAAGCTGGATTTGGAGTCTGCTACTTTCACAGTGTGGGTTCTGTCAGTGAGCCAGTTGGCAACCCATCTTGTGACATAAGGATTTATACCTAGTTTAGTGAGTTTATCTATAATTTCAAAGTGGGGGATGGTGTCAAAAGCCTTGGCGAGATCCAGATAGGCTGTGTGAACCACCTTACCCTCATCTATGGCTTTGGTGACTGCTTCAAAGAAGTCCATCAGGTTTAGGAGACATGATCTGCCTTTTACAAACCCGAACTGGGTGGGGTCCTGAGTTTGGAGATTACCGATGTCATTGTTTATAATTTCCATGATGATACGCTCCATAGCCTTGCAGACCAGGCTCGTTAGGCTAATGGGGCGGTAGTTTCCGGGGTCTGTGGTGGCCCCCTCTTTGTGGAGTGGGATAACTGTCGCTGTGTGCCATTCAGTGGGCACATAGCCTGAGGTGAGGCTATGATTGAACATGGTACTTAGGTGGGGTGCCAGTTCATTCTGTAGTTCATGTAGAACACAGCATGGGATGTCGTCAGGTCCCATGGATGCTGTGTTCTTGGCTTTGGATAGTGTGTTTTTTTTACCTGTGCAGCCATGATTACAGGAACTTTGCATTCTTCTGGTATAGAGATGGGCCCTTTAGGGGATGACAGAGGGGTAAAGTTAGCACTGAATATCTGCCAGGATGTTGGCAATATCCGTTGGTTCTGTATATTTAGTGCCATTGTGCTGTAACTCAAAGCAGATCTGAGTGTTGCCATTGAGATTCTTGGCATAGATATAGAATGCTTTGTGGTTGTCTTTAGAGTCGGTGGCGATTTTTGTTTTCATAACTAGCTTTGGAGGATTTTATGAGGGATCTCGGCTTCTTACTGATATCTCCTGTGCTGCATTGCAGCAGGGACAAACGTCACAGCTTTTTGATTGTAATGGTATTAAATGCATGTGCAAGTGGTATATTCTTAGTCACTAATAGGGTTGTTGTTAATATCAAAGCCAATTAGACGATCCTTAGTATGGGATGGTGACTGAAGTTAGTATAGCACCAATGAAGGTTGATTTTTTGAGAATGTACAAAGCTTTCAACATCTGGGTTATAGCATGACCCATACTTATCCTTTAAAGTTTGTAAATAAATTTATAGTTAAAACCTCCACCATTCTTAGCAGAGGGTGTAGGATATCTGTTGTAAAATTTTGAATTACAGAATTTAAACTGGATGTTGGAATGCAAGCACTAAACCAAAAATTAGAAAATGGTACGACCTGAGTGAGAGTTCACACTAATTCTGAAACACAAAAATTCTGGCAGCTGTAACTGTAATTTGTAGATCAATAGTCACCCCAAATTAAACTGTCACACCCTGGAAAAAGCTGTCTGGTTACTAAGAGTCCAGCGCAACTTTTTTTAAACACTCACTTTAATCTATAAATTGCTAGATGTAAGTGATTATCTTTGATTGCAGCTTGTACACTTCAAATATTAGCAGATCCCTACTTTTCAACACTTTGGAAAACTAATACTCTTGAAAAAAAAATGCCGTCACACATGCTGCATGTAGTTATGCCTTAGTATACAGTACACTGCTATGTACTTGGGTGACGAACCTTACACTTTCTGCAAAGTATACTGTCTGCATTTGAAAGTAAAGAGTAGGCCACCGCAGTGCATGCCAGCGTACTGACAGTGCTTGCTACTTGGCATATAATTCCTTTCTAAAAGTCAAACTTTTGATTTAGTTTTTGACTTAAATGTAAAAATCCAATGAGTCAGGTCGAATATTTATCAAAAATATGTAAAAATTTATTCCACTCTACCTTTGATTGCGATGTGTCAAACTTCTAGAAAGCCTAAATTCTTAAGATGTCAGTATGTGTTGTCTGTATCAGTGGTGCAAGCAATGCTGAGAGTGGGTGTTTCAGTTGAAAAGCTTATTTCTGAAGATGGAATCCCAACCCTGTCCCCTTTATAAAGCAGAACACCAGTGAATGAAACAAAGAGCAGAAATAATACCCACTCTTCTTGTTGGGTGAAATGTAAGTTGTTTTACATTTTTTAAATATTTTTGCATGGTGGGACTAGTTCAGCTGATAACCCAAAGTAATTGATGTTAAGAAACTTCAACATAAAAGCAAGGATGTAGGGCACATGACTGATGCTTTTGTCACAGTTGGCACTTGGAACCCTGACACCGTAGACCACAGAGCATTAAAGTTGTGCACATTTGACAATCAGATTGTGCATTTCATCTTCATCAGTGGTATTGGAAACTGCATTCCTCCACGTGTCATCCCACTGTGACATTTTTCCCTGATGTCTTCTTTTGATAGTTACTAACTCACATGAACTGTCTTGCATATTGTTTGAGTTCCTGTTTTGTTATTTCAGTGCCTGTTTAAGTACGTTAATGCTGCCTACCATGATACTGTATTAGTATGGTCTCAGCATTTTAAGAATTCAATATAGGTTACTGCTATTGTTTTCATGTGTACTGCAGAACAGACATTGGGTAATTAATAATATGTTGAAAGCTTGAGCATACAAAGTGTTTTCATGCTGTATTAAAATAGTAAAAGCATTTGTTTTATATTCTAATATACACATGTAATTGTTACCTTTGTGTTCTAGTTTGTATATCCAGTTGGTTTTGCAGCTGTGTTTCAAGCTATTAATTTGCGTTATCACCAATGTACTTGTTTTGTATGGAACTATGAAATTTCAGAGAAATGCTGCTTGCACCTATTACATTCGGGCAGGAAATGTACCAAAATGTTGCTGCTGCCTGTGGTGGTTGGATTTAAGCAAGTGAAAGGGAGG
This sequence comes from Protopterus annectens, assembly GCF_019279795.1. Taxonomy (NCBI): domain Eukaryota; kingdom Metazoa; phylum Chordata; order Ceratodontiformes; family Protopteridae; genus Protopterus; species Protopterus annectens. The sequence goes on from NC_056751.1 coordinate 396,679,313, forward strand.
CAGCAGTGTTATTTAACCTGTTCTTAGTCCAGTCAGCCATGTTGTGTATGTGTGTGCTGTGCAGTTGAATTAACTGTTAATCCCGTAGGGTTTTCACTGAATGTTCGAGGTGACTGTGTGTTTGTTTTAGGCCACGCCCATGTCTGCTGAGCCAGCCTCAACATGCTTATGGTGTTGTTTAGCTAGGAGACCTACATAAGCTTGTAATGCCTGCATCCTGATGGACTTTGGCTTTGTTGATACTGTGTGCTTTGTTTGTTTGAAGAACTCACAAGCAAATGCGCTCTTCTTTTCAGTGGAGTTCCTCAGATTAACCTGCCTTTTAAATATGAAGTGTAAGAGCAGTGTTTTATTTATCTCCACTAAATATAAAAGTTTTATGAGCTGTTGCCTGTGGCAGTTCACTGCAGTTTGTGATACTTTAACCCTTGAAGTGCTGTAAGGTTGTTAGTAAACATGGTATCAGTTTTATTTAGAAGACTATTTGCTTTTCAGTGCATTTGTGTTGTGCAGCCTTAGTGTCCCCTGAGTGCTGCATAAACACGACAGTATTGGATATGTAGCAGGTATAGTGTGAGGCTGTCACTCCCTCTTGAGTGATGGCGTTCTCAGTACAGCGACAGCTCCAGTTAGCCCTCTTGTTCCCACTGGGGTACATCGGGGATATGCAGTGGTCTCATACTTCCTCAGTCACCCCCTGGAAGGGGTGAGGAGGCATCTCTTCTTCCCTTTTTTCCCTCCCACCTGCCTCCAGCATGCTCATGCTGCTACTCAAATCCAGGTTAGCTAAGCTGTGGTAGGAGCACCATTCCTGTATTCCAAAGAGAGAGTGTTGATTTTCAGGTGATTTCATATGGGCTTCTGATCCATGACCTGGCCCGTTTTTTCAAGCATTTGGAGGTCTGTACAAGGATAATATCCATGGTCCTTTTGTGTTAGTTGGCACGTACCCACAAAAGCACTGACACACATTCCAGTCTTCGTTTCCTCCAGCTGCTTTCAAACTTTTAGCCTCTCAGCTGCAGTTTGTATTGGTAAGTAGTTGTCAGTCTTTCTGTCATAATTTTCCAGTTAGAAAAAAAAACACACACACATGCGCACACACACACACATATATATATATATATATATATATATATATATATATATATATATATATATATGCGTGTATGTGTGTATATACACATGAGACTGCAGTGGTGGTGCTGCGGTAGCATTGTCTCCTCACAGTAAGACGTTGTCCTGTTCGATTCTCAGCTAGAGCGTGTTCTGTGTGGAGACATGCGTGAATGGGCGTACCTTTGTTGAAGGTTGTGCATCAGGGCCAGCAACTCGACACGTAAAAATCTACTGCCAGTTATTAGCGGGCCGGAGTTCCGCTGTGATGACCCCTAACCGGGAAAAGCCAAAAGACACAAATATGTATATACACACTAACACAAATATGCATCTGTGTATATGTTGAGTAAATACCTGTGTTGGTGTTATTTGTAAAACCATTGTTAACCCCACCAGTTTAAGAAGACTGGGTGGGTGGCAGTTCATTCCTCTGATGTCTGAATAGCAGCCCTCTGGCACTACCCTTAATTTTGTCTGCACTGTACTACTAAGTTTAAAGGCTTAAGTCAAAGGCTGCAGGTTGCACTAACTCAACCACTGTACATAAAGTCATTAGGTGTCCACAGAGTTGCTGCTCTTTTGCCAGGTCTGCACTTTATTTATTTTACATTTGTTTAGTGGGAAGGTCCGACTGGACAGAGCTATCCATTTTCAGCGGAGGCCTGGGGCGAAAAGCTCCAGAACAATTGCTAACATACTATACACAAGATATTTACACAGTTATAAAAATGTAGCAGACAATAACATATGATTGGACAAGATATTTACATATGCATTGTGGTTTAGACATACAATTAAAAGTATAGCAGGTTGTAGCATATGATGGTTGTTCATACAGTATGTTTAGTAGAGATAATCTTGAAGATGTAATGAAGATAAGACAAGAAAGGAAAAATAAAAAAGGAGGAGAATATAGACAAGTTCATATGAGGTGCATTGACATTTTAAGGGGAAGCTTTTCAACTTAGTCTAGGAGAGAGTTAGTGGGTATAGATGGGGCAGTGGGGAGAAGGCGACAGTGAGTTGGTAAGTAATGTGTGATAATATATAGTGCATCTGTGTGAGATTTAAAGAGGAGGTTGGATACTGGGTAGGGAAAAAGAGTTGGAATATGTCAGCCAGGTGCTAGGCAGTTACAAGTAACGTGTGATAATATGTAGTGCATCTGTGGGAGTTTTAAAGAGGAGGTTGGATATTGGGTAGGGGAAAGGAGTTAGAATATGTCAGCCAGGTGCTAGGCAGCTACAAGTAACGTGTGATAATATATAGTGCATCTGTGGGAGTTATAAAGAGACTGGATAGTGGGTAGGGGAAAGGAGTTAGTATATGTCAGCCAGGTGCTAGGCAGTTACAAGTAACGTGTGATAATATATAGTGCATCTGTGGGAGTTTTAAAGAGGAGGTTGGATAGTGGGTAGGGGAAAGGAGTTAGAATATGTCAGCCAGGTGGGAAATAAGCTGTTTTTTGAACATGGTTTTATTAGGTTGCACCCTGATTTGTAGTGGTAGGGAGTTCCAAGTCTTGGCAATGTTACTAGAATGCAAGGAGTCACCAGAGCTGTAATGGCTTTTGGAGATTGCTATTAGTGCCTTGTTAGTAGATCTAAGTTGTCGGTTATTGGAGTAGAGGGTGATCAGGTCTTGTAAGGCTGGAGTTTTGTCAGGTTGGTACAGTATTTGGTGAGTTAGAAAAAGTTGGTTTAGAGCTAAGGTGTTAGGGAGTTCAAACCAGGAAAGCTGTTTAAGGGCCTGTGGGTGCGGTAGGAGGAGTTTGTGGCGAATTTTGCTATTTTGTTGTAGCATACTGATAGCTTGTTTAAATTTGCTCTTGTTTAGATTAATTAGGACAGGAGAAGCATACAGTAAGGTAGAGAGAAGATGGGTACGAGCTAGGGTAACTTTACTGTTGCTGGTTAGGAAGTTTTTACATCTGTAAAGAGTACCTAGTTTTTTGTTGATTTTGGTTATTGTATGAGCTATGTGTTTGTCAAATTTCATATTATTGTCAATAATGAACCCTAGTAATTTGGTTTGTGTGACGGGGAAGATAGGGGTATTATCTAATACAGAGATAGAGAACGGGGGAGTAGGTGCTGCTGCTTTGGAAGGATGAAAGCGCATAAGTTGGGTCTTTTTAGGAGTTAGTATTAGCTGGGAGTTTGTTAGCCAGGTTTCAATGGATGTAAAGGCTTCTTGGGTCTTGATTTGAAGTTGTTGGAGGGTGGGGGCAAAGCAGATTAAGGTGGAGTCATCAGCGTATTGAACCAGGTTTGTTAGAGGGGTGGCTTTGTGAAGATTATTTGTAAATATAGTGAAAAGTAGGGGTCCTAGGATTGATACTTGGGGTACTCCTAGTTTTAAAGGAAGTAGGGGGGAGGAAGTTTTTCCACTGAACAGCTTGTTGGCATTGGGGAGATAGCCCTGAAACCATAATAGAGTGGGGGTAGTTAGTTTTAATTCTGAGAGTGATGTTATTAGTTTTGTATGGGTGACAGTATCAAACGCCTTAGATAAGTCCAGGAAAACTGCAGACACTAGTTGGCCATTGTTGAGTTGCATATTTACTAGGTTACTAAAATGGATGAGTGCAGTGGTAGTGCTATGGTTGGGGCAGAATCCATGTTGAGTTTTATCAAGAGGATTGCTGGAGAGGAGATGTGTTAGGAAAAGGGGGTGGATACATTTTTTCATTATTTTTGCTAGTGGGGAAAGTATAGCTATAGGTCAGTAGTTTGTCAGGTCAGTGGAGTTGCCTCTTTTGTGAATTGATATAACGTAGGAGATTTTCCAGAGAAGTGGCACCTTTTGTTCTGAGATTGATCTGTTAATGATTATAGAGACTGGGTAAGAAATGGCTTTGGCGGCTATTTGTAGGAATTTGGCAGGTAGTTTGTCTACTGTTAAGGTGGTGGGTTTAAGTTTACTTAGGTGTCTAGATTGTGTAAGTTGGTACAGGTTGATGAGTTATATAGTATAGTGGGGGGTTGGGAAGTGTGGGTCTATTGACAGCTTTAATTTAGAGTTGGTAAAGAACTCATTGAATTGGGTGGCTGTGTTTATAGAGGTGGTGTCTGTTTGGATGAGGAGTTGGTGATTTACCTGGTTGGAGAATACTGTTTATAGCAGCCCAGAACCTTTGTGGGTTGGTATTATGCTTAGTTTGAATTTCACTATACTTTCTTTGTTTATCTAATCTGATTTGCTTTTTTACAGTGTTTCTCAGTTGCAAGAATGTTTGCCTATTAAGAGTAGTTTTGTTTTTGCACCAGGTGTCCCTTTGTTTCATAAGTTGCCAAGTGCTCTTGGCAAGCCATGGGGCATAGATGGTTTTAGTGAGGATCTGTCTTGGTGGCGCAAGTTGGTTGAGAAGGCCTAAGAAGACAGTGTTAAAATACACAGTTGCTTCATTTAAAGGAAGTGTGAAAAGAGGGGACCAGTTAGTGTTTAAGGGCTGTAATTAAGGTCATCAGCCCTGAAGTTTTTATTGTATCTGATGTTTTTAAGAGCACTAGGTCTAGTGAGTTTAGTTTGGTCTCTGATGAAGAAGGTTGAGAGGTGGTCGCTTAGAATGTCGGGTAGTGTACCAAAATTATGGGTGGATGATGGGCGATTGGTGAGAATCCAGTCTAGTATTGATTCTTTTTTTGAGGTTTTGTCTACTGTAGTAGGGGTTTGTATAAGCTGTGAGAGTCCATAAAGGTTAGTATCATTTGAGGGGTGGGGTGATTTAAGTGAGGTCCAATCAATTGAGATTCAAGGTTTTGATGTTATCTCCTGGAGGGATATATGATCCTAAGATATTTAGCTGTTTTTGTGTATTTAGTCTTACTTTAGCAGGTAGGATCTCTGCATTATTAAATGCAGGCATTTCTATGTTAAATAGTTCAACATTGATGGTGTTTTGATATAGGAGAGCGACTTCACCTTCTCTTTTAGCTGTATGGTCTTTTCGTAGTATGTTATAACCAGGGGGAAGTACTTCTTCATTTTTAATGTGTGATTTGAGCCATGTTTCTGTGAGGAAGATAATGTCAGGTAAGTATAATGCTATGGTTGCGTGGAGCTCAATGGTTTTGTTAAGGATGCTTCTTATGTTATGGTTTATTATTAGAATATCGGATTTTCTCTTAAGTAGGCTAGTATTGGTTCTAGGCTTATTCTGGTGATTTGTAGGACTTGTTATTGGACCTGGGTTTGGGTTGATATCACTGCATAGTAGGGGGAGAGGCAATGTTTATTATGGTTTGTAGGTATTTGGAGAAGGCTAAGTCACATTGTATGGATACCTTAGATTTGCTTTGATAATGGAGGAGTTTGTAGGGGTGTTGGTCATAGGTGGTGTGGTTAAAGAATGAGGGTGAGATGAGTAAGGGGTAGTTAATGAATGTTGGAAGTGAGAATGAGGTGGGGTGACATGATGGGGATTGTAATGTTCAAGTAGGGTGAAGTTAGATGAGCTGTGATGGTCAGTGCTAGTGTTAGGATTATTTGATGAGAGTACATGTTTGGTTTGTCAGAAGTGGTAGGAGTGTATAGAGATAACCTTGTGAAATGTGTAGGGGTCCTGATGGTGTATAGTTAGGATGGATTGTAGCAACCTTTTGAGTGGGGAGGTACTATGTGTAGAGTGTGTAATATGAGAGCAAAGGAGGGAGAGGAGGTGGTGGTGGTTTGTGTGATTGGCTGAGGGATAGAGGACAGGTGTGGGTGCGGTAAGGTTAGGTATAAAGCAAATGAGCTAGGGGTGTGTGGGAAAGGGGGTAGGGGAGCTGCTGGAAAAAAGTATCAGTAGTATAACTAAGTAATGAAGGTAAGCAGCATTGTACCTTGATAGCAGGGATTATGCCATTTACTGTGTTTCACTATTTATTCACAGTGAATTGAAAATAACTGCTTTGAAGGGACTTTGATGACTTTACAGTAGACGGTAATATTGGAGAATTTAAATAACTAAAGTCACTTGACAGTGGACAGCACTCACAGCTGACAGTAATCTCAAGCACTTGTATAACTTTTCACATTTACCAGATGATACGTTATCACGTTTCGCAGTGTTAGAAATACACTTTTGCTGGCGAGTTGCAGTTACGCAGATCTTGCTGTCAGTGTGAGTATTGAACCCCATTATTTTAGAGTTAATTCACATGTTCTGATATGCAAGATGCTTTATCAAAACTTAAACTTGCAGATTTAGTTTCTAGACGAAGTTTTATTTTTTTTAATGTGCTAGGAAACTGGCCAACATACATCCAAGATCTGATCTGAAGATTAAGAACTAGTTCATAGGCTTTACTCAATGCGTACTATTTGCTATAAAGTATTTTTTTTTTCTTTTTGCATCATAATAAGCAGTAAGACTTGGACTTCTATGTTGCAGGAGAATAGAGTCCAAAACACTGATAATCGTGTATTAACTGAATTTTAAATGTGGTATATCTGACTTGAGTAGATAGTGGTATTTTATATAAATACTTTTGAGTGCTTGAAATGCTCAGTTTGTGATTATATTACATATGTGTCAGACTTGAGTTTTGTCAGCTTGATAAATCCAAATATGCCTGTATTGTAAAAGTATAGTACTGTAGCTCAATTGTTGGTTTTCAAAGTGAGTACTCAAGTGTGAATCCCTTCAGCAACTGTTTATATGGTCTGTGAACTTTAGATATTTGATGAATTGAAGCCATTCTGACAAATGGAAGATTCTTACTAAGCTTGTTGAGGTTGCCTGGTCAGCACCTAACTTAACATGTGTTATAGGTTAAGTTTGTCTGCTTAAAGTTGTATATGTCTAGGCATCTTAAGGTCCCTGTGATTCCTTGCCTGGTATGTTCCTATAGATGCTTACAAGGCTATTGATTTGTGAGGATCCTTAGAAGCCTAGCCATACATTCCCAAGAGGTTTTTAGCTCTTATATTTATATACATAAAACCCAGAGACGAGCATAGCATTTACATTCTGCCCTTATCCATGAGGGACAAAGGTACTAAACCAGGGATGAATTAACAATTTCCCTTTTATTTATGTGGAGAGGAAGACTATTTCAAAGAAGTGGTATTATTCTCTCTGATGCACATCTGTCCCTCCAATATGTTCTATTTATGTTGCAAAAGAAATTGAGATTTCTTGAGTGGTTGTTTATACTCACATTGGACTTGCAAATATGCAGTAGATGGTTGTTTATACTCCCATTGGACTTGCAAATGTAGGTATGACAGGATAGGGTCTGTCGAGGCTCTGTGAGATATAGACAGACCCTCAGTAGCCTGTATAACTCTGAGAAGAGGGACAAGGCTTGTCTGCATAGTTACTATGATTTAAGACCTTGATTTTCTTAGTAAGAAAGTGTTGTGAGCATTCTGGTTGTGTCACGTGTTTGGACAGTTAAATACTAAAGGGAGTGTTATACTTGGAAATTGGCCTGATTGCGGACTAGAGTAGAATGATTACATACCTGGGAAATGAGCAGGTCGGATTCAGATCAGGATGCAACACAACTGACCAGATGTTTGTGAGATGGATAGTTGAGAAGAAACTAGAGATGGGGAAAGAGTCCAAATGGGCATTCCTATACTTGGAGAAAGCATATGATAAGGTTCCAAAAAAGCTGATTTGGTCATTCTTGTGGTCATTCAGAGTCCCAGAAACATTGGCAGAATTAGTGTAAGTTGTGTACAAGACCCAATTACTCCAGTACAAACAGTGATCAGTCTCACAGGGAGGCTCGCAGTGGGAGTGGGTGTGCACCAGGGTTCAGTTTTGAGCCTACTGCTGTTCATACTAGTGATGGACTATATGAGAAAACAGGTCAGGGGGGACAGATCAACTCAGTTGCTGTATGCAGACAATGTGGAATTATAGATATACTCTGAGTAAGAACTTCAGCAAAGGATAGGGGAATGGAATGCAAAACTGAAGACACATGGGGTGAAACTGAGTACAGATAAGACAGTTGTAATAGCAGCAAATGGTGGAGTTCAAAAGAAGCTGAGAATTGAGATAGAAGGGAAATAGTGGAACAGGTTAACAACTTCAAATATCAGGGAGGGGTGGTTGAGAAGAATGGAAGCCTGAATAAGGAGATCAGAGCTAGTATCGGAGGGGCTGCAGTCAACTGGCACAGAATGTCAGGTGTAGTCTATGACAGAAGAATGCCAAAGAAGCCAAAAAGTAAGATGTACAAAGCAGTGGTACAACCAGTACTACTGTATGGAACAGAAAGCTGGACAGTAAAGGCAAAACAGTTGAGGAAGCTAGAGTGATGATGATGAAGTGAATGAGATGGGTGGTAGGATGCACACTGTGGGACAGACAAAGAAATGAAGACATAAGAGCAGAAGCCAAAGTAGCTCCAATTACAGAAAAGGTCAAAGAGAACAGACTGCAGTGGTTTGGGGGAGATGTGCAGAAAAGCAGAAGACAATCTGGTGAAGAAGATTTGGGACATGCAGGAAGAAGGCAGGAGGAAATGAGGCCATCCAGCAAAGATGTGAATGGATTTGGTGAGAGAAGACCAGCGACAGTCAGGCATGACTACTGAAGAAGACAGGAGAGTGATGTTAATTTATAGAGATGGTGACAGTTAACATGGCACCCCAACCCCATGTAGAAAGTGGGGAAAGGGGTTGATAGTGGTGGTGGTGCTGTTGATGATGGTGATGATCATCGTCATCACCACCACATGCCTGGTCCTGGATGCCATACCCTTGTAAATAAGCTGTGCATACTCATTTTAACATGTCGTTGAGTTTTGCTAGCTTATTCAAAACTTTACAGATAGCACATGGCATGATAAGTACATCGGATTTTGCAGTGTATGTCTATTTGAAAATTCAGTTTTGCAACAATTTTTTGCATTCTGTTAGTAAAGATTCACTGATTAATATTAAATAATAGCTGGCCAGTAAGTCAAACATTGTGCACTAAAAAAACAAAATAACTTGGCACCTGAATGAACAAAACTTGAGTTAGCTAATAAGTCTGGGCACTAAATTCATAGTCAGATTTTTGAGATTGTGGAGACAGTTCAGCATTCCGCCTATTTTAATAAGGAGAAAAGTGATCAAACTGTTTGTGTTACCTGACAAAAGGTGTAAAGAAAATGATTTTTAATTGTTGTACTGTGAAGAAAACAACTGCATTAATTCTCAGTGCAAGCCATCTTGAGAACAGCAGTATTTTTGAGTGCAGACTCGAGCATTAGGCTATCTTGTCCTTGCTTTTGCAGGTGTAAGTAGGTAGCAAACTGACCAAGATAAACAGCATCATATTCAGAGCTAGTAGTCCTTAACTCAAAAGAGTGAATAATATTTTCATTTTATTTGTTTGTTGACTGGATGTGTTTACAACGTCCATGGACTCTCTCTTCGACCACAACTTGGGCCACGTGGCTGCTTGCACATTCTGTGATATGAACATCTTATCTACTGCATTAATTCATATTTAAAGTGCTCAAATTTCATTAACTTGTTACCAGTTTCTTGAAGATATATTTGTGACTTGCAGTGAGGTTTAAAAAAATTTTTTTGTTTTGCAAAGGGGGCAAGCCCTCATGTACCCCGATTGACATGAGAGATCTATCCCTACACACTCCCGGACTATAAATTTACCACTTCTGAGGTTGTGTAAACTTTGCAAAAGTATATTTACAGACACAGTCTATGCCAGTGATGGCGCACCTATGACACACGTGTCAAAGGCGACACGCCACGACATTTTGGGTGACACACCAGCGGTCACCAACACCTGAGTTACCAAAGAAACTGCTTTTGCATTTGTATTGAATTATTTTGTGCCAGGAGCCAGTACAACAACACTTCTGCAGTGGTTAGGAAGTTATTAATCTCAAAGACTATTTTCAGTATAGTTATTCTATAGAGTCTGCAAAGGGCAGTGCTGACATTGCCAAAGTGTAACCACAAAGAGAAAACAAAGAGCAAGTAGTCTGCATTTCTAGGAGTGTGCTGTTTTACATTCCTCTCAACTGTCCCTCTTAATAATGACAATAATTAGATTTGTAGACTAATTTTACTTCAGAAAATTTATATCAATTCACGCTCATTTTTTTCTGTCAGTGTCTCAAATTAATAGCTCTAGTAGTTTAAAACTGTCCATGTCTCTTATTTCTAGATTTGTCCCTGATTCTGTTGAGATTTATCCCTGATGTCCTTAGAGCCATGCTGTTTTATTTATTTTTATTTATTTACTTATTTAATTTATTTTACTGCGGTGGCGGTGCTGCGGTAGCGTTGTCGCCTCATAGCAAGACGTTGTCCCGTTCGATTCTCAGCTAGAGCGTCTTCTGTGTGGAGGCATACGTGAATGGGGCGTGCCTTCGTTGAAGTTGTGCGTCAGGGCTGGCAACCCGGTATGTAAAAATCCACTACCAATCATTAGCGGACCGGAGTTCCGCTGTGGAGATCCCTAACCAGGAAAAGCCGAAAGATGCAAACAAACTTATTTAATTTATTTTATCTTTTTTATGTTGGGGGGGGGGTGAAATGCAAGCAGACTCAAGTTAGGTATTTTCTGAATTTTTGACACACTGAACCCAAAAGGTTTGCCATCACTGGTCTGTGCACTTTAATACACAAATGAACTTTCAGCAACAGGCAAGTGAGCTGTGAGCAGCTGAAGCACAAGCAGGTAAAAGATATAACCTATGTACAGGTGCAGTGAAAGGAAAAAACATAGTAAATGCACAATTAGTCACTTAGTAAAGTTTGCAAAATGTACACTAAGCATTTCAGTTATTTTACATCCCAGGTGTACAGAGCTGACATTTTTTAGGTCACCACTTATCAAGCATTCTACTTAAATTGTCATGTTTTTTCTGTTCTGATGGCTTTTTCAGAAAGATGGGACTATGTTTTGGGAAGATGTAAGGGCATCCTTGACTATAAAGCATTGTTGTTAAAGCACTGACACACATAAGATATTACTTAAGCTGTAAATTAGGTTTAATTAGTTTTGCTGCAGATTTCTGCAGGGATGAAATTCTAGTTTGTGGAGGTGTTCTACTTGAAACGTTTCACCTTGGACTAATACAAATTGTGGTATGGCAGGAGCTTTCAGTGTTTTATTTTAGGCTGTGTTACTTTTTACTTTTCATAAAACTAATCACAGTGAATAACTAAAATGCAGGTGACTTGAATGAAACTTTGAAGAAAATAAAAGAAAAATAAGTTTGCGATTCAGAAGGAACCCCAATACTTGCTGTAAGGGCTGCAGTAAAAAGGCCCTGTTTCCGCAGTCCATACATTTGCGTTTCAGATGCATATTAGCTGCAGTGAGGATAGACCTTGTTACAGGATAATTTGCATGTTTCTGAATTGCTGATGTTCATCGTGCATACAGCTGCAGTCATAACAGATGGGTTATCCTGCCGTTAGGCGGTCCCTCGGTCGGCCGAATTCCAAAGTCTAGGTCCGGCGTCGGTTGTCGTCGCTTCTTCCCTGACGTCAGTGCGGCAGGGGTATAAAAGAACCAGCCGACGCCATTTTCTTCAGTCTTTCTTGCTGCACGGTGCCCGAAGCAGAAGCAGTTCGCAAGTGCCGGTCGGCCAGCTCCTGAGATTTACGAAAATTTTTCAGCCGAAGTCTTCTTGAAAGCTAAGTACCCCGTTGGGGAAACTTTTCTTGCCTCAGACCGATGTCAGACAAAGTTAATAATTGCATTTCTTGTGGGAAGCAAATACTGTATAAGGATTTCCATTCCTTCTGCATTCCTTGCTTAGGCCCAGACCACGACGTCTCGGCCTGTCGTTTTTGTGCTAGATTCAACAAACGCACTATTAAGCGTTGGTGGAGTTAAGCCCAGCACTATTTTGGTAAAAATTTAATTACATTATGTCGTCGGATACTCCGACTCCAGTTTTGAGTAAAAGACGCAAAGATAAGGACCGACATACGAGGTCCGCGACTTCTACCGACACCACGCTAAAGCCGGCTACAGGTGCTCCGGTTCTCAGCGAGGCGCCTACGCAGTCCCCGAGTACCGATGACGCTTCTTTAGCGGTGTCTTCTGTGCCCGAGGTCGCAGGCTCCTCGGCCCCCACTCCGACTACAGATACCGACGCCACTCTTGGCGGGGAAACTCAGAATTTAGACAGACCTGCCACCTCTCAAGGTGTCTTCAGGCCTTCCTCTTTTTCCATTAAGGCTTTCACAAAATCCAAAGCAGCCATGAAAACTAAAAGACAAGCTCCACAGAGCCCCTCTCTAGGCCCCATGCCTAAAAAACACATGCTCAAAATGGCAGAGGATTTGATTACTCTTATCATGGGTTCTCAACCACCCTCGGACAAAAGGCCCAGACTGGAGGAAGACTACCCTTCCTCAGACCAAGCCTCTATTACCTCAGAACATTCTGAGGACCAGGAATATTCATATTCCCCTTTTGAAGATTCTGATGCTGAGGAGTCCATTCCCTCGGTCTCCCCCCCTGAGGACTATTCTTTTGGGGAAACCTTACATACCTTGAGGGAACACTTTCACTGGGAAGGCCAAGATTACTCAGATTCCAAGAAAAGGCTCAGGGATTTTCTCTTGCTTCCTCAGCACAGGCCTCTGGCTATCCCTCCTGTTTTGGATATATTAGATGATGTGTACACAGAAGCCAGCCTCAACCCAGATTCTTTACCTCCAGCTCCTGTTAAACCTGACGGGTATTACCGGGTTCCTGATTCACACTAATTCCTATACAAAAGCCATGCTGCTGACCCAGAAACTATTTCACAGGGTCCCAAGGGAATTAAGGCCTCTACTGCCAAAAACCCATTACCTTCAGAGAGGGATTCCAGAGCTTTAGAAAGGTGGGGTAAAAAGGTATACACCTCGGCCACTTTAACCATGAGGGCATTAAACTGTCAGTTCCATATGTTAAAGTATCAACAGTTTTTGTTATCTCAGTTGAAAAGCAAAATAACACAACCTGAACAACCAGATTTAAAGGAGTTACAGGATTTGTTGCATAGTGCAGAGCAAGTGGGTAAACATACCTTGCAATGTGGTTTTGATGCTTTAGAGGCCTCATGTAGAGCTGCTGTTACAGGGTCTGTCATACGTAGACATGCTTGGGTCAAAGAGCAAACCTTACCAGATCATGTCAAAGCTAAATTACTAGCTGCACCTCTTCAAAAAGATGTATTGTTTGGTGTTAAAGCTGAGGAGGTACTAAAGAAAATGGAGGAAAAGGCAAGATCAATGCAAACAGTGAAAGATTTCCTACAGGTACAGCCTCCACGTTTCAGCAGAAACTGGCCTTCAAAAAATTGGTCCTTTCCAGCCACGGACAGACCTCAAAGAGGTAGATACAGGCGCCTGAGGGGTAGAAGGCAATCTCAAGGATCATTTAGAGCCAGACAATGGCAAGCTCCTGCACCAAGAGGTGGAGAAGATAGATCACAGCCATTCAGAAAGCAGACACAATGACTTTCCCCTTTGCATGCCAAGCAAAGCTTTAATGGCAGCACCTTTAGGCGGAAAACTGGCATTATTTTCAAAAAATTGGCATATTGTCACAAAAGACATATGGATCCTGGACATTATCGACAGAGGCTACAGATTCCACTTTCACACCCTTCCAAAAATGAGAGGCATGCCAAACCTGCCACAAAATCAAAGGGCAGAGGCACAAAAACAAATTTCAGCTCTCATGGACATGAAAGCTATTTAAGAGGTAACTGCAAAAGAACAAGGTCAAGGTTTTTATTCCAGACTATTCCTGGTACCAAGGAAGGACAAAGATTGGAGACCTATTTTGGACCTATCCATCCTAAACACATATTTACTGCACAAAATTCAAGATGCTCACATTACAGCAGCTTCTTCCCATACTGGGCAAGGAGTCTTGGCTGGTAACATTGGACCTCAAGGAGGCATACCTGCATGTCCCTATCAGACAAGATTGCAGAAGATACCTCAGATTTCTTGCAGGTTCAACCCATTATCAATTCTCTGCATTGCCCTTTGGCTTATCTACTGCACCCAGAGTGTTTACGAAATGCCTGGCATCAGTAATTGCCTTCTGCAGACTTCAAGGGATACAAATATACCCATATCTGGACGACTGCCTGATCCAAGCGGACAGCAAGCACATACTTCTGAAACACCTGGCCTTTGTAATAAAATTGTTGAACTTTCTGGGATACACAGTCAACAAAAAGAAATCAAAACTAATACCCTCTCAAGCAATAATTTACCTGGGTGCCAGCTTGAATACAAACACCCAGATGGCCTACCTTACGCCAGAGAAGCAAGGGCAACTATCTCAATACTTCAGAAAAATGGCAACCTTCACCAGGCTGACTGCAAGGAAAGTCCTGCAGGCTCTGGGATTCATGGCATCTTGCATTCTACTTATCCCATGTGCAAAGCTGCATATGAGGAAACTTCAATGGTACCTAAAAAACTTATGGTCTCAACACAGCCACAGTTTGGAAACAATTATGCCACTCATTCCATGTCTTCAAAAGGAATTTCTGTGGTGGGCTCAAGCATGCCAAAGAAACATAGGTCTCCCCTTCTGCATGCCTCAAGCAAATCAAATCATCACAACAGATGCCTCGGACTACGCCTGGGGGGCGCACATGACAGATCAGTGCATTCAGGGCAAATGGTCCCAAAAAGAGAAGCACCTACACATCAATCAAAAGGAAATGCTAGCAGTACAAAATGCTATTATGGCCTTCAAAGACCTACTGCATCCAGGCCAGCTATTGATAAGGACAGACAACACCACAGTGATGTGGTACATAAACAAACAGGGAGGAACTCATTCATACCCCCTGTGCAGACTAGCCATGTCCCTTTGGAACACTGCTCTGGAATTGCAAATCCAACTTCAAGCACAATTCCTGCCAGGGAAGGAGAACACGCTGGCAGACAACCTAAGCAGAAATATGACAGATCCACATGAATGGAAGTTGCATCCTCAAGTTTTCGCAAAGATAATTCAGGCATGGGGACGGCCAGACATAGACCTCTTTGCTACCCACAAAAATTACCAACTGAAAAAATTTTGCTCAAGGACCTATCATCCACAGTCCTGGAAAGTGGACACACTTTCTTTCAATTGGACAACACTGACAGTCTATGCCTTTCCACCTCTTCCTCTGCTGCCCAAAGTTCTATTAAAAGCCAGAGCAGAGAGGCCAAAGATGATTCTCATTGCTCCAGACTGGCCAAGACAACACTGGTATCCACTCCTGAAGAGCCTGACACATTCCCCTCCATGGATCCTACCTCTAGTGCCTCTTCTGTTGACCCAACACAACTTCAAAACTCTTCACAGTCAGCTAAAAACCCTCAATCTAGCCGCATGGAGGATTCCTTGATTTCCCAACAGACCCTCCTCTCCAAGGAGGTGCAGGATGTCATCTTGGAGGCCAGAAGGCCTTCAACTAGAAAAGCCTACTCCACCAAATGGAAACGGTTTTGTGCCTGGAATCAGAAAAAGGGCCAGAATCCTTGGGTTATAAATTTACCTCAAATATTACAGTACCTAGCTGAGATGTTAAACAGTGGACTTTCCTTCTCCTCCATCAAGATCCATGCTTCAGCCATTTCTGCACAATACAACACTGATCCTCCTTTATTCTCTCATCCTCTCTTAAGACAGTTCCTCAGAGGGGCTAAGAATATAAAACCCCCAAGGAAACCACCAGTACCTGCTTGGGACCTCAACTTCATTTTAGAAAAACTGACTCTGCCTCCATTTGAGCCAGCTGCCTCAACAGAACTACAATATTTGTCATGGAAAACAGCTTTCCTTCTGGCTATCACCTCAGCACGCAGGGTTTCGGAACTACAAGCCCTCATGGCGGTGCAACCTTTCATCATTTTCCATCAGGACAGAGTTTCCTTACGAACCAACCCTTCCTTTATGCCAAAGGTAGTATCCAGTGTAGCCTTGAATCAGACTATACACTTACCTACCTTTTATCCCAACCCGCAAAACAAAGGGGAAAGACTACTACATTCCTTGGACATTCACAGACAACTTTGTTATTATTTGGACAGGACAAAGCCATTCAGAAAATCAGAGCAACTCTTTGTGTCCTATGCTACAGGTGCTCAAGGAAAGGCTATTTCCAAACAGACAATCTCAAAATGGATAGCCCACTGCATACGCTTTTGTTACTCATTTCATGGAAAAACTGTACCTACAAGCATCAGATCTCACTCCACAAGGGCCACAGCTACCTCTGCAGCTTTCCTCGGGTGTTCCTACCAAGGATATTTTGGAAGCAGCCACTTGGAGTTCTGTGCACACTTTCTCCAAGCACTATCACCTTCCACTATACTGTAAATCTAGAGCGGGCTTTGCCACAGCAGTCTTGCAAGGCATCCTTGCTCCTCCTAGTTCCACTTAGTGCCTGCCACCCCTTTTTAGCTTTCGGATTCTACCCATCTGTTATGACTGCAGCTGTATGCACGATGAACATAGTACAGTTTTGTACCTACCATAAATGTAGATGTTCGAGTGCTAATACAGCTGCAGTCCAGGTTTCCCTCCCTCCATCCCCTCTTGGGACAGGCCTTATGACAAACACCTCCTCATACAACCTGATTGGGGTATTCTTTATGGTGTATTTGCTTGCAATCTACTGTTTTTTGATTATATTACATTGCATTATTACATGAGTTTATGTTTTGCCTTCCTTCTGGGGGCACCTGACATCTGGGGCAAGAAAAACTGAAGAAAATGGTGTCTGCTGGTTCTTTTATACCCCTGCCGCACTGACGTCAGGGAAGAAGCGACGACAACCGACGCCGGACCTAGACTTTGGAATTCGGCCGACCGAGGGACTGCCTGATGGCAGGATAACCCATCTGTTATGACTGCAGCTGTATTAGCACTCGAACATCTACATTTATGGTAGGTACAAAACTGTACTTTAACTATATATTGTGAATGAAGATCATCACTTTCCTGCTGTAGTTAACACTGTTGGCCCATGCATTGGGTAGGCACAGGCACTTCACCCATTCACTTAGAGTTTATGCGAGAACTGCCCCTATAACTTTTTTAGTGAATCCCAGTAGCAGTTTAAATCTGCCCGATGTCATCTAGTGTGCCTCATGGCTCATGGACTGTTGCAAGCACTGGATCGTGACAGACGTTAGGGCTTCATACTACTAACTGTGTAAAAGAAAAAACAAAAAAAACACCCCTAACTGCACTAACAGATTAATTAGCATAGTAGGTTGCTACGTCTGTTCTCTGTGTGAAAGATGCAGAGTTCGACAACTTTCACTACGCCATGTTGCATCATTTTTTCCCCCCAACAGACTGAGGTAATGTATTGCAGTCTCACTGATGTCTGTCTAGTGGTGCAGGAAACTAATATCCTCTGTGGAAGATGGGAGGGTGCAAGGTTTTAATCTTTTTAGTGCCTTTAAGGCATGCTATTTAGAGTCTCCCTGGTGTCTAGTATTCCTCCCCCTTGTCCATGTCTTTTGTAAATGCTGTTAAGGCACATTGTTTAATGCAGTCCCTGGTGTCTATTGCTCCCCTGACCACAAATGCTATTAAGGCACTATCTTAGAGTTATCCTTGGTGTCTGTTGCCTTCCCCCCTACATGCCCACATCTTGTTTAAGTTCCATTCAGACACTTTGTTTATACTGTATCCCTGGAGTCTAATGTTCCGTCTGACTTCATGTACATTATATATTTTTTCTTAAGTACTTCTAAGGCATAATGTAACAGCTATCCCTGGTGGCTAGTATTCTCCTCTGTCCATATATTGTTTGAGAACTGTTCAGGTAGTGTATTGAGGATAGACACACGCGCACACACACACACACACACACACACACACACACACACACACACACACACACACACACACTCCTATCTAATTCCCCCTACTGTGACCTTCCAGGCAGTCACACATACATATATATCCCCACACACACACACACACACACACACACTACCTGTTTGTAAATTCCCTCGCATTTCATTTATTGCAGTGGATGAACATGAGCCTTTAGCCGTGTTTATTATTGGAGTAGCAATGTTAAATTACAGAATTGCTCAGCTGTATGAATGGCTTATCAGAGGTAGTTCTGTGGGAGAACACTTGGCTAATTAGCATATGCCACTCCTCAGGAATGCTGCATGTTGCAGCACCATGGTGGGGTTGCCTAAGAATCAGAAATGGTTACTGTGAGGTGTACATTTTGGATATACCTTGTGGCAACCTTTCTGAACTGGGTCCTTTCTGATTTGCTGATGAGGTATCTAGTAAGGTAAAATAAAATGGAATGAAGAGAAGGCATGGAGTCCACAATACTTTTATATTTTGTTAAAAATGATTGATGAGCTTCATGATTCACTGTTGTAATTCTGACTTGTTGGATTTTCTGCTTTAGAAGCCCTTGATCAGCCTGACTGCCAGAGTAAAAAAATCCATCTTCCCTGGGCTGGCAGATGCCCTACTTTAACATCGGGACTATTTGGTATATAGGGAGCCAGCTGATGCCATGACATCAGTCTTTCTTGCCGTTGGAGCCCGAAGCAGGTGTAAGTGCATCAGTCAGTTTGCACCGGAGTGAGAAATTCTTCTAAAGCGAAGTACCCCATTAGGAACACTCTCTCTTATTTGTGACTCATTTCATATACCTTGTCTGTGTTGCTTCTTTAGGCTCAAACCACCATGTCCCAAATTGCTGCCTGTGTGCCCTTTTTATATACTAGAAATATAAGGTGTAGGGCTGAAATCTTGTCTAAGCACCTTAGTTAGCAATCTGTTTCCCATCATCTGATGGCTTCCATTGGTCGTTCTGAGGTCGAGCTCCCTAAGTGTCAAAGGAAAACGGACCCAAACTTAGGCCCTCGGACAACAACCTTTCTATGTCAGACAGTACCCCAAGGCTCTTTATCACAGAGGAAAGAGAGGTGTTTTCACAGCCCCCTTCTGCAAGCGATGTGGTTGTGCAGGCCTCTGTCAAGACCCTTTCGGAGTCCGACATACTGTCAGGTCCCTCAGCTTCAACTCAGGCTTTGGTGTTTGGTTTATTGGTCAGGTCTGGAGTCACTAAGGAGACCTCTGCTTCCCTCAAACAGTCCTCAACTGATGATGTCCCTTCGGGGCATCTGCCAACATCTGTTATTTCTTTCAAGGAGATTGGTGTCAGAGTAGGGGACGTACATAGGCCCATGGCAAAGACACACCTAAAAAGATTTTGATCTCAGTTTCTGTTCCTAGGCCTACCGGCTTTGTCCCACAGGCTATCAGCAGGATTTGGTCAGGTTGGCCAAGGACCTTATTTCCTTGGTCAAAGGCAGGTAGCCTCCCCTGGAATCTCCCTCAACACAAACCCTTGGGTATCCCTCCAGTTGTGTAAGTGGCTGAGGATGTCTTTATGGAATCATCTCTCAATCAGACTCTCTTCACCCAGCCCCTTGTAAACCAGACAGGTTTTACAGGGTACGGGACTCACATAAATTCCTTTTTTAAAAACCCCTCCGCTGACTAACAGGTTGTCACCCTGGGCCCCAAAGGAGTTAGGGCCATTACTTGAAGAAACCCACTGCCTATGGACAAGGAAAGCAGGGCCCTTTTTAGATTTGGGAAGAAGGATTCCACTTCATCTACCCTGGCCATGAGGGCCCTCATTTGCCAATTTCATTATGATAAAATACCAACAGAGTATTTTGGAAAAAAAATTAAGTGAAAGATTTCCTCCCTGGAGGACAAGAATACCTCCAAGGAATTGCTGGATCTCTGACATTCTAGTACCCAGTTAGCTAGGCACTCCTTGCACTGCAGATATGATGCTCTAGAGGCATCTTCCCGAGCAGCTGTCTCTGGCTCAGTTATTAGAAGACATGCTTGGCTCAGGGAACAGACATTCCTCAGTCAGATCTGACCACAAGCTAATCACCCTAGACATCCATATCCCACCCCCACCCCCACCCCCCATTAGGGAAACCACCGTAAAAAATTTCTCCAAAGCCAACTTCACCCTTTTTAAGACAGAAGTGGCAAACTTCATGACACCCATGCTGACCGACAATAGAGGTATGACTGCTGAATCCTACACAAATGCATTTTATAAGCACTTACACGAGTGCATGGATTGTGCAATCCTGAACAGAACCAAGATGCTATCCAAAAAAAAAAAAAAAAAAAAAAGGAAGCCAATTTGGTGGTCCCCTGCCATAAACACTCTACAACAGAAGGAAACAGTTGCAAAAACCAGTAAAATCCCATAATTGGAGGAACTCCCTGGTCAGCTTCAGTAAGAAGCTGAGATCCCTCATAAAATCCTCCAAAGCTAGTTACAAAAACAAAATCACCAGTGATTCTAAAGACAGCCACAACACATTCTATAGCTATGTCAAGAATCTCAGTGGCAACACTCAGATCTGCTCTGAGTTACAGCACAATGGCACTAAATATACAGAACCAACTGACATTGCCAACATCCTGGCAGATAGGTTCAGTGCTAACTTTACCTCCCTGTCATCCCCTAAAGGATCCATCTCTATACTGGAAGAATGTAAAGTTCCTGTAATCATGGCTGCACAGCTAAAAACCACACTCTCCAAAGCCAAGAACACAGCATCTGTGGGACCTGACAACATCCCAGGCTGCCATTCTACATGAACTACAGAATGAACTGGCACCCCGCCTAAGTACCATGTTCAATCATAGCCTCACCTCAGGCTTTGTGCCCACTGAATGGAGCACAGGGATGGTTATCTCACTCCACAAAGGGGGAGCCACCACAGACACTGGGAACTACTGCCCCATTAGCCTGACAAGCCTGGTCTGCAAGGCTATGGAACGTATCATCATGGAACTTATAAACAATGACTTTTGTAATCTCCAAACTCTGGACCCCACCCAGTTCGGGTTTGTAAAAGGCAGATCATGTCTCCTAAACCTGATAGACTTCTTTGAAACGGTCACCATGCTGACCGACAATAGAGGTATGACTGCTGGTTCACACAGCCTATCTAGATCTCGCCAAGACTTTTGACACCATCCCCCACTCAG
The DNA here is from genome assembly GCF_019279795.1 of Protopterus annectens. Lineage (NCBI taxonomy): Eukaryota > Metazoa > Chordata > Ceratodontiformes > Protopteridae > Protopterus > Protopterus annectens. The sequence goes on from NC_056751.1 coordinate 396,700,443, forward strand.
GAATTAAAGATAAACTCACTAAACTAGGTATAAATTCCTATGTCACAAGATGGGTTGCCATCTGGCTCACTGACAGAACCCACACTGTGAAAGTAGCAGACTCCAAATCCAACTTCAGACCAGTGACAAGTGGAGTACCACAGGGTTCAGTCCTGGGTCCTCTCCTGTTTGGTATCCACTTCTCTAAAGTACAGGCTAACACAGAAGGTCTTTGGCTAACGAAGTTCACAGATGACTGCAAACTAGGAGCCATAGTCAAAACTCCTAACAATGTGGACATCCTACAAAAGGACCTCACTGAGACAGATGCCTGGTGTCAAAGCCATGGCCTCAAGCTCAGTGCCAAAAAGTGCATTGTCATCCCTTTTGGTAAAAAGTCTGTACCCATGAACTACCACATAGGCAGAAGTCTACTTAACACTGAAAGTGTGATGAGACCTTGGGACACAGGTGGACAGTAGTCTCTCCTTTTATAATCACATCGCCACGGTAGTTAGGAAATCTTTCTACGTGACACACCTCATCAGAAAAGGTTTCTTATTCAGGAAAAAAGAGGTCATTGTCCCCCTCTACTCGTCACTCATTAGACCTATTGTAGAGTACAACGTCCCTTTTGGTATGTACCTGACAAGACATCTACAACAACTGGAAAGGCCGCAGAAATACCTCACAAAGAGGATTACCAGACTCAAACAGATGACCTACGCAGACAGTCTCAAAAAACTCCAGATTTACTCTGTCGCATATTGCCTACTCAGAGGCGATCTCTGCCTAACATACAAAGCTATGTCAAACCCAGAGCTGTTGGACATGCTCCACTTAAAGAAATCCCAATCCCTCCGAGCTACATGCTCTAGGGCCTAAACCTTGTCTCCACAATAAACAGAACATGCTGGAGGGGATAGATTCCTGTCCCAGAGACTTCCCATACTCTGGAACAAGCTACCTATCTATGTCAAACAAAGCTCCTCATTAGCGCTCTTCAAGAAAAATCTTGATGATTGGATGGGAGATAGGAAATTCACCCTGGGGATCACTTCTGTGGCTCTGCTCATCAGGGGCATGGGACAGTAATTTTCTTGGGTGGCGAAAGCCAGGGTACCTTTTGGCTAGGCTTATATAGGCCCTAAGGCCAATAGCCTAGTACTTGCCTATGAACCTATGTTAAATCTAATCTTGCTAGATGCACCCCTGGATAAGGACTCCCTTTTTGAACCAAAGGCTGAGGCTGTGGTAAAGATGGAGGATAAAGCAAAATCCATGCAAACAGTCAAAGAATTCTTCCTAGGTTCAGTAGGAATTTTCCCACTAAGCATTGGTCCTTTCCCTCCCAATCAAACGCCAGTCAGAGGAAAACTCTAAGGGAAAGGCCTCTCAGATAGCAGCAGTAATCACAGAGGGCAAGGCAGTGGTCCTCTGGAACAACCAGGCCGGGGGAGTTCTAAGCCACAGGGCCCTAGCAGTGATCAGTAATGACTCACGACACTCCCTGCCCCAACTCCGGACAAGTTAGAAGGAAGACTTTCCCTTTTCAAGGAAAACTGGGCTCTAATCACCTTCAACAAGTCTGTTCTGAAAGTAATCTTAAAGAAAGTAATCTTAAACGGCTACAAGCTCACTTTCAAAAATAATGTAAGATTCTCAGGTTACCCTGACATGCCACAAAACCAAAGGGCAGAGGCCGTTTCTCAGATTCACAACCTATGCTCTCAAGGCTCTGTAGAACCAGTACCAGACCCACTAGAAAGGTAAAGGTTTTTACTCCAGGCAATTCCTGGTCCCTGGGAAAGAAGGCTCTTTGTGACTTATGCTGTAGCTGTCCATTCTCAGTCAGTCCCTCCTAGTCACAAAATTCAAAATGCTTGCTCTTCAAAAACTTCTTCCCATGATCACAACTCAGGCTGTAATGGTTACAATGGACCTGAAAGATGCCTACTTGTACATCCCAATAGAAGAATTCTACAGAAGTTTTCTTTGCTTCAGAGCAGGTACCGGTCACTTTCAATTCTTTGCACTTCCCTTCAGCTTGTCTAGTGCTCCCAAGGTCTTCACCAAATGTCTGGCCCCTGTGATTACCTTTTGCAGAGCAAGAGGCATCCAGATTTACCCTTATCAGGACGGCTATCTCATTCAGACCACAAGTCAGTCCAAGCTCCTCAAAGATCTGGCCTTCACCCAGACCCTTCTTTCTTCTCTCTGGTCACCATAAACCACAGTAAATTGCACAAAAACCCTTTCACCAGGATAGTTTTTTTGGGGGCTCTGCTAGATTCATCCCTCTAGATGGCATTCTTTCCTCCAGACAAGGCTTCCTTTTTAATCCAATACTTCCAGGACATTATGCAGTGGTAATGCCTTTCAGCCAGGGAATTCCTCAGAGCACTGGGCTACATGGCATTCTGTATACTAATGATCCCTCTGGCCAGGCTACACATGAGGAAACTTCAGTGGTACTTCAAGAATCTGTGGTGCCAGCACTCAGTCCCTGGAGAACGGTAATCCACCGAATTCCCTGCTTCAGAGAGGAATTGGCTTGGTGGTCACAAGCATGTGCAAATAACCAGGGTCTCCCCTTCAGGTTCATCCCTTAGGGCCACACCTTAATCACAGATGCATCAGACACTGCCTGGGGAGCCCGTTTCCAACACCTCCTGTCCCAGGGCAAATGGAAAAAGTAGTCCAGGCAAAACTACATACATTTGAAGGCAATGATGGCAGTACAGAAGGACATGGCCTTTGAGGATCACTGGAAACCAGGAGTTCTGCTTATCAAAACCGACAATACAACAGTCATGTGGTACATAAAGAGGGCACCCACTCCTACCCTCTTTGCCGGCTGACAGTGCAGATCTGGGAGACATCCAATGCTATGGGGTTCCACCTGATGGCCCAGTACCTTCCTGGGGCTCAGAACACTCTAGCAGACCACCTCAGCAGACAGTTAATGATCTCCACGAGTGGCAGCTGCATCAGAAAACATTTCTCAGCATAGTCCAGAAATGGGGATCCCCTCAAATAAACCTCTTTGCCACTGATGAAAATGCTCGGTTAGTAAGATTCTGTTCCAGGAGCAAACTCCACACAGCCTGGAGAACAGATGCCTTCAACTTCCACTGGAGCCATCTATGTCTTTATGTATTTCCTCCCCTACCTCTCCTTCCAAGGGTCCTCCTAAAAATCAAGGAAGAAAAATGGAGTGTCATCCTGATAGTTCCAGACTGGCCCAGGCAGCAGTGGTACCCCCTGCTACTGGGTTTGACCGAAGAAAATCTTGGCAGTTACCCCCAAGAGTGGTTCTACTGACTCAGGCAAAGGGAAAGTTCATGCACCCCAGCCTGCAGACTATCAAACTCTCTGCCTGGATAATTCATCAAAATTCTACCATCAGCACTTCCCCAAGTAGTCAGGTGCTTAATATCCTAAAAGAATCTAGAAGACCCAGTACTAGGAAAACATACTCTGCCACCTGGAAAAGATTCTCTATTTGGTCTGCATTAATATTTCAGCCATTTTGGAGTACCTGGCTATCTTGGCAGACAAAGGCCTATCCTTTTCATCTGTTAAGATTCACGCTTCTGCCATTTCAGCCCACTTCCCTACTCTTCCTCCTGTCTTTCCCACCCCTTAAGAAGCAGTTCTTTAGGGGAGTGCTGCATGTCAGACCTCCCAGGAGGCAGCCCGCCCTTCCTTGCAACCGCAACTTTGTTGTAGAAAAATTGACTTTACCCTCCTCCCCTTTGAATCAGCTGTGTCAGCTGATTTAAATTTCTTGACCTGGAAGACTGCCCTTTTACTGGCTATCATCCCAGCTAGGAGGTTCTGCGAGTTTCTATCCATCATAGCAGTAGAGCCATTTCTTATCTTCCATCCAGACAGAGTTTCTCTCAGAACTAATCCTTCCTTTATGCCCAAGGTGGGTCACGGACACTTCCCTGAACCAAGCCGTACACTTGCCCACCTTCTTTCCTTCACTCCTTGGATGTAAACAGGCAACTTTGCTACTACCTTGACAGGACTAAAAGTATAAGAAATTTAGAACAGCTTTCCCTTTTGCCTTGGGCTCTGAAGGAAAACCAGTCTCCAAACAAACTCTCCAAGTGGATCTCCCACTGTATTTCCTTTTGTTACACTTGCCACGGCAAAGAGCACCCTGAATCTGTTAGGAGCTATTCAGCTAGGACCACTTCTACCTCCACTGCTTTCCTAAGAGGACTGCCTACCAAACACATTCTGGAAGCATCTAACTGGTCATCTGTGCATACCTATATCAAGCACTTCCACCTGTCAGCCTTCTCCAAGTCAAGAGCAGAATTTGCGACTTCCAGCTTGCAGGGCATCCTCTTTTCCTATTAAGGCACCTTCCACCCTCATCTCAGCTTTGGGAATCATCCCATAAGTCAGAACTGCAACAGTGAAGCACGAAGAACATAGTACAATTGTGTACACTTACCATAAATGTAGATGTTCGAGTGTATTCACTGTTGCAGTCTTCTTTCCTTCTCTCCATCCCTCTTATTATCCTTACAGTAACAGCTTTATCCTCTGTCATCTATCAGATGACCCTCTACAGCAATGCCCTTGAGGTCCCCTTATTGAGGTCCCCTTACTCTTACCATGGTCTCTTGCTTAAGATTCATCTATGGGGCTCCTACCGTCTAGGTTCAAGAACAAAATGATGTCATGGCAACGGCTGGCTCCATTTATACCAAACAGTCTTGATGTCGGGGTACGATGTCCACCAGCCGAGGGAGGAGGGAGTTTTTTTATTGTGGTAGTTGGGCCGAACAAGTGCTTCCAAAGCATAAGTACCGTAAGTCAGAACTGCAACAGTAAACACACTTGAACATCTTCATTTATGGTAAGTGTTCACAACTGTACTTTGTCGCTTCTGAGTCGGTACAGGTACTGTAGAAATACAGTGTTCATTTAATGGTGGAACTTTACTGATAAGGCTATATTGTCTGTGCAAAACACCCTGTACATTTTTTATTGATCAACGGACCAAAGGCAACACCATTCCTTTTTTGGAAAAATTTCAGGTTATCATTTCTGTTAGTAATAATAAAAATGGGATGTTAATTCACTGTCTTTACTAAACCAGTATTATCTGTGAACATTTCCAGTTGTCTTGGTTAATTTTCATAATACTGTTTGCATCCCCCTCTGTAAGTAATAACACAAGCATAGTTGTAAACTACTTTTTTTAGGTGAGCAAACCTTATTAACAGCTTAATGAACCAGTACTTAAAATGGTAGTCCAGTCTTTTTTGGTGACTTCATGCCACATGCCACGGACTAACCCAGGTTTCTACCCTCTGCTTACAAACATGCAGTGTTTGAAGGCAAGTTCTAAACAAATGTCATCAGAGTAAGTGAGCTTAGAAAAGCTAGTGACGTGTCCTTTTGTACCATACATGTTGATGCTGTGTGGCGAAGTACAGTTGCATGTAGGTGGTCATTAATAAAGGTGCGTTTCCCAAAAGTGTTAGTGTGAAATTGTACTACTTGTAACCCACCTTGGCAACCTGTTTACTAGATGATAGATGGACTTGTTCTTCAGACCTTCAGCAAGGGGTAAAAGCATTTTTTGTGACTAAACTGTCTGCGTGATATTTTCATAACATTTTGCTAAGTGGCTGATTTTGTGACTGCGTCGTGACATCCTTGTGGAGGTGATTCAGCTTCTTGAGCACAGAGTGGGATGAGTGACAGTGCCTATAGAACTGGATATTTAAGTTTAGTAGTTTTTAGTGTCTAATTTTCTTAGTCTGCAGTTGTACACCTATACCTCTCAACCTCTTAATGCAAGAAATCTGGACAAAGGCTGAAAAGTAGGGACAGATTTTAAATAATCATCTTAGAAACTCAGAAAGTTAGTCTTAACATTAATTTCTGTAAAAGATATGAAGTCTGAAACTCAAATGTATGTCGTTATTTAGTGACTTCAGTCCTCAGGTCATCAGTGATTAAGTATGAGGCAAAAATCTGGACAGTTGAGAGGTGTGTTCCACTTTCATTTTTTATCCATAAGTGTGAATGTTCTCTTAATAAAGCAAAAGAGTAGTGTCAGTCGCTTGTTAAACTAGTAGAAAAAGATCCTAAAACTCTGCCTATCAGCTTTCAGTAAATAAAAAACAAAGTGCCTTTAAAGAAAGTAAGCATGCCCATTGGCACAGAGGCCAGGAGTCCATTAGCCTCAGTGGTGACCAAAATTAGGAGGTGAGCCAGTGGCTGCAGGCATCTCTTCCTATCACAATGTTGGGAGAGGAACGCTTTAGTATCAGAATGACCCCAGGCGTAGGCCCAAGGAGCCAGGGACCTAGCAAGAGCAGCACCACCCTGTAAGCTGGGAAATGTATGGTAGTATACCTGGTGTTCTTCTCTTGGCAGTATGTGGCTGACTTTGTTGCTGTTGCATGCATTGATCTTTAGTGGGGGTTTTGACTGGGAACCTTTTGAATGCTGGCTACCAACTGTGTACCCATTCACTGAATCTGTACTTTCCAGTGCTTAAGGATATCTGCACGAATATAAATTTACATAGGGGTGAATTTCGGATTTCCAGAAAGGCTGATCTGGAGAGATTGAAAAGGTTAAGCAGGGGTGAAAGAAAGTCAGTAATCACAAGTAAGGATAGCAGGGGTGCACAGCACCAAAAAAGGAAAAAAAAAATCCGTCAAGTGCTGGGAATTGTTATTCATTCCAAAGCCCAGGTAAGTGAACGGTATCATTGCACTACCCCGTCAACAGATATTAAATGAGCTAGACAGTCATCCAGATGAAGATGACTCTCTGTTAAAGCTTGCCGCTTTCACCTAGTCTTGCTTATCTAGTCACACAAGAGCCAAGTGGAAGTAAACCTTGGCTGTTAAAAAGGATGTTCACATTAGAATTTACCCCTGATGTTCTTCATGTTTCACTGTTGCAGTCATCACATTTGGGTTATCTACTTGCAGTAGCCCTCAGTCGGCCTGATTATCAAAGTCTTGGGTCCTGTGTCGGTTGCTGTCTCATCTTCCATGACGTCAGGTAGTCAGGGGTATAAAGCATGCAGCCAATGCCATTACATTAGTTTTTATTGCCGTGCGGTGCCTGAAGCAGAAACAGTTCGCAAGTGCTGGTCGGCTGACTCCTGAAATTTTCATTTTCAAGTTTCAGAACCAAAGTCTTCAACTAAAGCCAAGTACTCCGAAGGGGAAACCTTTGTTGCTCTAAACCGATGTCAGTAAAAGTCAAAAATTGTATTTCTTGTGGAAAGCAAATATCTCACAAAGATTTTCATTCGTACTCTATTCCTTGCCTAGGCCCTGACCACTACGTACCTCGCTGTCTGTTTTGTGCCTTATTTGAGCAACAAACTGTTTGTCGTCAGTATATTTACACTTCTAAATATTTTGGTACTCTGTTCAGTTATCCAAATACGTCTTCGGTAAGCCATCCGACTACTGACATTCTGAAAAAATGCAAAGATAAAGACAGAGACAGGCCGCTTAGGTCCAAAGCTGCCAATGCCGCTTTTCCTAAGCCATTCGTCAGTTCGCCTGTACTCAGTGAGGTGCTTTCGCAGCCCCTGATATCCGCTACTTCAGATTCACAGGCCCATTTGGTATGCTGCGAGATGCTTCAACTGTGGGACCTGCGGATGTCTCTACCTTGGATGGGTCCGGAGCCGCTGTGCAGGCACTGGCTTCTGATGGTGTATTCAGGCCTACTGACTTGCATATTAAACTGATGCCATCTTCTTCTTTAAGGCCTAAAACTCGAACTATGCCTAGAAAACTAATGCCCAGACTGCATGGTCAGACCTCTATGCCTAAAAAACAAATGATAAGAATGGCTGAAGACCTTATTACTTTAATCAGGGGAAGCCAACCTTCTCCCGCTAAAGAAACCTAGGACTGAATTTGCTTATGGTACTTCTGACCAGGATTCTGAAATTTCTGTTTCCTCTGGTGACCAGGATTTACCCTTATCTACCTATGAGGATTCTGATGCAGAGGACTCTAGTCCCTCTGCCCCCCACCAGAGGATTTCTCTTTTGGTGAAACCCTGCATACTCTTAGGGAGCACTTTCGCTGGGAAAGCCAGGATTACTCTGATTCTAAAAAGAGGCTTAGGGATTTCTTACTCCTGCCCCAGTACAGGCCGTACGCTATCCCTCCTGTACTAGACATTGCTGATGATGCTTTTTCTGAATCTAGTTTGGCCCCGGATTCTTTACCTCTTCCTCCCAGAAAACCTGATCGATATTACAGGGTGACTGACTCTCACAAGTTCCTTTTTAAAAATCCTACTGCAGATCCTGAGACCATTTCACAGGGACACAAGGGCTTCAAGGCTACTACTGCCAAAAATCCTACCCCCAGTGACAGAGACTCCAGGGCTGGATAGATGGAGTAAGAAAGTATACACTTCTGCAACTTTGTCCATTAGGGCCTTAAACCGCCAGTTTTCTATGTTAAAGTATCAGCAGCATATCACTGGATTGCTTAAACAGAAAATGATGTTGGTTCCTGACTGTGCTGAAAATAACGGTTTACAGGATTTAATGCAATCTGCTGAACAGGTTGGAAAGCATACTTTGTAATATGGTTTTGATTCACTAGAGGCATCTTGCAGGGCTGCTGTCACTGGGTCTGTACTTAGAAGGCATGCTTGGCTTAAGGAGCAATCTTTGCCAGATCATGTTAAAGCTAAATTGCTGGATGCTCCCTTAAATCAGGACCACCTGTTTGGCAACAAAGCACAAGAAGTTCTTAAAAAGATGGAGGAAAAAGCTAAATATATGCAAACTATTAAAGATTTCCTACAAGTACAACCTCCAAGATTTAGTAGGCATTGGCCCTCTAAAAATTGGTCTTTTCCTGCCTCTTCCAGGCCTTCGCAGTCCAAACCTAGAACCAGCAGAACACCCAGGCTTCAGTCCCAGGGTATGCACAGGACTAAACAGTGGGGGGGGCTTCCACTTCCAAATCAGGGAGTAGTAAGACTCCACCCTATGGTAAACTGTCTCAATGACTTCACTTTAAAACTTCCATGCACTTCTCAACTGACAGCTCCTTTAGGGGGAAAGATTGCTCTGCAGGCAAAAAACTGGGAACTCATTACCCAGGACAAATGGGTGTAAATATAGTTTTCCCAAGGATACAGATTTCACTTTCACCCATTACCAACCACAAACGTTTGGCCAGATCTACCCCCAAATCAGTGGGCAGAGGCTCAAAAGCAAGTTCTCTCTCTAAGCATAAAGGCTATTCAGACTGTACCAGAAGAGGAAAAGGGATAAAGTTTCTACTCAAGACTTTTCCTGGTACCCAGAAAAGACAACTCTTGGTGTCATCTCCTGGACCTTTCCATATTAAACACAGAACTACCAGTTGGACAAATTCTGCACAAGGACTCCCCACAAACAAGCTTGGAAAGTGGATGCTCTGTCCTTCAGCTGGAAAAATCTATCAGTTTATGCCTTTCCTCCTCTGCCTCTCCAAAGTACTACTAAAGATCAAACAGGACAAACCAAGGATGATATTGATTGCACCAGACTGGTCACGCCAACACTGGTTCCCCCTCTTGCGCAGTTTCACTGCTGGCTCCATGGCACCTGCCTCAGACTCCTACCCTGTTGTCACAGCAGGAGAGCCAGATTCTACACCCTCAGCTTCAAACCCTGACTCTGGCAGCCTGGCTAATTTCCTAATCTCTCCATTACCATCCCTCAGTAGACAAGTGTTGGATGTCATTTTGGAGGCAAGGAGGCCTAGTACTAGAAAATCTTATGCTGAAAAATGGAAACTATTCTGTGCCTGGAACCAAACTCAGGGAATGAGCGCAGCAGTGCAGCGCCCAATTTACCCCAGATTCTTCCAATACTTAACTGAGATGCTTCACAAGGGCCTTTCTTTTTCCTCCATCAAAATTTACGCCTCAGCCATTTCAGCTCATTACAACACAGAAACACCCCTCTTCTCTCATCCACTGCTCAAGCAGTTCCTCAGAGGGGCCACCCAGGAGAGCCCCAACTCCAGCCTGGGACCATAACTTTGTATTGGAAAAACTCACTCTTCCTCCCTTTGACCCAGCAAGTGCAGAGTTAAAATTTCTTTCTTGGAAAACAGCCTTCCGTTTAGCAATGACTTCAGCAAGAAGGGTATCTGAACTAAGGCCCTTATGGCAGTGAAGCCTTTAATCATCTTTCATGTGGACAGGGTGTCCCTCAGGACCAGTCCCTCCTTCATGCCCAAGGCGGTATCCAGTGTGGCTCTTAACCAGTCCCTTAATTTGACAACCTTTTTTTTTAATCCACAGAACAAAGGGGAAAGGATCCTGCACTCCTTAGCTGTGCACAGACAACTTAGATTTTATTTGGACAGGACTAAATCTCAAAGGAAATCTGAACAACTGCTGGTGGCATTTGCTGCAGGGGCAGAGGGGAAGGCTATTTCAAAGCAAACCATTTCTAAATGGATAGGCCATTGCATTCATTTCTGCTGTGAGCACCATGGAAAACTTATCCCACAGGGGATTAGACCCCATTCAACCAGGGATGCATCTACTTCTACAGCCTTTCTCAGAGGTGTACCTACCAGGGACATCCTAGAAGCTGCTACTTAGAGTTCTGTACATACTTTCACCAAGCATTACCATTTAGCAATTTTCTCTAAATCCAGAGCTGGCTTTGCCACTGCAGTCTTGCAGGGCTTTATAGCTGGTCCTAACGCTATCTAAATGCCTCCTCCCATCCTTAACTTTGGGAATCTACCCAAATGTGATGACTGCAACAGTGAAACACGAAGAACATAGTACAGTTGTGTACACTTACCATAAATGTAGATGTTCGAGTGTATTCACTGTTGCAGTCCTGGTTACCCTCCCTCCAGCCCCCTGCCTTGACGTCTTTTGGCTATACCTTTACTCTCCTTTACTATGCTTAAAAGATTTTTGGTGTATTTGCTTTTATGTTGGAGGTGTAACCTTGTGTATATATCTATCTATATCTATATATATCTATCTATATCTATATATATATATCTATATATATATATATATATATATATATATATATATATATATATATATATTTTAATTGCTTCCCATTAGGGGGGCACCTGACATCTGGGGCAAAAAAAACTGATGTAATGGCGTCTGTTGCATGCTTTCTACCCCTGACGTCACGGAAGATGAGACAGCAACCGATGCAGGACCCAAGACTTGGATAATCAGGCCGACTGAGGGCTACTGCAAGCAGATAACCCAAATGTGATGACTGCAACAGTGAATACATTCGAACATCCACATTTATGGTAAGTGTACACAACTGTACTTTCAGTACTAAGTAACGCCAACGAGATTCAAAACATCTTTTCCTTGTTCTGTCTACAGATTACTGTTCCTGCTTTGAGTCTTTGTAACATCTGGTACTTGGAGCCATTTGTTGACAGTGTCATAGTAAAAAGTAAACGTGAAATAAAATGGAAGTGCAGATACACTTGATTGATAAATAGCATAAATATCTTGTCATAATAAACTTTGCTTCTGCATGTCTACATTTACCTTTCATTTCACTTACATAAGGGAGTATTTGAAAATAATTTGACAGTTATTGATTATTTTGTTGCAGACGTGAATTCTGTTTTTCCTGATTTTTGAAGATTTTAAGTTGAGGGCAGGTTTGTGTATTACCTTGATGCTTAACCATGCTACCTGCAAAAGGCAATTTGTTTTGTTTTCTTCTGTAAATAATGCAATTCTTTTGGGATAGTGTACCTGTCACTGTCTGATTCCTGTTAAGTATGCAAATCTCAGTGGAACAGGGAACCCTTGGCAGCTGTGTTAGTGTCTTTGGGAATTTATATTTGTTTTTTTTCTTTTTCCTTCATTGTTAGAGTATGCTTAACAGAAAGTCTATGTAAAGTCTTGTATCCCTAGAACTGGGAGAGTGAGTGAGACTTTAATTTCTCCATCTTATTTTACTTTTGTATGTTAAGAACGCTGTGTGTGAATTTAATTTGTTTCTTGCGATTCTAACTGCTGCTTTTCCTAGTTACTATCTCGTTTATATAGGGCATTCCGTGGTATGTGTCTACATCAAGGAAATCCTCCCTTGTAATCTGTGGATTGTTTCATTTCCTTGGACATAGTGAAACATTGATATGGTAATGTAAGTCAAAAGGGGAGCTAGTCTGTGTTTTTGTCAGTCATGCTTATTTTATGATCTTGACGTTGAATATTATGTTTTTGTCATCACTGCACTTGACTTATTGATTTGGAAGCGGAGATGCCTGCATAGTTTCTTATTTCTAAAACTCACAGCAAAGTATTTTACTTTGTTGTGGAGGTTTACATGCTGTTCGATTCTGGTCAGTATCATTGCATGTCAAGAAATCTAAAATATCTTCACATTGGTGTTTTGCCTGATAATAACTTTCTTTATCCACTAGACCTTTATATTTTAGGTTAAAGCTGTGTTGTGTTGTTGAACCAGAATGCCTGCATTCCTTCCGAGTTATGTTTGAGACCTAAATTGGAAAGTACCCAAGCTTCTTTTTGCTTGCAGCATTAAACAGAGGGTATTGATTATAGCTGTAAAAGGTAAATTCTCTTTTAAAGGTGCATTGTTTTAAACTAAACTTCTTCATGCCTTTAGCTCATTCAGCAGATAATTGGGGTTGGTCAGAGAATTTTAGGTCCATTTGTTCAGCTTTCAACCTCTTTAAATTAGACAAATATTTTTTGCTTTGTTGATTGCCTTGGGTCCCTTTTTCCTTGTCAGATGCTTATGTTGACATGTTCTGCTAACTTGGTAATCAGAATTTAGACAGGTGTGTATACCATGAAATAATACCTAATTTGCTGTGTAAAATGACATAGTTATTGCTTTGAGTGTTAGATTGCTATTTAACACACCAGAGTTGTTTGTGTATGTGTAGCAGGTGATTTGAATAAACTTGACAGTGTGTGCGGAAAAGAACTTTTGAATGTTTAACAAACAGTAACAAGAAAAATATGTTGTAATGTACAACAAATTAGCCATTGTTTTGCTATCTATAGATTGCTATTGTAATGTTAACCAAAATGCAGTGGTAGGAAAGTATTTGGGGCAGTGACAAGTGTCATCATCTTACCATGCAGCTTGTGACCTGGTAGCTTGAGAGCAATGGAAATTTGCACTCTACAAACTCTGAAAAATTATGTTGTTGACATAATATTTATACATACATAGTTTTTCCAAAGCAGATGGCCTTCTGGGTGATTTTCTTTTCTGTATTGAATGAAACTGACCTGGTTATGTAGTTGATACCATGTAATAAGGTGAGTGATATAGGCAGGTAGTGTAATAATATGTTTTGGTCACCATAGGTTCATAGGTAGGTACTAGGCTATTGGCCCTAGGGCCTCTATAAACCTAGCCAAAAAGTTACCCTGGCTTTCACCACCCAAGAAAATTATTTTCCTGTGCTTCTGTCGAGCAAAAACACAGAGGTGATCCCTGGAGTGAATTTCCTACTTCCCATCCAATCGTCATTTCTTGAAGAGTGCTAATGAGGAGCTTTGTTTGGTATAGGTAGGTAGTTTGATCCAGAGTATGGGAAGTCTCCGGGACAGGAATATATCCCTCCAGCATGTTCTGTTTATTGTAGTGACAAGGTTTAGGTCCCTAGAGCGTGTAGCTCAGAGAGATTGGGATTTCTTTAAGTGGAGCATGTCTAACAGCTCTGGGATTGACATAGCTTTGTAAGTTAGGCAGAGATCGCTTCTGAGTAGGCGATATGCAACAGAGTAAAGCTGGAGTTTTTTTAAGACAGTCTGTGTAGGGCATCTGTTTGAGGCCGGTAATCCTCTTTGTGTGGTATTTCTGCGACCTTTCCAGTTGTTTGTAGATGTCTTGTGAGGTACATACCAAAAGGGGTGTTGTACTCTGTAATGGGTCTAATGAGTGACGAGTAGAGAGGAACAATGACCTCCTATTTTCCTGGATGAGAAACCTTTTGTGATGAGATGTGCCACGTAGAAAGATTTCCTGACTACTGTGGCGATGTGATTATCAAAGGAAAGACTACTGTCCACCTGTGTCCCAAGGTCTCTTATCACACTTTCGGTATTAAGTAGACTACCACCTATGTGGTATCTCATGGGTACAGAGTTTTTATCAAAGGGGATGACAGTGCACTTTTTGGCATTGAGCTTGAGGCCATGGCTTTGACACCAGGCCCCTGTCTCCGTGAGGCCCTTTTGTAGGATGTCCACATCATTAGGAGTTTCGATTATGGCTCCTAGTTTGCAGTCATCTGCAAACTTCGTTAGCCAAAGACCTTCTGTGTTAGCCTGTACTTCAGAAAAGTAGATACCAAACAGGAGAGGACCCAGGACTGAACTCTGTTGTACTCCACTTTTCACTGGTCTGAAGTTGGATTTGGAGTATGCTACTTTCACAGTGTGGGTAATGTCAGTGAGCCAGTTGGCAGCCCCTTGTGACATAGGGATTTATACCTAGCTTAGTTGTTGTGTCTTTCAGCTTATCCGGGATAGGGGTCGCCACAGCGGAACTCCGGTCCGCTAATGTTTGGCAGTGGATTTTTACATGCCGAGTTACCAGCCCTGATGCACAACCTTCAACGAAGGCACGCCCATTCACGCATGCCTCCCCACAGAAGACGCTCTAGCTGAGAATCGAACAGGACAACATCTTGCTGTGAGGTGACAACGCTACCGCAGCACCACTACCTCGGGTTTATACCTAGCTTAGTGAGTTTATCTATAATTCCAGAGTGGGGGATGGTGTCAGAAGCCTTGGCGAGATCTAGATAGGCTGTGTGAACCACATTACTGTCATCTACGGCTTTGGTGACTGCTTCAAAGAAGTCTGTCAGGTTTAGAAGACATGATCTGCATTTTACAAACCCGAACTGGGTGGGGTCCAAAGTTTTGAGATTACCGATGTCTTTGTGTATAAGATCCTTATACGTTCCATGGCCTTGCAGACCAGGCTCGTTTGACTAATGGGACGGTAGTTCCCGGGGTCTGTGTTGGCTCCCCCTTTGTGGAGTGGGATAATCGTTGCTGTGCACCATTCAGTGGGCACAAAGCCTGAGGTGAGGCTATGATTGAACATGGTGCTTAGGTGGGGTGCTATTTGATTCTGCAGTTCATGTAGAATGCAGCCTGGGATGTTGTCAGGTCCCATGGATGTTGTGTTCTTGGCTTTGGGGAGTGTGGTTTTTACCTGTGCAGCCATAATAACAGGAACTTTGCATTCTTCCGGTATCGAGATAGACCCTTTAGGGGGTGAGAGGGGGGGTAAAGTTAGCACTGAACTCTTCCGGTATCGAGATAGACCCTTTAGGGGGTGAGAGGGGGGGTAAAGTTAGCACTGAACCTATCTGCCAGGATGTTGGCAATATCAGTTGGTTCTGTATATTTAGTGCCATTGTGCTGTAACTCAGGGCAGATCTGCATGTTGCCATTGAGATTCTTGACATAGCTATAGAATGCTTTGTGGTTGTCTTTGGAATCGGTGGCGATTTTGTTTTTGTAACTAGCTTTGGAGGATTTTATGAGGGATCTCAGTTTCTTACTGAGGCTGACCATGGAGTTCCTCCAATCATGGGATTTTACTCTTTTTTTTGCAACAGTTTTTCTTCTGTTGTGGAGTTTGTTTATATCAGGGGACCATCAGATTGGTTTGCTTTTTCTGGAGGATAGCATCTTGGTTCTGTTAGAGATAGCATGATCTATGCACTCATGTAAGTGCTTGTAAAGTGCATTTGTGTAGGATTCGGCAGTCGTATCTCTATTGCCCATCTATATGGGTGTCGTGAAGTTTGCCACTTCTGTCTTAAAAAGCGTGAAGTTGGCTTTGGAGAAATTTTTTACAGTGATTTCCCTATTGGGGGGTGGGGGTGGGATGTGGATGTCTAGGGTGATTAGCTTGTGGTCCGATCTGACTGAGGAATTGACCTCTGGTGTGGAACACCAGTTGCCCATGTTGGTAATGACCAGATCTAAGATATTGCTGCCCCTGGTGGGGGTGTGTATAAGTTGATCCAAGGCATTGGAATTTATGAATTCCAGAAAACATTGCTGTAGGTGGATTGGACACTCTAAATTTGCTCTAGGTGTGAGTGCTTGCGTGCGTGTGCCTTCTGTGGAAGGTTGGGCACCGGGCTGGCAACTCAACACCGTAAAACTCCACTGCCAATCATGAGCGGACAGGTGATCCACTGTGGCGACCCCTAACCGGGAAAAGCCGAAAGAAGTCAGCATAAGGATCACTACTGAAGGATTATCCGTAAGATGAAGTGAAATAAGCCACAATTGGATGTCAGTCTTTTGGCTGTGTCTTAAGAGCAGCTGGATATCGTGAAGGGCATAATGCTCTTATGTTGCTGTCTGCAGAAATTCCACTGGTAAGGGAAGGTATATTCATCCCTGTTCTCATTTCTGTTTTTACTGCAGAAGTGAGTGGTGACCTGTCATGCTTCATCATTTTCTTGGTCGTACTGGACTGACCTGAGACAACAGGTAAGTTCCAACCTAACTTCTGTCAATATTTGCCATCTAGTCTGCTTGGCAGCTGCTGCTCTAGTGATCTAAACCGGTAGACCAATGCATCAGTGTTTATTGATGTCCCCAGAAAAGAAATTACCAACAAAAATTCTTGTGGGAGACCAAGTCCCCTTAAAGATTATCTACAGTATTATTTCTTTCTAGGAGAGAGTCATGCTTCTTAAGTATGTGAATATAAAATATGCTTTAAGTCACAAACCTCAGGGCTTTCATTAAGAATTTAAGTTTCTGACCCCAGCGCAGGGCCATTAAATTAGGGAACATCAGCCTCTATTATACCATGGTAGGACAATCTGCTCAAAAAAGTTGACTCATCACTTTCTTGTGATAATAGACATAAGAAAAACTCAGGAGCCTCCAAAGTGCTACAAAAGATGTTGGAGACAGTGGCATGAATTCAGGATAGATGACCAAGGCCATAGCAACTTAGGTCATGACCATAACTTTTCCCTCATGGCCATGGGAAAGTGTTGTACACCTTTAATAGCTTAGAGGTTTTGCCTTCTGCTTCTGTTCCATTTCACTCTTGATGTTGTTTTAAGTGATGAAAATATTAAGGAAATGGTTTCCGAAAAAGCACCAATAGTGATAGCTGCATCAGCATTGGGATCTCAGGCCTGTGGCTTCTAGATTTCCTGTTGCAAAATATGCCATGCCTCAGCCAGGTGTTGCTCCAAGGAATCTGCATCAGGTATTTGGCAGGATTTTTCAAGATATTGGGTAGAGATTGCCGTTTCCTGGACCACAGGTTCAGGCTGAATTACTGACCGCTGTTGTGGGGTTGCTTGCTAATCAGGCAACACTTCCTTTTCAATTTTTTAGAAGAGGTCCTGGATGAGCGAATGTTTGTAGTCACTGATTTGAGCTATTTGAGTGCCACAGGTATTACTGACATTTTTGATTGTGAATATTTGCAGACAGCTGCTTTAGTGTAAGTACTGGCTGTTACTCTGTAAGTCTTTTTACATCAAAAGCTTGGGGGTTAATAAGAGGAAATGTCTGTCCAACCCCATGGACTCTTCAGTCTTTGATTGGGATGAGAAAGATCTAACCTATACTAATGACACTGATCACAAGGATTCCCCTCTTAGAATCCCCATCATATGGATCACTTTTGGGGATAACCTTAAACTTGTGAAACACATTTTATGTTTGGGTGTTAAAGAGATGGTCAGAAAGTAAGCTATATTACACTATTGGGTATTGAACAACTTTGCTCCTCAACTCTTGCCCCAGTATTTGAAGAAGACATTCTTAAAGCTGCAGTCATGGCTTTCAGCTTACCACAACAGCAGGTTCTACTGGACCACTGATGGAAACACAAAGCATCTGTCTGTGTACCAGTGACTCAGTCTAGAATGAGCCATTATCATCAGAAGTGTTAGCTGGAGGACTCAGTTGCAGCCATCAGTCCGCAAAGTATGGGTTTAATTGCTACCTGCTCAGTGTGAAATGGAGACTGGAGGTTGTGCAGACAGTTGGGAGAGACAGTTGCACAAATCAAGCTCATTGATGTCATTGCTCCCCTAACAAAGAGAGCCTGTTGAGCTACCACATAGTCATGGCTTCCTGTGTCCATTGAGTACTTTCTCCTCAGTTCTAGGCATTGGTAGGCCATCATGTTTAACCTTCTGAAGAGTCTCAGTGCCAGTTATGTCCAAGACAGGATTACAGATGTAGAGCCACAGAGGCACTCTGGGAAGGAGGAAGAATTTAGGGGAGCATCTAATTGGTAGCAGTAGCTGGAGAAGTGTGAGGCATAACTCTCAACTTTATAGAATTTTGAAGAATGTCTCTGATTTTGCCTCGTGTTTTTGCCTTGTCCATCATACAATTTTTGAATTTCTGGTAAATCACTGAGGATTACATTTGGTCAATAATGCTAGGTATTAGAGTTTCATATTTCTTATAGGTTCATAGGTACTTATTAGGCTGTCAATCTGTGAGTATTTTAAGGACCCATGCCTTAATTCCTGTGGTAGTTTTTAACTTTTATGTTTTGTATACAAATAACCCAGAGGTGGGCAGAACAAGGATATGTTGGAACATGCACTTGCTGCCCTAGTCCAAGAGGGACGAGTGCTAAACCATTGATGAATTTGCAATTTCCCATCCATTTGCTCAAATTACATTTCAATAGAGTAAGAGAAGTACTTCTGTTTATGTGGTTTGGAAGACAACTCCATAGAAGTATTCTCTGATACAAAAAGAAGTCCACAGGGAAATTGAATCTATGTCTTGGGTCATGCATATACTTCTAAACAGTGAATCAGGACACAATGCCACAGATAACTAATTTTGTTCAGCAATACCAGATCTTCCATACAGGTGGAGCTGTAGAGCAGGGCACCTTCATTTGCACATGACTAGGTATTACCTTATCCTATCACAGCTGGACTCTCAGCCATTCAACTACAGTGAGGAAAACTTGCTCTTGGCGCAACTCGACTCCCACCCATTCATCATCATGAGAATTACTTGCTTCCGTATGACTTCCAACCTTTTATTTCCACACAACTTGGAGTAAGTAGTAGTTGTAATAAAATCTGCAGTTACTTAATTTCTACTGAAAACTAAACAACTAGCTCCAAAAAGCATCTGCAATAGACAAACGTAGCAATGCATTCTTGAATAAAAACAAGCCATAACAAACTGGAAAGCAAACCACTAAACACAGCTTCCATCACAAGCAAAACAAAAGTTCAGCAATGCGTGTTGATGCAAAACCTATTTGTTGTATTAATTTTTACCTAAGAGTAATACCTTAAAGTTAAAGTGTAAAGTTATCCAATTGTTTTTGGCGTGGTCCAGAATTATTGAGTAATGAAATTGAAAGATGTTCTGTTAGGCCTTCTTACTGTTAAATAATGTATATTAATTTTGATTATTCTTCTCATAATATTTAATGATTTTTTTCTTTCTCTGCCCACAAAACTTGTTTTGCATTTATCTGATGTGTGGTAAATGCCAGTATTCGGTTTCTCTCGTTGACCATCGTCGCAGACATTCAGATTTTCCTGCACTTACCATGTATATTGTTTTATCTGTTAGAAGCAAATTAAAGAATGTCGGATAGAGTGATGTTTACGAACCTGGAAATTGATGGTGTAATGATGAATGTTGTTAGTGCATATGCTCTACAAGTTGGGTGTACGATGGATGAGAAAGAAACATTTTGGAGTGAGTTGGATGAAGTGGTGATGGCTGTACTCAAGGATGAGAGACTGGTTATTGGAGCAGATTTCAGTGGGCATGTTGATGAAGGGAATAGAGGGGATGAGGAAGTGATGGGTAGGTATGGTGTTAAGCAAAGGAGTGCAGAAGGTCAGATGGTAGTGTATTTTGTGAAAAGGATGGACATGGCTGTGATGAATACTTATTTTAGCAAGAGGGAGGAGCATAGGGTGACATACAAGAGTGGAGGAAGATTCACACAGGTGGATTATATCTTATGTAGAAGGGCCAGTATGTAGGAGATTGGCAGGGGAAAGTGTAGTTAGGCAGCATAGGATGGTGGTTTGTAGGATGACATTGGTGATCAAGAAGAGGAGGAGTGTGAGGGCAGCACCAAGGATCAAATGGTGGAAATTGAAAAAGGGTAATAGTAAGGTGGAGTTCAGGGAAGAGATAAGACAGGCACTGGGTGGCAGTGAAGAATTATCGAATAGCTGGGTAACTAAAGCAGGGCTAGTAAGAGAGATGGCTAGAAAGGTGCTTGGTGTGACATCTAGAAAGAGGAAGGAGGGCAAGGAGACCTGGTGGTGGAATGAAGAAGTACAGGAGAGTATACAGAGAAAGAGGTTGGCGAAGAAGTGGGATTGTCAGAGAGATGAAGAAAGCAGACGAGTATAAGGAGATGAGGTGCATGGCAAAGAGAGAGAAGGTTAAGGCATATGAAGAGTTGTATGAAAGGTTGGACACTAAGGAAGGAGAAAAGGACCTGTACCGATTGGCTAGACAGAGGGACAGAGCTAGTAAAGATGTGCAGCAGGTGAAGGTGATAAAGGATAATGAGGGAAATGTGCTCACAAGCGAGGAGAGTGTATTGAGCAGATGGAAAGAGTACTTTGAGGGGTTGATGAATGAAGAGAATGAGAGGGAGAAGGTTGAATGATGTGGTGATAGTGAATCAGGTAGTGCAGTGGATTAGCAAGGAAGAAGTAAGGACAGCTATGAAGAGGATGAAGAATGGAAAGGCTGTTGGTCCAGATGACATACCTGTGGAAGCATGGAGGTGTTTAGGTGAAATGGCAGTGGAGTGTAACTAGATTGTTTAATGAAATCTTGGAAAGTGAGAGGATACCTGAGGAATGGAGAAAGTGTTTTGGTACCGATTTTTAAGAATAAAGGTGATGTGCAGAGCTGTAGTAACTGCAGAGGGATTAAACTGATCAGTCACAGCATGAAGTTATGGGAATTAGTAGTGGAAGCTAGGTTAAGAAGGGGGTGATGATTACTGATCAGCAGTATGGTTTCATGCCAGGAAAGAGCACTACAGATGCGATGTTTGCTCTGAGAGTGTTAATGGAGAAGTACAGAGAAGGTCAGAAGGAGTTGCATTGTGTCTTTGTGGACTTGGAAAAAGCATATGACAGGTGACAGGGTGCCTAGAGAGGAGTTGCGGTATTGTATGAGGAAGTCGGGAGTGTCAGAGAAGTATGTAAGAGTGGTACAGGCTATGTACGAGGGTAGTGTGACAGCGGTGAGGTCTGCGGTGGGAGTGACGGATGCATTTAAGGTGGAGGTGGGAATACATCAAAGATCAGCTCTGAGCCCTTTCTTATTTGCAATGGTGATGGACAGGTTGACAGACGAGATCAGGCGGGAGTCCCCTTGGACTATGATGTTTGCAGATGACATTGTGATCTGTAGTGAGAGTAGAGAACAGGTGGGGGATACCCTGGAGAGGTGGAGATATGCTCTAGAGAGAAGAGGAGTGAAGGTCAGCAGGACTAAGAATATGTGTGTGAATGAGAGGGAGGATAGAGGAATGGTGAAGATGCAGGGAGTAGAGGAGGCAAAGGTTGATGAGTTTAAATACCTGGGATCAACAGTTCAGAGTAATGGTGAGTGAGGAAGAGAGGTGAAGAAGAGAGTACAAAGAAGAGAGTACAGGCAGGATGGAGTGGGCAGAGAAGAGTGTCAGGAGTGATTTGTGACAGACTAGTACCCGTAAGAGTGAAAGGGAAGGTCTACAAGAGGGTAGTGAGGCCAGCTATGTTATATGGGTTGGAGACAGTGGCATTGACAAAAAGGCAGTAGTCAGAGCTTGACGTGGCAGAGTTGAAGATGTTAAGATTTTCATTGGGTGTGATGAGGATGGACAGGATTAGGAATAAGTATATTAGAGGGTCAGCCCAGGTTGGAAGGTTTGGAGACAAGGCCAGAGAGGCAAGATTACATTGGTTTGGACATGTGCTGAGGAGGGATGCAGAGTATATTGGGAAAAAGATGCGAAGGATGAAGCTGCCAGGTAACGGGAAAAGAGGAAGGCCTAAGATAAGGTTTATGGATGTGATGAGAGAGGACATGCATGTGGTTGGTGTGACAGAGCAAGATGCAGAAGACAGGAAGAAATGGAAACAGTTGATCCGCTGTGGTGACCCCTAACGGGAGCAGCCGAAAGAAGAAGAGTTAGAAGCAAATTAAGCATATATGTAGTTCTATGTGTATGATGTCGTGCGTTTTCACATTCTGCATTTTTAATAATGTTTGTTTTTTAATATA
Organism: Protopterus annectens; assembly: GCF_019279795.1. NCBI lineage: Eukaryota > Metazoa > Chordata > Ceratodontiformes > Protopteridae > Protopterus > Protopterus annectens. The sequence continues at coordinate 396,722,733 of NC_056751.1, forward strand.
TATTTTTATATACTGACTGATGTAAACCTGTCACACTTACCCTACTTTCCTCATTTTATAGGCATACAATCCCAACCTTGGAGCTGGTGGTTTTGCATATATCCCTGCAGACATTCTTATGCATATATTTTCCATTCGCCCATTAATCCTACTGACCTTGCTTCACCCTTTTTACTGTCTGTAGTGGTCGTCCTGTCCCCTGTATTAGTGCATGTCATGAATGATTTTCCTCTTGCTTCTCCCTCAGCACCATGTCCTTAAAAGAATGATTTCCTTGCAAGGTGCAGATTAGTTAACACCACTGTAACACTATTGAGTCTACACAATGTACTTCAAACCCAGGTCTCTCTTTTGGAGCTGTTCATGTTGTCAGAACTTATCCTTGAGAAATCCTAGCCTCCTTCAGTACCTGCTTGCACCTAATGACAGTTGAAGCAGCAATTTTATATAATTGCTGGGCACTTACTGTCCATCTAAATGGATTTAATCGATCCCACCAGTTTTTGGACTACATTGGTTTAAGTGATTCTTGTCCTGTGGTATGTGTGTTGAATAGATGACTGTAGAGTTGCCCTGTATTAGAATGTAGCATGCTGTAACTTCTAGATCCTGGAATGGTTAGATGTTCTTTGTGTTTCACTGTTGCAGTCATTACATTTGGATTATTTGCCTGCAGGTAGCCCTCAGCCGGCCTGAATATCAAAGTCTTGGGTCCTGCGTCGGATGCTGTCTGTTCTTACATGACATCCGGTCGCCAGGGGTATAAAACATGCAGCCGACGTCATTACATCACTCTTTCCTGCCACGTGGTGCCCGAAGCAGAAGCAGTTCGCAAGTGCTGGTCGACTGACTCCTGCAATGTTTGTTTTCGAGTTTCAGAACCAAAGTCTTCAAAAAAGCTAAGTACCCTGTTGGGGATCCTTTTTTTTGCTCTTAACCGAAGTCAGTAAAAGTTAACAATTGTATTACCTGTGGAAAGCAAATACCTCATAAAGATTTTCATTCGTACTGCATTCCTTGCCCAGACCACGACGTCCCTCGCTGTCTGTTTTATGCCTTATTCAACCCCCGGACTATTCGTCCTCGGTTTCTTTTTGCAGCAGATTATTTTGGTACTCTGTTTAACTATCCAGAAATGGCACTGGTAAGCAACCCGACTACCGACATTCCGAAAAAACGTAAAGATAAAGACAGAGACAGACCGCATAGGTCCAAAGCTGCCGATGACGCTTCCGTTAAGCTAGTCGCCAGTTTGCCGGTACTCAGCTGCTTTTGCAGCCCCTGATACCCGCTACTTCAGATTCACAGGCCTCTACTGAGACCCATTCGGAGTCCGGTTTGCCAAGAGATGCTTCTTTGTCTATGGAACCTGTGGATGTCTCTACCTTGGATGGGTCCAGAGCCACTGTGCAGGCACCAGCTTCTGAGGGTGTATTCAGGCCTACTGACTTGCATTTCAAACCAACGCCATCTTCTTCTTCTTCAAGACCTAAAATTCGACCCACGACTAGAAAACTGACGTCCAAACCACATGGTCAGGCCCATATGCCTAAAAAAACAAATAAGAATGGCTGAAAACCTTATTACTTTAATTAGGGGAAGCCAGCCTTCTCTCTCTAAGAGACCTAGAACTGATTTTCCTTCTGATTCTTCTGATCAGGTTTCTGAAATTTCTTTTTCTTGTGATCACCAGGATTTGCCTTTTTCTACGTATGAGGATTGTGATGCAGAGGACTCCATTCCTTCTGCTTCCCCTCCGGAGGACTTTTCTTTTAGTGAAACCCTACACATTCTTAGGGAGCATTTCCGTTGGGAAAGCCGGGGTTACTCTGACTCCAAAAAGAGGCTTAGGGAATTCTTACTCCTCCCTCAACACAGGCCTTTAGCTATACTTCCTGTCCTGGACATTGTAGATGATGCCTTCTTGGAGCCTAGCCTGGCCCCAGACACTTTACCTCCAACTCCCAGGAAGTCTGACAGGTATTAGAGTACCTAATTCTCACAAGTTCCTCTTCAAGAACCCTGCAGACCCATAGACCATTTCTCAAGGGCCTAAGGGCATTAAGGTTACTACTGCCAAAAACCCTACCCCCTCTGACAGAGATTCCAGGGCCTTGGACAGATGGGGCCAGAAGGTATACACTTGTGCTACTTTGGCCATTAAGGCCTTAAACGGCCAGTTTCATATGTTAAAGTATCAACAGCATGTTATGGGGCTACATAAACAGAAAATTATGTTGATTCCTGACTGTGCTGAAAATAAAGAATTCCAGAATTTAATGCATTCTGCTGAAAAAGTTGGTAAACATACTTTGCAATGTGTTTTTGACTCTCTAGAAGCATCTTGCAGGGCTGCTTTCACCGGGGTCTGTACTTAGAAGGCATGCTTGGCTTAAGGAGCAAAATCTGTCGGATCATGTTAAAGCTAAATTACTGGATGCTCCCTTAACCCAAGACCGCCTGTTTGGCAACAAAGCAAAAGTCGTCCTTAAGAAGATGGAGGAAAAAGCTAAATCTTTGCAAACGGTTAAAGATTTCCTGCAAGTACAGCCTCCTAGATTTAGTAGGCATTGGCCTTCTAAGAATTGGTCCTTTCCTGTCTCTTCCAGGCCTTCTCAGTCCAAACCCAGGAACAGCAGACCACCTAGGCTACAGTCTCAAGGTACTGACAGGCCAAAGCAGTGGGGGGCTTCCACTTCCAAAGCTGGAAGTAGTAAAGACACCCCCCTATGGAAAAATGTCACAATGACTTAACCTTAAACCTTCCAAGCCCTGCTAAACTCCCTGCTCCTTTAGGGGGAAAGATCACCCTGCATGCAAAAAAGTGGAACTCATTACCCAGGACAAATTGGTTTTAAGTATAGTTTTCCAAGGATACAGATTCCACTTCCACACCTTACCAACCCCTAACGGTTGGCCAGACCTACCCCCAAATCAGTGGGCAGAGGCTCAACAGCAGGTTATCATTCTTCTAAGTATCAGGGCTGTTCAGCATGTCCCAGCAGAAGAAAGGGGACAAGGTTTTTACTCAAGACTTTTCCTGGTACCCAGAAAATACAGCTCTTGGCGTCCCATCCTGGACCTCTCAAATCTAAACACCTTTTTGGTAATCCCAATATTCAAAATGCTAATACTTCAACAGCTGCTTCCTATGCTCGACAAAGATGCCTAGTTGGCAACATTAGACTTAAAGGAAGCTTACCTGCACATCCCAATAAGGGAATCTTGCAGGAAATACCTACGCTTCAGGGCAGGCTCCATGCACTGTCAGTTCTCTGCACTTCCCTTTGGCTTATCTACTGTGCCCAGGGTATTCACAAAGTGTCTACCTCCAGTCATTGGATTTTGCAGGCAAAGAAATATTCAAGTTAACCTATACCTGGACGATTGTCTAATTCAGGCAGAAAGCCAGGACATGCTACTAAAACATCTGGCATTTGTAAAGAAACTTCTAACCTCACTGGGGTACACCATAAAGGAAAAGAAATCTCATCTAGTATCCTGCCAACAAGTTGTATTCCTGGGAGCAAGCTTAAACACAACTTTCCCAGATGGCTTACCTCACGCCAGAGAAACAATTTTATTTGACAGCCTACTTCAAACTACTGGCCCCAAAGACCCAGCTGTCTGCAAGGAAAATCCTGCAAGCCCTGGGGTTCGTGGCCTCTTGCATTCTACTAATTCCTTATGCAAAACTGCAGCAGCCCCTGCTAAAGCAATTCCTCAGAGGGGCCAAAAATTTAAGATCACACAGGAGAGCCCCTACTCCAGCAATGGGACCTTAACTTTGTATTGGAAAAGTTCACTCTACCTCCTTTTGAGCCAGCTGCAACTGTAGTTGAAATTCCTTTCTTGGAAAACAGCCTTCCTTCTAGCCATCACTTCAGCTAGAAGAGTGTCTGAATTACAGGCCCTCATGGCAGTGGATCCCTTCATCAACTTCCATGTAGACAGGGTGTCCCTCAGGACCAATCCTTCCTTTATGCCCAAGGTGGTGTCTAGTGTGGTCCTTAATCAGACCATTAATTTGCCTACTTTTTTCCCAAATCCACAAAACAAAGGAGAATGAATACTGCACTCTTTGGACGTGCACAGACAACTTAGATTTTATTTGGACAGGACTAAGCCTTTCAGAAAATCTGAACAGCTGCTAGTTGGCTTTACTGCAGGGGCAGAGCGGAAGGCCATTTCAGAGCAAACCATTTCTAAGTGGATAGGCCATTGCATTCATTTCTGCTATTGGTACCATGGAAAACCTACCTCACAGGGGATCAGATCACATTCCACCAGGGCTGCATCTACCTCTACAGCCTTTCTAAGAGGTGTTCCTACCAGGGACATCCAAGAATATGCTACTTGGAGCTCTGTACATACCTTCACCAAGCACTACCACATGTCTATTTTTTCTAAATCCTGAGCTGGTTTTGCCACTGCAGTTTTGAAGGGCTTAATAGCTGGTCCTAATGCTCTCTAACTGCCTCCTCCCTTCCTTAGCTTTGGGAATCAACTCAAATGTAATGACTGCAACAGTGAAAAACAAAGAACATAGTACAGTTGTGTACAATTACCATAAATGTAGCTGTTCGAGTGTATTCACTGTTGCAGTCCTGGTTACCCTCCCTGGGTCACTGGTTTACTTACCCTGTATTGAGATCTGATGAAGGCGCTTACCCCTGTTTCTATGCCTGTGCTGTTTTTATGCTGTTTTATTAGTTAATAAATGTTTTTCCATGGTAGCCTTGCTCTGCTTGGTTTCAAAATATGTATTGTTGTAGGTGTGGATATCTGTCAGGCTCCCTCTGTGACCTACACTAGCAGGGTCTCTAATGGTACCTGGCTTACTGCATGACAGGGTTCGGGGGGGGAACCATACCTGCCAGAACACTGTGTATCCAGACAGGTCAAGTGAAGTGCTGTAGTATTGCAGTTGGTGGGGGATTTTTTTTGTCCTCTACCCAGCCAAGTGATGACATTGTTTTGTGTGCGTGCTTGTTGTGTCATGACATATGACTTGATGATCTGGCCACCTGGCTGCCTTGTACAGCCTCTCTAGCATCCCTACCAACCACTGCATGGCAGTCTTTCTCTGATTCTTGGCCTCTATCAGGACTCGTGAGAAAATCCTCCCAGCAAGATCTCTCTCTGCATGATAGGCACACCCATTCTTCCCATTAGTATCACCAGGTGCTGAGCTTCTAAATAAACTTGATTGTCTGTTTTTATTTGTGTATTTTATTTCTCTGCGACATTGGACTGGCTTGGGTTAGACCTACTGTTATTGACTTTTCCTGTTGCCAAGTCCAGATGTCCTGTCTTCATTACACCTGAAATAGATTGCAGTAATTCTATATTAGTGGGTAATTTTGAACCTTTATCCCACATTTAACTTTAAAGATTCCTTACAAATTATCTTTAAAAAACTGGCTTCTGTGGTATAATGACTTACTACATATGAATGTCAGTAGAAGTAATTCCAGGGAAATCTAATTGGGAAGTGGTACTTCAGCTAGTCTTTTGGGAGGATGATTGGTTAAAACTTGCATGAATATTTCTGTGTTGCATATATCTTATCATAATGCATCAGTCCTGTATAAAATTATGTATAGGTTTCAGTACTGTCCATGCAGGTTTTCACTGATGAAATATATGTTGGTTACATGTTGGTGAAATAGTTGATTTCATACATTATTAAAGGACGTGTCTACAAATGCAATCATGGTCATAAAAATAAAAAAAATGATTTTGTTTTAGCACAAGCCTGTATTCCTTTTTACAAGGTTCTTTTGCACTTTTTACTGGATATACTATTTTTGAGATACAAGTTAAAATAACTTTAATTACAATGGCAGCCAAGCATTGTGCGTCATCAGTGCTAGCCTTTCCAATATCTAAGTGGTGGACCTTCTGTTATGGATGTATTACATGCCAGGTGGCCAATGTAATATATGATAAATTAATGCAAAATAAGACTGGCACTAACATTTGCTTTGCAAGTATATTAATTTCATTTAACTTTTGGTGACGAGTTCACTGTTTTCTTTTTTCTCTTTTTGTTTCTTTTCTCTTTTAATTAACTGTTTATTTACTAAACATTCAGCAAATATCGAATGACTGTAATGCATGAAATATTCATACATTTTTTTCGTAATGATAAAAACTCATGGCCAGTGAAATGAATAAGGAATTCTTTGTCACAGCAGTCGACCTTGCTTCTAAGGATGCTCAGTGTTTCACTTTCATGCTTTAGGAATATATCATCCAAAAATGCTAAATGTTTCCTAAAATACAGTCAATGAAAGCTAAGAGTTTATTCCATTTTGGCATTTACTCAGCTGTAGGTGGGGTCAGCTTCACTTCATATGCATCATCTTTTATTTCTGTTCTTTCAGTGGAATCACTTTATACTTTGTAAAAGATACTGAACAGTGAAAGTTTTAGGTCCTAGGTTATACTGAGCAGTGGCTGGTGAGTAGAAAGTATGATGTTAATCGTGTTACCCTGCTGCAGTCATCACACTTGGGTTGTCCTGCCGTCAGGCGGTCCCGCAGTCGGCCTGAGTTCCAAAGTCTTGGTCTGGCGTCGGTTGCTGTCGCTTCTTCCCTGATGTGCCAGGGGTATATGAGACATCCAACGCCATTTTCTTCAGTCTTTCTTGCTGCGCGGTGCCCGAAGCAGAAGCAGCTCGCATGTGCCGGTCGGCCGACACCTGAGATTTTCGATTCAAATTTCAGTCCGAAGTGTTCAATAAAGCTAAGTACCCCATTGGGGAACCTTTTCTTGCCTCAGTCCGATATCAGAAAAAGTTAACAATTGCATTTCTTGTGGGAAGCAAATACCTCATAAGGACTTTCATTCTTATTGTATTCCTTGCCTAGGCCCAGATCACGACGTCACAGGTTGTCGGTTTTGTGTTATGTTTAATAAACAAACTATCAAACGCCGTTTTGACTTCGCATGACAATACTTTGGTAAGAAATTTAATTATATCATGCCGTCGGAGCAGCCGATGACAGGCATGCATAAAAAACGCATGGATAAGGACAGGCAGCCTAGGAACAAGCCAGACTCCGAGGCCTCTGCTGGGCCTGTCGCTGGTTCTCCGGTTTTCAGTGAGGTGCCTACGCAGCCCCTGACGACCGCAGAATTGGAACCCCAGACAACTGCGGATTCTCAAGCGGAGTGTACTAGGTCGATGCAGCCATCTTCATTAGGCCCTTCCGACACCGAAGCAGAAGGAGACCCCGGTGCAGTGGAAACACCTTTGGTTGCAGAAGGTGTCATCAGACCGACTACACTCACCATTACATCTTATGCTAAGCCTAAAATTCCTTTAAAACCAAAAAAGACTGTACATCAGTCTACAGTTCAAGGCCCCATGCCTAAGAAACAGATGCTTAAGATGGCTGAAGATTTGATTACCCTAATCAGGGGTTCCCATCCCCCTCCAGGTAAAAGACCAAGACAAGAGGAGGATTGTGCTTCCTCTGACCAGGTTTCAATTTCCGCAGATTCTTCTGAGGAACAGGATTACACTTTTCCCCCTTATGAAGACTCTGATGCTGAAGACTATTCCCTCAGCATCTCCCCCTGAAGACTACTCCTTTGGGGAAACTTTACATACCATGAGGGAACATTTCCACTGGGAAGGCCAGGACTACTCTGTTTCTAAGAAAAGGCTCCGAGAGTTCCTTTTACTACCCCAGCACAGACCACTTGCTATCCCTCCAGTTTTAGATATTGTGGATGATGTTTACTTGGAGTCTAGTCTAAATCCAGACTCTCTACCTCCTGCTCCAGCCAAGCCAGACAGATACTACAGAGTACCTGACTCTCACAAATTCCTTTATAAAAGCCCTGTGGCTGACCCAGAAACAATTTCCCAGGGTCCCAAGGGGGCTAAAGCTTTTATGGATAAAAATCCTGTGCCCTCTGAAAGGGATTCCAGAGCCCTAGATAGATGGGGAAAGAAAATATACACCTCAGCAACTCTGGCTATGAGAGCATTAAATTGTCATTTTCACATGCTGAAATATCAGCAATTCCTAATGTCTCAATTAAAACAAAAAATTAGCACACATTCTGAACAGTCTGAATTCAAGGAAATGCAGGATCTGTTGCATGCAGCTGAACAGGTGGGCAAACATACTTTACAATGTGGATTTGATTCATTGGAAGCTTCCTGTAGAGCAGCTGTTACTGGGTCTGTCATACGTAGACATGCTTGGTTAAAAGAACAAACCCTACCTGATCATGTTAAAGCAAAATTATTGGATGCACCTTTACAGCAGGATGTATTGTTTGGTGTCAAAGCAGAAGAGGTTTTAAAGAAAATGGAGGATAAGTCAAAGTCTATGCAGACGGTCAAGGATTTTTTTACAGGTACAACCCCCTCGTTTCAACAGAAATTGGCCAACAAAAAACTGGGCCTTTCCAGCTTCTGACAGATCACAGAGGGGCAAATACAGACGCCCAAGGGGCAGAGGTCAGTCACAAGGCCCTTACAAACCTCGCCAATGGGGTACTTCTACCCAGAAAGGAGGAGAAGACAGGCCCCAAGCTAGCAGAAGACAAACACAGTGACTCAGTCCTCAAACTACCAAGAAAATCTCTCCTGGGACCTCCCTTGGGAGGAAAATTAGCATTTTTTGCAGAAAACTGGCACATCATCACAAAAGACAAATGGGTCCTAAACATTGTCTCACAAGGATACAGATTCCACTTTCATACCTTGCCAAGGATAAAAGGAATGCCAAACCTGCCACCAAATCAATGGGCAGAGGCACAAAAACAAATGACAACTCTCATGGACATGAGAGCCATTCAACAGGTACCTACACAGGAGCAAGGACAAGGATTTTTACTCAAGACTCTTTCTAGTCCCAAGAAAAGACAAAGCATGGAGACCCATTCTGGATCTTTCAATTCTGAACACCTATCTGCAAGTACCAAAATTCAAGATGCTAACACTACAGCAGCTTCTTCCCATGCTGGGCAAGAATGCTTGGCTGGTAATGTTGGACCTCAAGGAGGCATACCTGCATGTCCCTATCAGACAAAATTGCAGAAGATACCTCCGCTTCATTGCAGGTTCGACGCATTATCAATTCTCTGCACTGCCCTTTGGCTTATCTACTGCGCCCAGGGTCTTCACAAAATTCCTGGCACCAGTAATTGCATACTGCAGACAAAGAGGAATTCAAATATACCCATACCTGGACGACTGCCTTATTCAAGCAGAAAGCAAGGACATTCTTTTAAAACATCTGGCATTTATCAAACACCTTCTAAATTGCGTAGGGTACACAGTAAACGAAAATAAATCAAAACTAGTGCCCTCACAAAACATAATATTCCTGGGTGCCAGCTTGAATACAACAGCCCAGATGGCTTATCTCACGCCAGACAAGCAACAAAAGCATTTCAAAATAATGGCAACAAAGACCCAACTCCTTGCAAGAAAAATTCTGCAGGCCTTGGGATTCATGGCATCTTGCATAATACTAATACCATTTGCAAAACTGCATATGAGGAAATTACAATGGTACCTGAAAAGCGTATGGACTCTGCACAGCCACAGCTTGGAAACAATGATACCACTCATTCCCTGCCTTCAACAGGAGTTTCTGTGGTGGGCACAGGCATGTCACCTCAACAAGGGTCAGCCTTTCACCTTACCCACAGCCAGGCAAATTATGACAACAGTTGCATCAGACTATGCCTGGGGAGCACACATGGCAGGACAGTGCATTCAGGACAAATGGACTACAGGTCTAAGGCAGCTGCATATCAATCAAAAAGAAATGCTAGCAGTACAGAATGCCCTAACAGCTTTCAAGGACCTCTTACAACCAGGACAACTAATAATAAAGACGGACAATACCACAGTAATGTGGTACATAAACAAGCAAGGGGGCACACATTCCTACCCTCTGTGCAGGCAAGCAATGACCTTGTGGAACACAGCACTGTCTTACCAGGTTCAATTACAAGCACAATTCCTGCCAGGAAAGAAAAACACATTGGCAGACGACCTAAGCAGAAACATCATGGATCCACACGAGTAGAAACTAGATCCACAAGTATTTGCAATGATAGCTCAAAAATGGGGACTCCCAGACATAGATCTGTTTGCCAGCCCCCAAAACTACCAACTTCAAAAATTTTGCACAAGGACATTCCATCCACAAGCTTGGAAAGTGGACGCCCTCTCATTCAGTTGGAAAACATTAACAGTGTATGCCTTTCCTCCACTGCCTCTTCTAGCAAATGTACTGCTGAAAGTCAGATTAGAGAGGCCACAAATGATACTCATTGCACCAGACTGGCCAAGCCAGCATTGGTATCCAATTCTAAGGAACATGGCCCATGGCCCACCATGGATTTTACCACAGATTCCTCACCTGCTCACCCAGCGAGACTATCAGATTCTACACAGTCAGCGCAATACTTTAAACCTGGCTGCATGGCAAATTACCTAAACAACCAGCCAACACCTTTATCCAAAGCTGTTATGGATGCCATTCTGGAGGCCAGGAGGCCCAGCACCAGGAAAACCTATTCAGACAAATGGAAAAGATTTTGCGCCTGGAAGCAGGCTAAAGGCCAAAATCCCCTTGATCCAAACATTCCTCAGATTCTACAATATTTAACTGAGATGTTGCACAAAGGACTTTCCTTTTCATCTATTAAGATCCACGCCTCAGCAATTTCAGCTCATTACAACACGGATCCTCCTTTATTCTCACATCCACTCCTAAGACAGTACCTCAGAGGGGCTAAGAACATAAGACCGCCCAGGACAGCACCAACACCTACTTGGGATCTCAACTTTGTTCTGGAAAAGGTTACACTGCCGCCCTTTGAACCAGCTTTTTCAGCTGATTTAAAATTTCTTTCATGGAAAGCTGCCCTGCTACTAGCAATAACCTCAGCTAGAAGAGTCTCAGAGCTACAGGCACTAATGGCAGTGGAGCCTTTCCTCATTTTTCATCAAGACAGAGTCTCTCTATGGACTAACCCTTCTTTTATGCCAAAGGTGGTATCCAGTGTGGCCCTAAACCAAACCATTCATTTGCCTACCTTTTTCCCAAATCCCCAGAACAAAGGAGAAAGACTCCTGCACTCTTTGGACATTCACAGGCAATTACTTTACTACTTGGATAAAACTAAGGCTTTCAGAAAATCTGAACAGCTCTTTGTAGCCTATGCTGCAGGATCACAAGGAAAAGCTATCTCAAAACAGACCATGCCTAAATGGATAGGGCATTGCATACGATGTCCTTCATGGATGCATCTGCAGTCATAACAAGTGGGTTGTCCTGTCGTCAGGCAGCCCTGCAGTCGGCCGGATTCCAAAGTCCGGGTCCGGCTTCGGCTGATGTCGCACTCCTCCCGACGTCATCTCTGTTGGTCTTCGGGTATAAAAGCATCAGCCGACGCCATTTTCCTCAGTCTTTCTTGCCGCGTGGCGCCCGAAGCAGAAGCTGTTCGCAAGTGCCGGTCAGTCGGATCCAGAGATTACTTCTACCGAATACTACTTCGAAGACTTCTAAAGCTAAGTACCCCGTTGGGGACTCTTTCTTGCCTCAGCCGATGTCAGAAAAAGTTAACAATTGTTTAACCTGTGGGAAACAAATACCTCATAAAGATTTCCACTCATACTGTCTGCCTTGTTTAGGCCCAGCCCACGTAGCAGCCTGTTCGCCTGTGCTTCTTTAACCGATGAACGCTTAGGCGTCGGTCGGAGTTTGCAGAACAGTTTTGGTACTGATTTTGCGTACATTATGCCGTCGGATCCTCCGACTACCCCAAAACGCAAAGATAAAGACCGACACTCATGTCCGCGGTTTCGGCCGAAACCACGGTAAAGCAAACCATGAGTGTCTCGGTTTCGGCGAAACCGAAAACTGCTCAAAGTACAGCTGAACCTATTCTAACAACTGAGGCCCCTGCTACAACTCTTGAATCGACCTCAGAAATTTTACCCACTACGGTGGTTGACTTATCAGACACATCCCCTTGGATGTCTCTACCCCAGCACGTGGTGCTGCTAGGCCTCCAGCTGCCATGTCCATTAAGGCCTTCGCCAGGGCTAAAGCAGCCAAGACTACTAAATCAGTGCCTGTTAAACCCCCACATCCAGGCCCTCTTCTAGTTCTCAAATGCTTTCTTTGGCAGAAGATTTAATTTCCTTAATTAGAGGATCTCAACCTCACCCAGACAGGGCCTCTCAGCCCCCTGAGAAGAGACCTAGGGCAGAGCCCCCTGAGCCAGTTTCTACTGATGATTCTGCTGATGAATCAGACATAACTGATCAGCCTGAGGCTCCTTCTCCAATTTTGAAGATTCGATGCTGAAGAATCCATTCCAGCTGCTTCCCACCAGAAGAATTCTCCTTTGGGGAAACCTTGCATGCCATGCGAGAACAGTTCCAATGGCAGCAACAGGATTTTTCAGACTCCAGAAAAGACTTAGGACCTTTCTGCACCTCCCACAGCACAGGCCCTTAGCTATACCTCCTGTTCTCTCTGTGGTGGATGATGCTTTCAATGATGTTTGCTCCGCTCCAGATTCTTTACCCCCAGCCCCTGCCAAACCAGACAGATTTTACAGGGTGCCAGATACTCATCACCACCTTTACAAGGCCCCACTTGCAGACCCAGAAACTATATCCCAGGGTCCCAAGGCAGTAGCCGCGACCACAGCTAAAAACCCTATTCCTTCTGAAAGGGAAGCAAGGTCACTAGACAGATGAGGTAAAAAGGTCTACACCTCAGCTACTCTCTCAGCTAGAGCTTTAAACTGTCAGTTTCACATGATACAATACCAAGAGTTTATGCTTGATCAGTTAACTAAAAAACTAACCACTGATGAATCTCTTGATAAGAAATATGTATTAGAGATGGTAAATAACATACAGCAGGTTAGCAACCATTCCTTAAAATGTGGCTATGATGCACTGGAGGCTTCATTTAGATCAGCCATGACAGGCACAGTGATAAGAAGGCATGCATGGCTAAAGGAACAAGCTTTACCGGATCATGTTAAAGCTAAGTTGCTAGATGCTCCTATGGACAAGACAAGTCTGTTTGGTACACCTGCCCAGCAGGTTATGAAGAAAATGGAAGAAAAGGCAAAATCTGTTCAAACTGTTAAAGATTTCTTGCAGGTTCAACCCCCAAGGTTTAGCAGGAACTGGCCTGCCAAGAATTGGTCCTTTCCTGACTCCACAAAATTTCAAAGGGGTAGAAATAGACGTTCCAGAGGCAGAAACCAATCCAGAGGAGGTGCCTACAGAGGACGACAGTGGCAAGGTAACAACAGAGGCACAGACACAGCCACTGCCCCTACATCAGCACAACCGCAGTGACTTAATCCTAAATCCGCCTACCAGGGAACAAATAGCAGCCCCTCTAGGCGGAAAGTTAACCTTATTTTCAAAGAACTGGCACTACATAACAAAAGACAAGTGGATTTTACAAACCATAGATCAAGGTTACCGGTTTCACTTCCACACTTTACCAGTCAAAAGAGGAATGCCAAATCTACCTCCAAATCAAAAAACAGAGGCTCTACGGCAGATAATGGAGTTAGCAAACATGAGAGCTGTGGAAAGAGTGCCAACAGCAGAACAAGGAAAGGGGTTCTACTCCAGACTATTCCTAGTTCCAAGAAAGGAAAAAAGTTGGAGACCAATTCTCGACCTGTCCACCTTAAATACATACATCATTGTCCCAAAATTCAAAATGCAGACCCTACAGCAACTTCTTCCCATGCTGGGCAAGGAGTCTTGGCTGGTAACTCTAGATCTCAAGGAGGCATACCTGCACGTCCCCATTCGACCAATCTGCAGAAGATACCTCAGATTTCTTGCAGGATCAGAGCACTATCAATTCTCAGCATTGCCCTTTGGCTTATCTACTGCGCCCAGAGTATTCACAAAATGCCTGGCATCAGTAATCGCCCATGGCAGACTACAGGGAATTCAAATTTACCCATACCTGGACGACTGCCTGCTACAAGGGGACAACAAAAGCAAGCTGACAACAGATTTACAAAGGGTCATTTACTTGCTACAAGGACTGGGATACACAGTCAATTTACAAAAGTCAAGACTGATACCATCCCAAACAAGGACTTTCTTGGGCTGAATTGGACACAGTACAACAAATGGCATTCCTGACTACAGAAAAACAAAAGAACTTCCTCTTTACTTCTTGGCACTAACAAAACTGAACAAGTTAACAGCAAGAAAAGTTCTACAGGCCTTGGGCTTCATGGCATCATGCATAATCTTGGTCCCATTTGCCAGACTACATATGAGGAAACTACAGTGGTACCTAAAGAATTTATGGTCCCAACACAGACACAGTCTAGAAACAGAAATCCCACTAATTCCATGCTTAAAACAGGAGTTCCTATGGTGGGCTCAGGCATGCCAGTCAAACCCAGGCCTACCCTTTCGCAGATGTCAACCAAGCCAGACCATCACAACAGACGCTTCAGACCTAGGATGGGGCCCACATGCTGGACAAATGCGTGCAAGGATTGTGGACACAGGATCAACTTCACCTGCACATCAATCTAAAAGAAATGCTGGCAGTAAAAATGGCAATCCAAAAGTTCAAACCATTTCTCAAAGAGGGCCAGTTGATGATAAGGACAGACAACACCACAGTCATGTGGTACATCAACAAACAGGGAGGCACTCATTCATACCCCCTATGCAGAATGACCTTGGAGCTGTGGACCCTGGCACTCAGCTACAACATTCAGTTACAGGCAATATTTGTACCAGGGAAAGACAATACTCTGGCAGACATATTAAGCAGAACCACTTCGATGCCCACGAATGGAAGCTGCACCGGACATCTTCAAGACCATCTCAAGAAATGGGGAATGCCACAGATAGACCTATTTGCATCACCTCTCAATTACCAGCTCAAAAATTCTGCACAAGGACATTCCACCCACTAGCATGGAAAGTGGACTCACTCTCCTTCAACTGGAAAGGCCTAACAGCATATGCATTCCCACCTCTTCCTTTGATACACAAGGTACTGCTAAAAATAAGGGAAGAACGTCCAAGGATAATCCTGATAGCTCCAAACTGGCCAAGACAACACTGGTACCCACTACTGAAGAGCATGTCTCGGAACAATATGTGGCCAATACCACTGATGCCTTTGATGTTAACTCAGAACAACTACAGCATCATACATCCAAACCTAAAAACGCTGCAACTGACTGCATGGAACATCACATAGCAGCAGCTAATCCAGAACTTTCCCAAAGAGTTAAGGACATTATTCTTGAAGCACGCAGACCTTCAACAAGAAGGAACTATGCTGGTAAATGGAAAAGGTTTGTCATTTGGAGTACGGAAAGAGGAAAAGATGTGTCAAACATAGATATGCCTAACATTCTGGAGTATCTGGCCGAACTTCTTCATTCAGGCCTGTCCTACTCCTCCATCAAGATACATGCATCAGCTATTTCAGCAGAATACAGCTTTGATCCACCTGTTTTTCGCACCCTTTGCTCAGGCAGTTCCTCAGAGGAATCAAGAATGTAAAACCTCCAAGGAAACCACCATTACCAGCTTGGGATTTAAACTTTGTGCTAGAAAAGTTGACACTATCACCCTTTGAACCAGCAGCAACAGCAGACCTACAACACCTGTCATGGAAAACTGCTTTCCTACTGGCAATTACTTCAGCAAGGAGGGTTTCAGAACTACAGGCCTTAATGGCAGTGCAACCCTTCCTAATCTTCCACCAAGATAGAGTGTCCTTGAGGACTAATCCTACATTTATGCCCAAGGTGGTATCCAGAGTGTCTTTAAACCAGGCAATCCACCTACCTACCTTCTTTCCCAACCCACAAAACAGAGGGAAAGAATACTGCATACCTTGGATGTACATAGACAGCTACGCTACTACTTGGACAGAACAAAAATAGCAGAAAGACTGACCAACTCTTTGTAGCCTATGCAACAGGAAGGGAAGGAAAAGCTATTTCCAAACAGACAATCTCCAAATGGATAGGAAATTGCATACGATACTGTTACTCCTTCCATGGAAAACCAATTCCACAGAACATAAGACCTCATTCTACAAGGGCAACAGCCACTACCACAGCCTTCTTACGAGGAGTGGCAACCAAAGACATTATTGAGGCGGCTACTTGGACCTCCGTGCATACATTTGCCAAGCATTATAATTTGCCTCTTTATTCCAGATCCCGAGCAGGGTTTGCCACTGCTGTACTGCAAGGGATCCTAAACACACCATAATCTACTTCTTTCCTCCTCCCCTAGTTGGCTATGGTATTCTACCCACTTGTTATGACTGCAGATGCATCCATGAAGGACATAGTACAGTTTTGTACCTACCATAAATGTAGATGTCCGAACTGGATAGCATCTGCAGTCAGGATTACCCTCCCTCCTTCCCCTCTGTGGTACTCCTAGGGTGTTTACCCTCCTAATAGCTAGCTTTTGGGGGGGGGAGTCTTTTATGGTGTATTTGTTTGTACATATATGCTTATTGCTGTGTTTACCTCTATCTATTTGGAAACATTGGCATCTATCCAAATTTTTAGCCTGCAAGAGGGCTACTGGCATCTGGGGCAAGAAACACTGAGGAAAATGGCGTCGGCTGATGCTTTTATACCCGAAGACCAACAGAGATGACGTCGGGAGGAGTGCGACATCAGCCGAAGCCGGACCCGGACTTTGGAATCCGGCCGACTGCAGGGCTGCCTGACGACAGGACAACCCACTTGTTATGACTGCAGATTCTATCCAGTTCGGACATCTACATTTATGGTAGGTACAAAACTGTACTTTTCTGCTACACGCATCATGGGAAACTGGTACCTGCTAACATTAGGTCCCACTCCACCAGGGCTACAGCTACATCAGCAGCCTTTCTCAGGGGAGTGCCAACCAAGGATATTCTGGAAGCTGCAACTTGGAGTTCAGTGCACGCCTTCACCAAACACTATCACTTACCTCTATATTCTAAGACTAGAGCTGGTTTTGCCACTGCAGTTTTGCAGGGCCTACTAGTTTCTTCTAACCCTGTTTAACTCCACCACCCATCCTTAGCTTTGGGGTTCAACCCAAGTGTGATGACTGCAGCAGGGTAACACGATGGACATAGTACAGTTTTGTACCTACCATAAATGTAGACGTTAGAGTGTTCACCCTGCTGCAGTCCAGGTTACCCTCCCTCCATCCCTTCTGAACTAGCTGAACTTATCTATACTTGCCTTCCTATTGGGGGCACCTGACATCTGGGGCAAGAAAAACTGAAGAAAATGGCATTGGGTGCCTCTTATATACCCCTGGTGCACTGACGTCAGGGAAGAAGCGACAGCAACCGACGCCGGACCAAGACTTTGGAACTTAGGCCGACTGCGGGACCGCCTGACGGCAGGATAACCCAAGTGTGATGACTGCAGCAGGGTGAACACTCTAACATCTACATTTATGGTAGGTACAAAACTGTAATTTAGTTGTTCAAAGACATTTTGCTCTAAAGTAGTTTTAAGTCATTATTGTCAAAGTTGATGTTTACAAATGCTAGTTAATGAAATTGTTTAATAGAATATCACTACTTCCACATTTCGACAATCCAGCGATTTTAGGGTTAGATTTGTGTGATGTGTTGTATGTTGGCTTTCATAGGAGGTAGGCTGGACTTTTTCTCATGGAATAACTAGTTTAAATTATTTTTAAGATTGTGTTTTGTGCATTTTTCAGCATTTTATGTTTCCATGATTTGTTGATTTTTGACTGTGTGGACTCCAGTATGCAGTCTTCTGGTATTGTCTTTGAAGGAGTAACTTAGACCCCTAGAAAAGGTGCCCATTTCTTACAATGGTGAATGTTTGCAAACATCACCATTTTCTAGGGTGACTTCTGTTGAGTTCAGTATGATGAAACTTGGAAGGTATGGTGTTAGGGTGGATAATGAAGAAGGTTTGATGATAGGGTAGATAACGAGTGATGATCTTCGTGTTTCACTGTTGCAGTCATCACACCTGGGTTATCTGCCTGCAGGTAGCCCTCAGTCGGCCTGAATACCAGAGTCTTGGGATTTCTGCGTCGGATGCTGTCGCCTCTTCCATGAAGTCCAGTCTTAAAGGGGTATAAAACATGCAGTCGACACGGTTACATCAGTCTTTCTTTCAGAGAAGGAGCCCGAAGCAGCAGCAGTTCGCAAGTGCTGGTCGGCCACTACCTGAAATTTTCGTTTTGTGAATTTCAGGCCTGAAGTCTTCTAAAGCTAAGTACCCCGTTGGGGATTCTTTTTTCTTGCTCTAACCAATGTCAGAAAAAATTAACAATTGTCTTGCCTGTGGAAAGCAAATACCTCACAGAGATTTTAATTTTTACTGGGTCGCCTGTTTAGCCCCAGACCTCGATGTCCCTAGCTGTCGGTTTTGTGCCTTGTTTAACCCCCGAACCATTCGTCGTCGGGCTATTGTTGTAGCTAAATTCTTTTGCTCTCGTTCTCCGTATTTCAAAATGGCTTCGGTAAACCATCCGACTACCGATCTTCCGAAAAAGCACAAAGACAGAGACAGACTGCGTAGCTCAAAAACTGCAAATGACACTTCTGTTAAGCTTGTCACCAGTCCGCCGGTACTCAGTGAGGTTCTTTTGCAGCCCCTGATGCCCACTTATTCAGATTCGCAGGCCTCTCTGCAACCCATTCGGAGTCCGGAATGCTGCGCGATGCTTCTTCGACTATGGAACCTGTGGATGTCTCTGCTTTGGATGGATCTGGAGCCGCTGTGCAGGCACTGGCTTCTGAGGGTGTATTCTGACCTACCAATATTCATATTAAACTGACAACTTCATTTCCTACTAAAACTACTGAGTTTCTCAGGCCCAGAGTTCGCACACTGCCTAGAAAACCGATGTCCAAAGTGCATGCTCATCCTCCCATGCCACAAAAACAAATGCTTAGAATGGCTGAAGACCTTATTACTCTAATTAGGGGAAGCCAGCCTTCCCCTGCCAAAGGACAAAGAATTGGATTTCCTTCTTATTCTACAGACCAGGAGTCTGATGACTCTGACCCTTCTGATTACCAGGGCATACCCTTATCTACCTATGAGGATTCAAATGCAGAGTAATCCATTCCGTCTGCCTCCCCTCCAGAGGATTTCTCTTTTGGTGAAACCTTGCATACCTTAAGAGAGCATTTCTACTGGGAATGCCAGGACTATACTCGGTCCAAAAAGAGACTCTGGGAATTTTTAGATTTGCCTCAGCACAGGCCTCTAGCTTTACCCGCTGTCCTGGATATTGTAGACAATGTCTTCTTGGAGTCCAGTCTTACTCCTGACACCTTACCACCAGCTCCTAGAAAACCTGACCGGTACTACAGTGCACCCGATTCTCATAAATTTCTCTTTAAGAATCCTACTGCAGATCCAGAGACCATTTCCCAGGGACCTAAAAGCATTAAGGCTACTACAGCCAAAAACCCTACCCTTTCAGACAGGGATTCAAGAGCTTTAGACAGATGGGGTAAGAAGGTATATACCTCTGCAACTCTTGACATCAGGGCTTTGAATTGCCAGTTTCACATGTTGAAGTGCCAGCAACATATTCTGGAACTAATTAAAAAATGGTGTTGCTTCCAGATTGTGCAGAAAATAAAGATTTACAAGAGTTAATGCATTCTGCAAACCAAGTTAGTAAACATACTTTGCAATGTGGGTCTAATGCCTTAGAAGCATCTTGCAGGGCTGCTGTCACTGAGTCTGTAGTGAGAAGGCATGCTTGGCTAAAAGAACAAGTTTTGCCTGACCATGTCAAAGCAAAAGTACTAGATGTTCCATTAATTCAGGAGCATTTGTTTGGCACAAAAGCAGAAGAAGTTCTTAAAAAGATGGAAGAAAAAGCTAAATCTATGCAAACATTCAAAGATGTCTTCCAGGTGCAGCCACCTAGATTCAGTAGGCTTTGGCCTTCAAAAACTGGTCCTTTCCAGTCCCTCTCAGACCTTCTCAGTCTAAACCCAGGGGGAACAGACCACCAAGACTACAGTCTCAGGGTATGCAGAGATCTAAACAATGGAGTGTTTCCACCTCAAAACCAGGGAATGGTAAGCCAAACCCTTATGGAAAAAGTTCACAATGACTTTCCAGTTATGCTTCCCAGCCATGCCCAAGTACTTGTGCCCCTAGGAGGAAAACTCGCTCTTCATGCAAAAAACTGGATGTCTATTACTCAGAACCGATGGGTTCTAAACATTGTATCCCAGGGATACAGATTCTGCTTCCACTCACTGCCAGTACCAAGTGGGTTGCCAGACCTTCCTCCAAACCAGTGGGCAGAGACTCAAAAGAAAGTACTTTACCTTCTCCATATCAGGGCTGTTCAACCTGTTCCAGTAGAACAAAGGGGGTCCTATCCTGGATTTATCAATTCTCAACACCTTTCTGGTCGTCCCAAAATTCAAAATGCTTACACTGCAACAGCTTCTTCCTATGCTAGCCAAGGATGCTTAGTCACCCTAGAGTTAAAAGAAGCTTATCTGCACATCCCCATAAGGGAGTATTGCAGGAAATGTCTACATTTCAGGGCAGGCTCTATGCACTATCACTTCTGTGCACTTCCCTTTGGCTTATCTACTGCGCCCAGAGTATTCACAAAATGCCTGACTCCAGCCATTGCATACTGCAGGCAGAGAAATATTCATATCTACCCATACTTGGATGATTGCCTGATTCAGGCGGACAGTCAGGAATTGCTACTTCAGTACCTGGCATTTATAAAATGGCTTCTAACTTCACTGGGATACACCATCAATGAAAAGAAATCACAGCTGGTGCCCAGCCAACAAATTGTATTCCTGGGAGCAAGCTTGAACACAACTAACCAGATGGCATTCCTCACTCCAGAAAAGCAGATCCATCTGACAAACTATTTCAGACTAATGGCCAACAAAACCCAGCTATCTGCAAGGAAAATACTGCAAGCCCTAGGGTTCATGGCCTCATGCATTCTGCTAATTCCATATGCAAGACTGCATATGAGGAAACTTCAGTGGTACTTAAAAAGTCTCTGGTGTCAACATTCTCAGGACTTGGAAACAGTGATTCCTCTCATACCTTGTCTAAGGGCAGAGTTCCTTTGGTGGGCAGAAGCATGCAACCACAACAATGGACTTCCTTTCACTCAACCCCTTGTTGCCCAAACCCTGACAACAGACATATCAGACCATGCATGGGGGGCTCACATGGCAGGCAAATGCATTCAAGGCAAATGGAGCCCATCATTTAGATGCTAGCTGTACAGAATGCTCTGACAACCTTCACATACCTTATCCTTCCAGGACAGCTCCTGATAAAGACAGAGACAACACCACAGTTATGTGGTACATAAACAAGCAGGGCAGGACGCATTCTTACCCACTCTGCAGGTTAGCCATGACTCTGTGGAACACAGCCTTGAGCATCCAAGTGCATCTACAAGCTCAATTCCTGCCAGGCAAGCAACATTCACTGGCAGACGACTTAAGCAGAAATCTACTGGACCCTCACGAGTGGAAACTGGAACCCAACTTATTCAAACTTGTAACCCAGAGGTGGGAAACTCCGGAGGTGGACCTTTTTGCCTCCCCCCAAAACCACCAATTGAACATATTTGCTCCAGGAACCCTCACAGCAGAGCCTGAAAGGTGGATGCCCTATCCTTTACATGGGAAAACCTCTCAATTCATACCTTTCCTCCTCTGCTCCTCCTTTCAAAAGTACTACTCAAGATCAAACAGGACAGAACAAGGGCAATTACCTACTCTTATGCAGTCTGACAACAGTGCCACCCTGGCACCTACATCAGACACCTTCCCTACCGTCTCAGCAGGAGGGACAGATTTTGCATCTGCAGCTGGAAACCCTAAACCTTGCAGCCTGGCTTATCCCATGAATACAAAACCAGCATCCCTCAGCAAACAGGTGCTGGACGTCATCCTTGAGGCCAGATGGCCTAGTACTAGGAAATCCTATGCTGAAAAGTGGAAAAGATATTGTTCTTGGAGTCCGTCTCAAGGAAAGGACACAGCTGTGCCCACCTTACCTCAGATCCTTGATTACCTAGCAGAGCTGCTCCACAGAGGCCTATCCTTCTCATCCATTAAGATTCATGCCTCTGCCATCTCAGCTCAGTATAATACTGAGCCTCCTCTCTTTTCCCACCCTCTCATCAAGCAGTTCCTGAGAGGAGCTAACAATTTAAGGCCCCCTACGAGAGCTCCCACCCCAGCCTGGGAACCCTAACTTTGTACTGGAAAAGCTCAAACTTAAAATTCTTCTCTTGGAAAGCAGCCTTACTTCTAGGTATTACTTTAGCAAGAAGAGTGTCTGAGTTACAGGCACTAATGGCGGTGGAGCCCTTCATTATTTTCCATGCTGACAGGGTTTCCCTCAGGACTAACCCTTTCTTTATGCCCAAGGTGGCATCCAGTGTGTCTTTAAACCAATCCGTCCATCCATTTGCCACCCTTTTTCCCTAACCCGCAGAATAGAGGGGAAAGGGTCCTGCACTCCTTGGACTTGCACAGACAGCTCAGGTTTTACCTTGACAGGACTAAGCCTTTCAGAAAATCTGACCAACTACTAGTCAGCTTTGCTGCAGGGACAGAGGCAAGGCCATTTCAAAGCAAACCATTTCCAAATGGATAGACCACTGCATCCATTTCTGCTACAAGCACCATGGAAAACTTACCCCTCTGGGGATCAGAGCTCATTCCACTCGAGCTACTTCAACTTCTACAGCATTTCTCGGGGGGGGGGGGTCCCCATCAGGGACGTCCTGAAAGCTGCAACCTAGAGTTCTGTACACACCTTCACCAAGCATTACCACTTGCCTATTTTTTCTAAATCCAGAGCTGGATTTGCTACAGCAGTCTTACAAGGCCTACTAGCCAGCCCTAACACTTCTTGACTGCCTCCACCCTTCCTCAGCTTTGGGATTCAACCCAAGTGTGATGACTGCAACAGTAAAACACGAAGAACATAGTACAGTTGTGTACACTTACCATAAATGTAGATGTTGGAGTGTATTCACTGTTGCAGTCCTGGTTTCCCTCCCTCCAGCCCCCCTGGCTTTCTCTAACCTTTTTTCCTATTCTCTTTATGGCCATCTTTTATGGCAGGGGTATTTACTTTTTACTGGAGGTGTTCCACACCATGTAGTAGCTTCGTATTTTGGGGGCTCCTGACATCTAGGGCAAGAAAAACTGATGTAATGGCGTCGGCTGCATGTTTTATACCCCTGACGACCTGACATCCTGGAAGAGGTGACGGCATCTGAAGCAGAAATCCCAAGACTCTGGTATTTGGGCCGACTGAGGGCTACCTGCAGGCAGATAACCCAAGTGTGATGACTGCAACAGTGAATACACTCTAACCTCTACATTTATGGTAAGTGTACACAACTGTACTTTTTTTACAGTGTAGTCTTCAGAGCATTACAAGGCGTATACACCACACACTCTCATCTGTTGGTGTATTCAGTAGTTGAAGGCTACATCGTCACGTGGCAGTTGAACAGCTAATGTTTGCTGTGGCTGAAATCCATGCAGGCTTCTGTTACAAATAGTGAATGTTTGTTAATCCTGCTGCATGTCTGCCATGTGTTTGCCAGACACTGAAGTTTCAGAACTCTTGTCTCATCCATTTATGGTTTATCTTATTGGGGCAGGGTAATGGAACAGTTTTTGGGAAATTAGAAACTCCTGGTGTCACAGTTTTAAAATGCCATGAGAAGGGTAACAAAATGCTAGAGCTCTCAAAGAAACGTGTCGTATGGCCTTGAAAAATAATTCACTTTTTCATTTATAAGTTTGGATATATAAGTAGGACCGATTCTAAATGTGTGAAAGTTGAATATCCTTTGCAGTGTTCTGGAACTCCAAAATATGGTATTTAAATTGATAGAAAATGTGGAACCAGACATGACACCTCATAGTGGTCGGTACTTTAAAACTGGAGACTAAGCAGCTTAACATTGCTACCTTCTGAAGTGCTTTATAGTTAAGTTGTTTTTGTAACTTTACTATTAACTGTTGTGAATTTTCCACTGTAGTCATTCATTAATTTTTGTGACATTTCCAGTTGACATGATACTTTTTTCCTAAACTTTATTGTGTCTGAGCTGCTTGAAGATGAAGCTTACTTTTCTTTCCCCGTGCAGCACAACTTCAGTTTAGTTTCTTCTTCTTCAGCTCTTGGTATGGGGCACAGATTAACAACATATTTCCATTTAGCACCATGGACTTTTGTTATGAAACCATGACTTTCTGCTGCATAATCATTGCTTGTGGATGTGATCTGCAACTTTTAGTCTTTGGATACAATCTTGCCTTTTTTAGTGATTTGAGTCAAAAGCATATCTGTCTAACAATTGCAGCTGCACTTTTCCTTTGTGACAAATTCTTCATTAACATTTGCTTGAGATTAATCTGTTTGTTGCAGCTTTAGTAGCAAATCCTTTGTAATGTCTAAAGCATCAATGCTGTTGGATCTATACAAGGAAATATAAATGTTTCTATATTGTCTGGAAGTTTCTATAAAATTTTCATTTCGTATAACACGCATCATATTTTGAACAATATGAGGATTATTAAAATATTTGTAAAGGTGCATCGTAAACAGCTTTTGAGATGCTAACTTAGAAATTAATTTTTTGTAATACCTGGATTGCATTCAGCTCTGTGTAGCTATTTTTTGGCTTGAATTAACACCCCTGCTGCTAGAACTTTTGGCCATTTGGGAGTCAGGGTGCCAAACACTGACAGTTTCCATCCTTTTTCTGGATTTGGAACATACCCCATATGATGTATTAACAAAGCTATTTGCAAAGTAAGATGGGTTTTAGTTCACCTAGTGAATTAGTAAGTAAACTGCAAGTACCAAAAATGAAAGATGATTGTACAGTTTATTGAACCTCTTAGACAAAACACAACCTGCATATTGAGCACTTTTAAAATTAATGATAGGAGTAATACATCTCAAACTAAATGCCTTTTTGAACTTAGTATTTGGGTTAATCCGTTTGCTACATTCTGGCAGGTACTTCAGACAGTGGCTAATATGATGGTCTTACCCACTAACCGTGTGGTAAAAAGAGTACATTAAGCTGACCCATAAAAAAGTAAAAATTTGTGTTGGGGGACATATGACTTCTGTTGAGTGAGTGAGTGTTATTATATTATATTATTGACATTAGAATTTTTTTTTTATGTTTTTATTTTCTAGACAGTTTTTCATTCAGTTGTGAATGCGTTTCTCCTAGCCATGAGATAGCTGGTACTTTGACAGGGAAGTAACTGGGATTTTACATGTGATAACTTGGGGTGATGTTTCATATTTCAGAGCAATGAGTAGGATGTAAAAAGAACGCCATTAATTTCAAACCCTGTTAAGAGCTGGAATTTTCATTGTTTTGTTGCACTGCTTCACATTGGTATGCCGGAGAGTGAAAGGGCAGATGGAATATGTGAAGGTCGTGTATAAAATATAAAAAGGCTGTCTTTTAAACTTTGGGAGCTTGTATCAGTGATTTCCTCAGTTACGTGTAGGTTTTTCATCCGGCACTTGTTTACAATAACTCTTATTCAAATGCTATGTTTGAGGGGTTTCAGGTACTTTGAATTATGTTGTGATTTGTAAATCTGCATTCCAGTATGATTGTTAAAGTAGCTGATGTTCATCATGTTGCACTGTTGCAGTCATTACACTTGGGTTATCCTGCTGGCAGACTACCTGCAGTTGGCCAAAGTCTAGGTCCGGCGTCTTTTGCTGTCTCCTTCCCTGAAGTCAGTGCGCCAGGGGTATAAAAGATGTAACAGACGCCATTTTCTTAAGTCTTTCTTGCCGCGTGGTGCCCGAAACAAAAGCAGTTCGTAAGTGCCGGTTGGCCAACTCCTGAGATTTTCAAAATCGAGTTTCAGAACCGAAGTCTTCAATAAAGCTAAGTACCCCGTTGAGGAAACTTTTTCTTGCTTCAGACCGATGTCAGTAAAAGTTAACAATTGTATTTCTTGTGGGAAGCAAATACCTCGTAAGGATTTTCACTCTTACTGTATTCCTTGCCTAGGCCCTGACCACGACGTTACTAGTTGTCTGTTTTGTGCTAGATTCAACAAACGCACTATTAAGCATCGGTCTGATTTTGCTTTACATTACTTTGGCCGGAGGTTTAATTATATAATGCCGTCTAATTAACAGACGACCGGAATTCATAAAAAACACAAAGACAAGGAAAAGGACAGGCATCCGAGGTCCAAAACAGACGATGAAGCCTCTTCTAGGCCAGTCGCCGGTTCTCAGTGAGGCGCTTTCACAGCCCCTGACGCCCGCTACCTCAGAGCCACAGGCCATATCCGACTCCCACGTGGAGACACCTAGGCCTCTGGAAACTCAAGGTATTGGGCCTGCAGAAACGATTCCCTCAGATGGGTCCGGAGCCGCTGTGCAGGCATCGGCTTCTGTCGGTGTTTTCAGACCTTCACAGCTTACTATAAAGTCCTCTGCAGCAGTCAAGGCAAAGTCAAAATCACCATTAAAGACAAGAAAACAAGTACAGCATTCTACAGGACAGTCATCCATGCCAAAGAAACAGATGCTTAAAATGGCCAAAGACTTAATTACTTTGATCAGGGGTACCCATCCCCCTCCTGATAAAAGGCAAGACACTGACTATGATTCCTCTGACCAGGTTTCTATTTCCTCTGATTCTTCTTCAGCTCAGGGATATTTTCTCCATCCTTATGAGGATTCTGATGCAGAAGAATCTATACCTTCAGCCTCTCCACCTGAAGATTATTCTTTTGGGGAAACCCTGCACACCATGAGGGAGCATTTCCATTGGGAGAGCCAGGATTATTCTGAATCCAAGAAAAGGCTCAGAGACTTTCTTTTATTGCCTCAGCACAAGCCCCTGGCTATCCCCCCTGTGCTTGATATTGTTGATGATGTTTTCTCTGAATCCAGTCTTGTCTCCTGATTCTTTATCCTCTGCACCAGTCAAGCCAGACAGGTACTACAGGGTCCCTGACTCTCATAAATTTCTGTATAAAAACCCTGCTGCTGACCCAGAAACAATTTCTCAGGGTCCCAAAGGGGTTAAGGCTTCCACTGCAAAAAAAACATGTTCCCTGTGATAGAGATTCTAGAGCTCTGGATAGATGGGGGAAAAAAGTTTACACTTCTGCAACTTTGGCTGTAAGGGCTTTAAACTGCCAGTTTCACATGCTTAAATATCAGCAGTACCTCATGTCTTTATTAAAACAGAAAATGCTTACAAACTCAAAGTCCTGACAATAAGGAAATGCAGGATTTATTGCATGAACAAGTGGGAAAGCATACTCTGCGATGTGGATTTGATTCATTAGAGGCTTCTTGTAGAGCCGCAGTTACGGGCTCTGTCATTCGAAGGCATGCTTGGTTAAAAGAACAAAGTTTACCTGAACATGTTAAAGTAAAAGTATTGGATGCTCCACTACAACATGGTACTTTGTTTGGTGTTAAGGCAGAAGAAGTGTTAAAGAAAATGGAGGATAAAGCAAAATCAATGCAGACAGTGAAGGATTTCTTACAGGTTCAACCACCTAGGTTTAGCAGAAACTGGCCTTCAAAAAATTGGTCCTTTCAGGCCACAAAGAAGCAGATGCAGACGCCCAAGAGGCAGATCTCAGCCCCAAGGCTCCTACAGACCTAAACAATGGGGTGCTTCAGCCCCCAAAGGAGGAGAAGACAAATCACAACCTTATAGGAAACAGTCCCAATGACTTCCCTCTACAGATGCCAAGCACTTACCTTTTGACAGCACCTTTAGGGGGAAAGCTAGCACTTTTCTCACAAAATTGGCACATAATCACCCAGGACAAATGGGTACTGAATATTGTCTCTCAGGGTTACAGGTTCCACTTTCACACCCTTCCAAAATCAAAAGGTATGCCGGACCTGCGACAAAACCAATGGGCAGAAGCACAAAAACAAATTGCTGCTCTCATGGATATGGGAGCTATTCAAAAAGTACCACTTCAAGAACAGGGACAAGGATTTTACTCAAGACTTTTCCTGGTACCCAGAAAGGACAAAGCCTGGAGACCAATAATGGACTTGTCAATCCTAAATACTTTTCTGGATGTTCCAAAATTCAAAATGGTAACACTTCAGCAACTTCTACCCATGCTGGCCAAGAAGGCTTGGCTAGTTACCTTGGACCTGAAGGAGGCATACCTGCATGTACCAATCAGACAATCTTGCAGAAGATACCTCAGATTCATAGCTGGCTCAATGCATTACCAATTCTCTGCACTGCCCTTTGGCTTATCTACTGCGCCCAGGGTCTTCACGAAATGCCTGGCACCAGTAATTGCATTTTGCAGACAAACAGGAATTCAAATACATCCCTACTTGGACAACTGCCTTATTCAAGCAGAGAGCAAGGACATTCTACTAAAACATCTGGCGTTAGTAAAAAGATTACTAATTTGCCTAGGGTACACAGTAAACCAAAAAGAAATCAAAACTAGTGCCCTTTCAAGAGATAATATTCCTTGGTGCAAGCTTAAGTACAACTGCCCAGATGGCTTATCTCACGTCAGACAAGCAAAGGCAACTGACTCATTACTTTCAAATGATGGCAACAAAGACCCTGCCAGAAATCTTCTGCAGGTCCTGGGCTTCATGGCATCCTGCATTCTACTAATTCCATATGCAAGACTGCATATGAGGAAATTACAATGGAATCTAAAAAGTGTTTGGACTCAACATTGCCACAGCCTGGAAACAATAATAACTCTAATTCCCTCCCTACAACAGGAGTTTCGATGGTGGTCCCAGGCCTGTCACCTCAACAAGGGACAGCCTTTCACCTTGCCCACAACCAGGCAGACATTAACAATGGATGCATCGGATTATGCCTGGGGGGCACACATGGCAGGCAAATGTATTCAGGGCACGTGGCCCAAGGAACAAATGCATCTTCACATCAATCAAAAAGAGATGTTAGCTGTACAGAATGCTCTGACAGCCTTCAAGAATCTACTACATCCAGGACAACTACTAATAAAGACGGACAATACCACAGTTATGTGGTACATAAGCAAGGGGGCACACATTCATACCCCCTCTGCATGCACGCCATGACTTTGTGGAACACAGCACTGACCTACCAGGTACATCTGCAGGCACAATTCCTGCCAGGAACAAAAAACACACTAAGCAGAAATCTCATGGATCCTCACGGATGGAAACTAAATCCACAGGTGTTCAGCATGATAAGGAAATGGGGACACCCAGACATAGATCTTTTTGCCTCCCCTCACAACTGCCAACTACAGAAATTCTGCACAAGAACTTATCACTCACAAGCATGGAAAGTGGATGCTCTGTCATTCAGCTGGAAAACCCTGACAGTTTATGCCTTTCCTCCACTGCCTCTTCTTCCCAAAGTACTCCTAAAAGTCAGACAAGAGAACCCAAAAATGATCCTGATTGCCCCAGACTGGCCATGCCAGCACTGGTACCCAATCCTAAAGACCTTGTCTCAAGGCCCAGCCTGGACTTTACCTCAAATTCCTCCTCTTCTGACTCAACAAAACAATCAGATTCTGCACAGTCAACTCAGAACCTTAAATCTGGCTGCATGGCAGATAATATAGCCACTCAGACCACACCTCTCTCTAAAGCTGTTATGGATGTCATTTTAGAAGCCAGGAGGCCCAGCACTAGGAAATCTTATGCAGAAAAATGGAAGAGATAATGTGCTTGGAACCAGGCACAAGGACTCGAGCCACTTGTTCCAAATATACCTCAGATTTTACAATACCTAACTGAGATGCTGGACGAAGGCCTATCCTTCTCATCTATTAAGATCCATGCCTCTGCCATTTCTGCTCATTACAATATAGAACCTCCTATTTTTTCACATCCACTACTAAAACAGTACCTCAGAGGGGCAAAAAACATAAGACCCCCAAGGAGAGCACCAATACCTACTTGGGACCTCAATTTTGTTTTAGAAAAGCTCACACTGCCTCCTTTTGAGCCAGCCAGCACTGCTGATATAAAATTCTTATCATGGAAAACTGTTCTGCTCCTAGCAATAACTTCAGCAAGAAGAATCTCAGAGCTACAGGGATTAATGGCAGTGGAACCTTTCATCATTTTTCATCAGGACAGGGTCTCACTAAGGACAAACCCAACATTTATGCCAAAGGTGGTTTCCATTGTGGCTCTTAACCAAACCATTCATTTCCCAACTTTCTGTCCAAATCCCCAGAATAAGGGGGAAGAGACTACTGCACGCTTTGGACATGCACAGACAGCTACGATTCTACTTGGACAAAACAAAAGCTTTCAGAAAAACTGAGCAACTGTTTGTAGCTTATGCTGCAGGATCACAAGGAAAGCCCATTTCAAAGCAGACAATTTCAAAATGGATAGGACACTGCATTTGCTTCTGCTATGCACAACATGGCAAATCAGTGCCTAAGGGCATTAGACCACATTCTACCAGAGCAGCAGCCACTTCAGCAGCCTTTCTCAGAGGAGTACCAACCAAAGACATCTTAGAAGCTGCAACCTAGAGTTCAGTGCACACTTTCACCAAGCACTACCACTTACCACTTTACTCTAAATCCAGAGCAGGCTTTGCCACTGCAGTTCTGCAGGGCCTGGTAGCCTCACCTAATCCTATTTAGGACCAGCTACCCAACCTCAGCTTTGGGATTCTACCCAAGTGTAATGAGTGCAACAGTGAAACACGATGAACATAGTACAGTTTTGTACTTACCATAAATGTAGATGTTCGAGTGTATTCACTGTTGCAGTCCAGGTTACCCACCCACCATCCCCCTTTTCTTTACTTCTCAATTCTATACAACCTATATGGTGTATTTGCTTGTAGATGAAGAAAATGCTAATTTTACTACATGCATGCTTCTTGGCATACTTTTTTTACCGCCTTCCTATTTGGGGGCACCTGACATCTGAGGCAAGAAAAACTGAAGAAAATGGCATCTGTTGCATCTTTTATACCCCTGACGCACTGACGTCAGGGAAGAGGTGACAGCAACCGACGCCGGACCTAGACTTTGGAACTCTGGCCGACTGCGGGTAGCCTGCCAGCAGGATAACCCAAGTGTAATGACTGCAACAGTGAATACACTCTAACATCTACATTTATGGCAGGTACAAAACTCCACTTTCTCTGACTGACTGCATTGTAGTGTGAATTGTGCTATCTTGTTTCTTTTTGTTTTGTGGATGATATGCCCATATAGCGCAAGTATATAGTGCACATGTATGTAAATTGCTCATTCCATCTCTCTCATTCTGTTTTCATTGCTTTGTATAGGTACATAACTGCATATCTATATACTCGTATTGGGACTCCTTTTCAGTTAATAGGCATTTGATACATCAGAGTATGTCTGTTAAACAACACTTGAAATGTTCATGGAGTGCACATTGTTTGCTAGAACTTGTGTGTAGCATCTGGGTAGCTGGCAGAAAGTATAAACTTCTGATGGAAAGATCTCAGAGGTAAAATATGTAGAGGAAATAAAAGCATGCAACCTAGACTGTTATCTTTTGTTTTTAGAACTTGGATGCTTTTAATATTTGACAGGTCATCACTGTCTAGAGGCTGAGAGAGGAGGCACCATTTTTTTCACAAACGTGGAGTCGTTTGACTTTTCATTTACACATTCTCCTGATTGCTAACAAGTTTCTGTCTGACTCAAATGTGGGATTGATCCTTAGAAATTGAAAATATTGATTTAACCCTCAGTCTGATTTGTACTCTAGGCACCTGCCAGCACAGTCTTTACACGTTACAATTGCTTGGCTGTAATTCCTCAGGGGACAACTAATAACTACTGCATTTGTCTTTTCATCATCTGAAATTATGCTAGCAGTTGTCCGAGTCGATGCTGATTCATTTGATATAGTTCTCTTGCAAAATGTATTGCAATCGAATGGACTCGCTCACCAGTAATATGTGTGATGACATAGTTAGTTGTCCCAGATTGACAGAGTGATTTAAGCTTTTGCGGATGGTATTAATTGGTCCCTGGTGACCAGATGGGAATCGACCAGGCTGACTTTGCTACATTAGTGTCTCATCAGGTCTGGGCAGAGCTAAAATGAGGTAAATACAATTCAGTCTGTAAGCTACAGCTTTAATCGTGCCAAATTGTGATGACAGTGTGCATAAATCTTCACCTGCCAGTAGATGAACTGTATGGTACCTAATTAACAGGACATGCAAGAAAACTGTGATTTTTTTTTTTTTTTTTTTTTTTTTTTTTAAAGCCAAGTATGTACATTCTATTCTTTGTCTTCGAATTGTTACATATTGTGGACTTTCTCAGACTTTAAGGTCTTCTGGGTTTATGCATCAGTGGAGAGTTGCAATAAAGCCAGTAGTCACTGAAGTCTTTTTTTTTTGTATAAATTTGGCACTTTAGTGTGTACTAGCATACATTTGTTTACTGTTCATATTCCTTCCCTTCTCGCGCATTTTAAAAGTGATTTACAAATTTCATTTTCTTTCAGGCTCTTTCCCTTGTCAAATCATTTCTTTTGCCTGTACTGGTTTGTTTGTAGCATTTCCTGCTTGCAGGAACAATGTTTCATAAATACATTTTGCCTTACCAGAGAGTATATTACGTCGACATTTTCCTGCTGGTTTCATAACGCACTTGGGACAGCAGCAGCATTTCTGGAACAGCAGCAATTTAAGAAGGTTTGCTATCTAGCTGAATTAAATCTAACAATGGCTGAAAGTAAAATTTCATATTTTGTCTGCTTGCATTTTTTTAATTTAAAGAACATCTGTTTACATTTGCTAACAGCTCTGATTAGTGCTGAAAACCATTGGACTCTGCTGTAGTATTGAATACAGTCTAAACTTGTTGTTGTTCTCTCTTCTCTTGCTTTATGCTTCAGAATTTAGCTTCTTTTGAGAAATAAGTCACTGTACATTTTGTTGTTGATTCTCGCTGCCCTTTGTACTGTGTGACAAACCTGTTCCTTGCACTCTTGACTTCTGTACGTGCCAATTGTCTGACTGTAGCTGAGTTGTTACTTGCCCCATTTGCTACAGTTCTTCATTGAGTTGTACTCATTCCTGTTTGGCCTCTATCCGTGTGTGTCTGTTATGGTATCATGATGTATATTAAGTCATATTTAACATTAATCATTTTTATAATATTTTGAATTATTTTATTTCTGTTATACCTACAGTCCTTTGCATTTTTTAACATTTTAACACATATGAACAAATATTTTTCGTTAAGATTTGGTGGCCAGCATATTGACAAGTATAGCAAGTGAAATGAAAACATGTTACCTGATTGGAAAAGCAGCCTTAACTTTTTGTATGACAGGGAATTGCAGAGTAACAAGGCACACGTGATGCCATTTACTGAGATGGCAAATTAATATAATGTAATGGTGGAGACGGAACTTGGAGAAGTGATGGGGTAGTGTAGAATCTGTGGATCTGTCGACATTAAGTCTTACACAGTTATGGGGAAGATCATCTTGCAGGGTTATATGGGACTGAACTTGTTTCCTGATGAAATCCAGTTGTTGGAGAGTGGTGGTGGAAAATAGTAAAAAAAAAAAAAAAAAAAAAAAATTAATTGGTGTCAGGTAGGGGGCAGGGCATTGTTTTTTTTTTTTCTAGGTAATTTTGCCCTGTGTCTTTAACTGTTATCATCCCCTCCAGTCAGACATGTCCTATTCTTTCCCCTCCCCAGAAATTTACCTAGGATTCTGGGAAAGAACTGTTTGAAGGGGCCATCATATATGCAAACATGAGGATGCTTGCTGTCCTTACCAGCATCCCAGCTGTGAGGATGTATGTTACAGCCTAACCCCATTCCCTGACCTGATGGGGGCAAGAGATCCATGTCTCTGCAGAGGCTTGCATTGCCCACCTCACATGAGCACAGTTTCCTGCACACCCACCCTGAATTAGCTTCTACATGTTGGTGTCTTGGTGAGTCTAATGCCTGTTACCAGGCCTCACTTTAGTACCACCTGGTATGCATTGCAAGGGGACCATTGATGTAAATGGCTGGCTTAAGTGGAGTTTGAAGGGTAAAACTCCTGAAGATAAGACAGCTGAATTGATTGTAATGGAGTGCCAGAGGGAGCAGGCAGCACTGAAAATAATAATGGTAATGACTGTTAGGATAAAAGTGGGAGGATGGAAATTCCGAAAAAGTTAAGAAGGGAGGAACCTAGGGCAGGTTACTAGTGCAATGATGAAAACCAGAAGTAATGGAAAGTGGTCATTACAGAAGGTCAAATTTGAAAGGTATAAGGGACAGAGGGAGTGTATATTGATTGGCAGATGTGTACTATATACTAGGAGTGCAAGGACGAGTTCTGTATAGGGAATTTGCATCGACTCAGACTCGTACCTCTCAGCTGCTATGATTTAAGCATAGTACTGTGATTTTGACTCTGAGATTTAGCCTTGTTCGTCATAGGTCAAACTTTAAATTTTAAAATAAACAAACTAAACCTATACAAAGTTCCCCTTCCACTAACTGTATAGGATCGAGTATATTAAGATTTTCTATTGTGAAAAATAAGAAAATGCTCCTTTTTCCAACCCTCTGCTACAGTTTTTAAAGGCCAGTGCTATGATCATTAATGATGAGAGGTTGAGAGATTGAGAGATAGGCTCAGACTGGAAGAGCAAATCAGGTCCTGTTGAAAGTGGTGAGCAAACATTGGAGTAATCTGCATCTGATTGCTCGTGTGGCAACAAATGATCCCTGTCCTAGAGAAGATGAGGATGCATAGCAGAGATCAGTGAAGTTGAGAAGTTTGCAGAGTGATAGGTAACACACTATTTTTTAAAGTGTCACTAGTCACATGCAGTTGGTACAAAGAAGGATATTCAGATTTCAGTCAATGATTGAGGAACTGAGAGAAATACTTGGGGATCAGAAAGTGTGTGCGCTCCGGATCATGTGCATCTAAATCTGGTTAGGGGAGAAATCCTCCGAGATGGATTACAGAACATTTATTAAAATAGCAGTTCTTTTAAACTGAAATGGGTATAGTTAGGAGAGGAATCCTGTTATGTGAATAGAGTGACCACAGTGGAAAGGAAGGCTAGCTAAGTGAGCAGCAGTGAAGGGGACAGAGGTTGAAGTGGTGGCAGAATGACAGTATTTTATATTAGTAAAACATATTAAAATTATTTGTATACTGTATTAGCAGAATGGTGCATATGTGTTAAATTATAATAAAATGTGTGTAATAAAAAGTCTTACACCTTGTGTTATAATAGCTGGATTCTGGATAAACGGAAGGAACAAAGATAAGGGTTGGCAGCATTTGCTCAGGATCGGACAGCATTTATTTTGGAAGAGGTTAAGGATGTTGAAGAAAATTGATGGACTTGAATGTATGCAGACAATCTCTAATGAAGTAGTTCTGTAGAAAAAAATGGAAATATAGGTACCAAGATCCATGGCTGGTTTTAAGGTGAGATTAGTAGATGGAGAAAAAAAAAAAACAACTTATGGGAGGACCTTTCTTTATGTGTTAAACTGAAGATGCCTGCATGCAGGATTAAAGTAGGGGAAGGAACTAGAAGAAGCTGGATTCTTGCAGAGAGTGAAGTCCACAACCTGCATGACAAATATCCTAAGCCTAGACTTAACCTCTTCAAGCAGAATGTCAGCTGTTGAGCTGAACAAGCCACTGCTTTGTAATAGCAAAACCACAGCATGATTTGCCTTCCTTGGAATGGGTTTGAGCAAAATTCCAAATTACATCAGGCAGAGCCCCTCACTAACACTCAAGAGAAACCTTGACGAGTGGATGGGTAACAGAAAATAAACCCCTGGGATCACTTCATTGGCTCTTCTTGACAGAGGATCAGTTAATTAATCAATGGGGCGGCGAAAGCCGACGCACTCTGGCTAGGCTTATAAATGCCCTTGGGCAGATAGCCTAATACCTACCTATGAGATTACAGGAGACTAAACTTCAGTCTGTTAAAAAAAAAAAAAAATTATGTTGGCCAGAGCCAAGAACTGAACACAGTCAGAGAGTAAAAAGGAAAATCTGTAAAATAATAAAATGCTGGTATAAGATGATTACAAAAAAAAAAAAGATTTTAAGCCTGACTTCGGAAAAAGACTGTAAAGCTTTACTGGCACGTTGGGAGCAAAGTCGCAACTAGCAGAAGGGGACGGGAGTGAAAAACTAGAGAAGGAAGAAAAAGAAAAAATCTTTAGAAATGTTGGGAACAAAGAAGCAACTAGCAGAAGGGGACGGGAGTGAAAAAAGTATAAAATCGGATGCGACTGTTAAGTTATTCATCTTCGTTTACACATGAGATGGCCAGCATAGTTAGGTGGAGGCAATATGGATGGAGAGAAATTAATAGATTGAAAACCAGTGAGAGGAAGTTGAGAAGGAGTGCACATGTGAGCGTACATGAGTCAGAAGGTCCAGATGAGTTTTCTTCCTTGAGACAAGTATTTATTAGTATGTTTTGAGACAGATACTGAGGTATATTGTCTCTCATTAGCAACTGCAGCATAGCTGTCCACTGTCCCCAACTTTTGCAAAACATCCTTGATTCTGCCTCATAATTTTCCTCTCTCCCTTGCAGAATTGTTGACTTTCTGGTAAATCCTTGAGGATTACAGTCAATGAATGGCAGACTTTAGAATGTTATACTACTTATTGTTCATAAAATGCATTTCAGTGTAAAAGCTGTTCTGTTAACTTTTTAAAAGAATAAGACTAATAGTTAACAGTTGTCCTTGACTTTGGGGCTTTCTTTCCCATTATTTTTTGGCTTTTTCCCACAGTCTTTTTGTGTTCCCCCAGGTCCTAGCTCGTTGGCCGCTCTACCTGCATCCAATCAATTCATTTGTGAGTGGTCGTGGGATCCAGGATTCCCCAGGCAGGTACGAGCCGTGAGAGTTCATCCACTGTTGGTAAGAGCTGGATGGTGGGGAGTGGGCCAGCTTTCTTGGTCCTGCAGGGTGAGCTACCCTATCCACCAGGGGGAACATTCCATCACCACTGGTGGATCTTCTGCACTCTTCTCTAACTGCAATCTGAGGAGAAACTTGCCTTTCCATGTTGAATTCCCATGGCTCCCAGTGCAACTTGCACTTGGTAGCTTGGTAGAGCGAACTCTATAGACTCAAGCTCCTTTGGGTAGACACCTAGTGCTTCTGCTAGGTATCACCATGTGCTAAGCCAGAGCTACCTCCCTCCTTTTAGGATGGGTGAGCCAGTAGCAGTGGCTCATTCCCATCCTCCCTTGCCAGCTTCTACAAATCCCTGAGCCACTGTTCAGGTTTGGGTTGCCTGTGCCATAGAGCTTTACCCCTCTGTACCACAGAGCAGCCTGGCTCCAGAGCTGTAAATTGCACTGGTGTCACAGAAATGGAGGAAGATGGTGGTAGTTTTGTTACTTAAAGATAAGTGTAAGAAAGAATCGGCAAATTGCAGGCTTATTAGTACTACTACCATTACAGGACATGAGTCTGCCTGGCAAGCTGGTGGAGTTCCTGAATGCTGCCTTTCTGTGTACTGCACAGCTGTCTTACTTCATGATATGTGCACATATGCGTTCGTCTTGTATTGTAAAATAGTCTGCTATGGTTTTAAAATTGCCCGTTGCCCTCTTCTTGTGTTGAAATTAGGTCATGGCTGAAATTGGGCTCAGTGGTCCAGTCCATCTTCCGGTCTAACCTGACTGATTTATTTTATTAGATAGCCATATGCCACTGTATCCTCATTGGTCACCTATATCTGGAAACCTGCCTCTGTTTGTTAGGTTATTAAAGGTTACTGGGAAACGGATTACATAACTAAATAGTGATTGTTTCTTTTTCAGAGCATTTTCATTTAGTAGTCATGAGAAAGATTTTTGGTAATTTCATTGGCTTCTTCTACTCAGCACTTTCTTCCATAAACTCATCTTTTAGTATGCTTTCTCAAGAGATGGTTTTGGAAAACCCTTCTTCCAGCTGCTGACAAACTCACTTCTGGAACTGGGTTAATAACCTGTCTTTAGAAAGAAGGCACAGGTCTACCTATTTTCTTCAGACTCTTGCTGCCAAGTAACATAAGTAATGAATGACACTGATCCTTTTTAGGCCTTGAGCTGTTTGAACATGAGAGTGCAAAGTAGTGTATTAGAAAGCTTACTAAATGGCGAACATGGTAAATCAAAGTCCCGTAGATGTTCATCGTGTTTCACTGTTGCAGTCATTACAGTTGGTTATCCTGCTGGCAGGCTACCCGCATTCGGTCTGAATTCCAAAGTCTAGGTCCGGCGTCGGTTGCTGTTGCCTCATCCCTGACGTCAGTGTGCCAGGGGTATAAAAGATGCAGCCGATGCCATTTTCTTCAGTCTTTCTTGCCACGCGGTGCCCGAAGAAAAAGCAGTTCGAAAGTGCCGGTCGGCCGACTCCTGAGATTTTCGTGTTGGAATTTCAGATCCGAAGTCTTCATTAAAAGCTAAGTACCCCGTTGGGGAAACTTTTTTCTTGCTCCAGACCGATGTCAGAAAAAGTTAATTGTATTTCTTGTGGGAAGCAAATACCTCATAAGGACTTTCATTCCTACTGTATTCCTTGCCTAGGCCCTGACCACGACGTTGCTAGTTGTCGGTTCTGTGCTAGATTTAACCACCGCACTGTTAAGCGTCGGTACGATTTTGCATTTCACTATTTTGGCAGAATATTTAATTACACAATGTCGTCGGATAGCCATCTGACTACCGCAATTCACAAGAAATGCAAAGAAAAAGAAAAGGACAAGCATCCTAGGTCCAAAACTGATGGCGAGGCTTCTTCTAAGCCAGTCGCCTGTTCTCAGTGAGGCACTTTCGCAGCCCCTGACGCCCACTACTTTAGAGCCGCAGGCTGCTACCGACTCCCACGTGGAGCCGACTAGGCCGCTGGAAATTCAAGGTATTGGAACCTCAGAAACTATTCCCTCAGATTGGTCCGGAGCCGCTGAGCAGGCATCGGCTTCTGAGGGTGTTTTCAGGCCTACACACTTATATGTAAAAACTACTTCAGCTTCAAAGGCAAAGACTAAAGCACCTTTAAAGACAAAGAAACAAGTACAACAGACCCATAGACAGGCCTCCATGCCTAAAAAACAAATGCTCAAAATGGCTGAAGACCTAATTACTTTGATCAGGGGTTCCCATCCCCCTCCTGATAAGAGGCCTAGACAAGAGACAGAATACGAATCTTCAGATCAGGTTTCATTTCATCTGATTCCTCTTCTGATCAGGAATACTCTCTTCCTCCCTATGAGGATTCTGATGCTGAAGAATCTATCCCTTCAGCCTCTCCTCCTGAGGATTATTCTTTTGGGGAAAATCTGCATACCATGAGGGAGCATTTCCACTGGGAGAGCCAAGATTATTCAGAATCTAAGAAAAAGCTCAGAGACTTCCTTTTACTACCTCTGCACAGGCCCCTTGCTATTCCACCATTGTTAGACATTGTAGATGATGTTTTTTCAGAGACCAGTCTGACTCCTCACCTCCAGCTCCTTTTAAGCCAGACAGATACTACGGGGTTCCTGATTCACATAAATTTCTCTTTAAAAACCCTGCTGCTGACCCAGAAACTGTCTCTCAGGGTCCCAAAGGGGTCAAGGCTGCAAAAAACCCTATCCCCTCTGACAGGGATTCTAAGGCACTGGACAGATGGGGAAAAAAATTTACACTTCCGCTACCTTGGCTATTAGGGCTTTAAATTGTCAATTTCATATGCTTAAATATCAGCAATATATTATGTCACTGCTTAAACAGAAAATGTTGATAAATTTTGAATGTGCAGAAAACAAAGAAATGCAGGATTTATTGCATGCAGCTGAACAAGTTGGAACGCATACTTTGCAATGTGGCTTTGATTCTCTGAAGGCCTTCTGCAGGGCTGCTGTTACGGGTTCTGTCATCAGGAGGCATGCTTGGTTAAAGGAACAAAGTCTGTCTGATCATGTTAAAGCAAAATTATTAGATGCTCCATTACAGCATAATACCTTGTTTGGTGTTAAAGCAGAGGAGGTGTTGAAGAAAATGGAGGACAAAGCAAAATCTATGCAAACAGTCAAGGATTTCTTACAGGTACAGCCTCCAAGATTTAGCAGACACTGGACTGCAAAGAATTGGTCCTTTCCAGTGTCAGACAGGCCACAAAGGGGCAGATACAGACGCCCTAGAGGCAGATCCCAGCCCCAAGGCACATACAGGTCTAAACAGTGGGGTGCTTCTACCTCCAAAAGCGGAGAAGACATAGCACAGCCATACAGGAAACAGTCCCAATGACTTCCCTCTGCCTGCGCCAAGCACTTATCTTCTGGCAGCACCTTTAGGGGGAAAACTAGCACTTTTTCATCAAAATTGGCACATAAAATGGATCTTGAACATAGTGTCACAAGGCTACAGGTTTCACTTTCATACCCTGCCAAGGGCACACGGTTTGCCAGACCTGCCAAAAATCAATGGGCAGAGGCGCAAAAGCAAGTTTCATCCCTCATGGACATGAGGGCCATTCAGCAAGTACCAGAGCAAGAGCAGGGACAAAGACTGAGCAATTACTAGTGGCATATGCTGCAGGATCACAAGGAAAGGCCATCTCAAAGCAGACAGTTTCAAAGTGGATAGGCCACTGCATTTGTTTCTGCTGTTCACAACATGGCAAACCAGTGCCTAAGGCCATTAGGCCACATTCAGCCAGAGCAGCAGCCACTTCAGCAGCCTTCCTCAGAGGAGTACCAACCAAAGACATTTTAGAGGCTGCAACCTGGAGTTCAGTGCACACTTTTGCAAAGCACTATCACTTACCACTCTACTCTAAATCCAGGGCAGGCTTTGCCACTGCAGTTCTGCGGGGCCTCATAACCGCTCCTAATCCTATTTAGCTCCAGCCTCCCAACCTTAGCTTTGGGATTCAACCCAATTGTAATGACTGCAACAGTGAAACACGATGAACACAGTACAGTTGTGTACCTACCATAAATGTAGATGTTCGAGTGTATTCACTGTTGCAGTCCAGGTTACCCACCCACCATCCCCCTTATCTTTGCTGGAACTTATCTGTACTTCTCTATTCTGTACAACCTATGTGGTGTATTTGCTTGTAGATGAAGGAATAATTTACTTTGGTGCATGCATGCTTTATTTACATATTTTTAGCCTACCCTTTTGGGGGCGCCTGACATCTGGGGCAAGAAAAACTGAAGAAAAGGGCATTGGCTGCATCTTTTATACCCCTGGCGCACTAACATCAGGGAGGAGGTGACAGCAACCAACGCTGGACCTAGACTTTGGAATTCAGGCCAACTGCGGGTAGCCTGCCAGTAGGATAACCCAATTGTAATGACTGCAACAGTGAATACACTCGAACATCTACATTTATGGTAGGTACACAACTGTACTTTCTAAAACCTGAATCTGTTTGTCTCTTTATGCAACTTGAGAACCTGTAGCAGTTGCTTAGTTTTTTGCTGTTATTGTGGTTAAGCAGTATGTTTAACAGTGTGTAGGAATCCTTTTGTAAATTGCTTATTGCAGAAATGAACCACAAAACACACTTTGTCAGTATTGTCAGTTTGCTAGTAAGTTATCGAAGTTTGGCTTCATCACTTGAGCTGTTTTGTTCATTTCCATACTTGTCCACTTGAACGTGTGCAGTGTACGACAGTAGGCTGCCTCTCCAAAAAATAATTCCATTACTTTTTGTGAAATTTCCTACCAATGTTAACTTGATTCTCTAGCAAATGTAGTACTTCACACAGTA
Organism: Protopterus annectens; assembly: GCF_019279795.1. Lineage (NCBI taxonomy): Eukaryota > Metazoa > Chordata > Ceratodontiformes > Protopteridae > Protopterus > Protopterus annectens. The sequence continues at coordinate 396,764,594 of NC_056751.1, forward strand.
TTGTCATCAGCTGGCAGTCATTTTGGTAAGTGGAATGCCTTCAGACTGCTGGTGGCATCTTTTGGGGCAAGGGTTCACACTGATTCCCTGTAGCTTTTTCAAATTCCTTTCTCATATTGTTAAAGTTGTATCAGAACAAACTGCTTATTCATTACCATGGTGTTTGTACTATGATTTCCTTTGTTTTCCTGGCTTCAGTGCATTTTATACTCGTGTGCGTTGTGTTTTATTTATTGTATTTTAATGATTTAGATATCTGTCATCGCATGCAGTAGGAAATGGAAGTAATTGAAATGGTTTCTTTACTAAGTATTACTTTCTTTCCTTTTGGTAGTTTTTATTTAAGTGTCAAAACTCATTTTGCCATTTGAAGAAACTACTATATTTGCTGGGGGTTGCCTGCAGAAATTTTCTAGGTGGCTTTGTAAGATAAGTATTAACAGTTATATCCATGACATAAATACATTAATGTAATTAAACTGTGACCTTTAAATGGCTACTTGAATTTTGCAGTGTTAGTATGCCCTACACTAAGCCCGCCAGAACTTTGATAGAAATGCAAGCTGCAGAATTACCCCTCTCACCCTATAAACTGCCATTCTCTAATTAAGCTTCAACTAAAAGTAAGCCACATAATAAAAACAGACATGGTAAACAAGTTGTAAAAAAATGACAAGTTTCTCAGCATTTTGTGAACCACTGCATTGTACTGAACGAACATATTATGTTTGCATGTGTGAACCTCAAACGTTTAAATCTATGTGCAGTAGTTTGAACCCTTTTTAGGTGAAAACCCACCCTATGGCTGCAGTGTAGCTTAGGGTTTTTTAGGATGTGCATATAAATAATTTTTACTCTGGGCTAAATCTTTGCGTTAAAGATGTTAATACATTTAGGCTGAAGTTAGGTACTATATTTGGGCCTGAGGGTTTCTATTTAGAAACTTCTCTTAATTTTGTCTAAATTTCTGTGACTATTACTTTCTCCCATTTCATATCTTATATGTTAGAGCTTCTTTCTGCTTCTTTAACTCTTGTATTTATTCAGCATCTTTGTTAGTGTTCTTTGGAAGATAGAGACAGAACCTCGACTTGTATGTGACCCCCAAGCTCCCATTGAAACAGGGCAACTCACCAGGTAGTGGTTGAGGTATAAACTAGCTGTGTGCTGTGAAGTGGAGAAAGACGTAGTTTTTGTATTGCAGCATTAAGACCTCATTATCTCTGTATAAGTAGAAGGGTTAAAGTGTTGTAAGGTACGAGAAGGCATCCCATCTTTGTCTTCATAGCTTCGAGAACTAGAGAAGAGCTTCAGTATCTAGCATTTGTTGGTAATGTTGACTTGAAAACAACTGAAAAGTTGTATTTCCTGTTTTCACATTACCTAACAAGGATTACAGAAAACGTTGGCAATTCATTTTCTTTTGTTACTGACATAAAGATAAATTACTGGTCTAACGTTGTGTGCAATAAGTCTTGCTTATTCATTTTTTTGAAGAAGTTGTATAGATTTGTTTGGTATATTATTTTTATTGGCTCCCATTCTGCAGTGACCCTTGAACCTCCTTTGTGCCTACCCAGTTAAACCCTTTGTTCCCACTGGTGGTGAGACCCCTACAGTGCATTCGTTCCTCTTAGGGACACAGGGCAAGTAGCAGGAACAGTGCCACCATACGCCATTTTTATGATTATGATTGTGGGAATTGGTGGTTATTGCTATGTCCCTACCATTTCTCCTGTACATACCCATTTGATTTCATGGGGTTTGTATGCAATGGGTATAGGGATTGTATATGAGGACGTATATCTCATACACTCCTGAGGGATGTCTCCTCGGTAGCTCTCCCCCTAGAAGGCAAAGTACCTCTGGTGATCCATTGTCCCAACTATGAATTCTGTACAGAATCCACATCCCAGGCATGCATGACCTCAACCCCACTCTTCCACTTGAGAAACGAAGTCAGTGTTGCTTCACCATTTTTGTCTGTCCTTAGGCAGCTGCTTCAGTAGCCAGACCACTAATCAAACCTGGGCTGACTGGCCGTAGAGAGGACTTTATCCATGCATACCTGGCACTGGCTTGTTATATATATTGCTGTTTTTGACAAGATTGGGACATGTGGCTTTGTATGTTCTGGAGAGTTTATAGGAAAATGGTTACTTTCCAGAAGGAATGTTGCATACCATTCATTTTCTATTAAGCAGGCAAATTAATTGATATTTTTCATCTAGTACCAAATTACCTTAAGGCAATCATTTCTAGGTGGGACTGACTGAATCTCTACATATCTTGTCAGCAATTTCCCATAGTCTATGTATCAGCTATGTATGGAGATTAGGTTAGTGTGTTTCTGCTTTCTCAAATACTTTATTGGCGGCAAGATGGTAACAGAACCTAGCACAACAGTTTGGGGGGAGTAAAACGAGTCATGCTTCATATATGAGTTGGAGTACAAATATATGTTTCGGGCATATTTGTTTAGAATCGCCTTTCTTTGTGAATACCATTTTTAAGCCCAGTAGTGCAACTATCTGAGAGATGGCATGTTCTAGTCCTGCAGTCTCTCCTAGCTAAAAGAAACAAATACTGCTCGACCCAGGCCCATTACATGAAGGGGCATGTCTGCACCCTGCAAGTACTCATCATAACTAACAGGGATGAATGTGAATGGTTGTGTAATTTTTGTTTTGGTGAATTGTCAGACTGCCAGTTTCCGACATCTCCGTAGAATCTTTGGTGTCTTGGAGAGCTAAGTTCTTTTAGGTCATTGTCAGACCCTATGTCCTTTCTTTTGCATCACCTACTGGACATGGGCTGCATTCCTGTAGGGATCCTTGGTGTGAAACAGTTTATTTTCTAGAAATTAGATGCTTGTGGCACATGTCAGAAGTACCTTTCAGATACTGTGTACAGGAGTTCTGCTTGCAACAATTAATGGCGAAAAGAAAGTAAGTTGAGTGAAGGCCTGTTTCACACCCAAGTGCCAAAAAGTTGTCTTAGAGAATCCCACGTTTTGTTGACCAGTTCTCACTTTTATCTACTTTTTAGAAAAGTGACTGGATGGTAATAGTTCAAGGGTAAAATGGAAATTCAACAGGTACTGAATTCTACAGCACTCCACGTCTTGCAAAATTTTCAAATGAGTATTCTTCCTGCCGTATCACTCCATAGGTCTTATCTAACACTGTCAGTTCCCATCCAGTTTTTACCTATCTTCCAGGCAGAGCCACATAATGGTCAGTAGGCAGGGTAATGGACCAGTGTCCCCCACCTGCAGCCATTCCAGTGTCCCATTGCTCGTCTTTCTCAACCCAGTTACCATAAACAGTCTTCAAAACTGTCAGTGTGCATAATATTTGCTCTTTACTTTTGAAATGATTACAGAAATGTGGATTTAATTTAAAAACTTTAATTCCACCTTAGAATTAATCCTAGGTCTATGCTGTGTAAAAGGACTTTATTCTTAACTCATAACCTTAACCAGTTAACTTTCATTACTCCACACTTCTACAATAATGTCTTACATTAAAAGAAATAACTTTGTTTCTAGCCTCTTCTCCTATCAAAGTATAAGAACAGATTGCCACTAAGCAAATATCCAATGCCTACACGTAAACCTGACTGTATAGTTTTACTGAAGTTGTATAAAAATCATATTCTTAAATAATGTTAATTGTACCTGCTATATTTTTTACTGTAAATGGAGCTTTCAGTTATATCTGTTATATGTTTTACTGTATATAGAGTTTTTCTCCCCAGGACTCCACTGAAAGTGGGTTTCTGACCCAGTGGACTTTCCCTATCAACAAATGTCAATAAATAAATATTCTTTGTTGACCAGGTAAGTCCCATTAGGCTAGTAGACTTTTTTCCAGGGGAGACCCAAGGTGGTATTTATGCTACAAGGGAAATTTAATTAGGGCATTAGGGAGCTTCCTGTAGTCTTTGGAGCTACTAGATGGTACCAGTAGGCTCCTACTGCAGCATATAAGAGGCCTAAGTGGAGCAGTAGCATGGAGGAGGGGAGAAAAGATATGGAAAGTTTGGAGGTTAAAAATGAAAATTTGGAGAAGATTTTGTTTTATATGGAGCTCTAGAATATAAACAGATTCCTCTGTGGTCGATGTTACAATTGAGTGGCATTTAGTTCTCTCAGGGGAGAAGGAAGTAAGCGGTGCAGGTAAAATAACTGTCACCAAGGAGGGGTTGCAGATGTGATCTGTTAAAAATAATTGAGCCGGGTGACCCAGGTTGCAGATCATTTTTTCTGAAGTGCTGAGAGTGGTAATGTGGAAAAGGAACCAGGTGATGTCAGCAGAGAATTCAGCAGTAAAAACTTCTGCAGTATTGATGGAATGTAAAAGTGGAAAGCAGCAACAAACTGAGAAGGTGTCTGGTTTTGTAGCAGCAGATAATGCAGTAACTAAAACATATGCAGGAGTGACAGCAGGCAAAAAAGGAGAGCAGCAATGAACATTAAGCAAAACTGTTTTTAAAAAGAAGAGACCATCTGAGAAAATAAGAACAACAAATGACACTGTAATAGACCGATATTCATACCTCTCAACATCTAAGAGCATGAGATTTGAACAGAGCCATAAATAATGGGGGGACCAAGGCCAAAAAATAGGGACAGTTTTTAAATATTGCTCTTACAAAGTTAGAAAATTGATAGAATAACCGCTTTTGCGTTAGTATGAATTTTCTGAAGTGTATGAAGTCTGAAACTCAAATGTCATTTTCTGAGCTCAGTATTCAGTAATTTGCCAGTTTTATGGAAAAAAAACAAAAATATGAGGCAAACAGTCTGGACATTCTGAGAAAATCTGTACAATTGAGAGGTATGTATTATGTGTGGGACAAATGGGTAACTGTTGTGGGTTTTAAAGCTCAGGAAATTCAACCTTTTGTACATACTGGGACAGAGAATTTTAGTGAGTTAACATTTGAAACCTAGAGACTGAGAATAAATTTCTGGAACTGTTTAAAAAAGGGACATTTATCTGTGGAGCAATTGTTTGTTTTCTGGTAGCAACTTAAATGTTAAAAAATGTTACTTTGCGGTTTAGAACTGATTAACTGGAAGAAGAAGGTGTTAAAAATGCATGCAGTTCTGTGAAACTGATGATCCCAGAAAAACCAAAAGGAAATTGTGCAGTTGCTGTTTTCTTTCATATGGGGATCAAAATTAAACATAGTGAAAAGTGGTGTGTTGTATATTAGTGAAAATAAAGGGAGACTTGGCTTACTAAATCTAGTTCTGCTTTGTTAAACTTGTATAAAGTGGGTAAATGAAGAGAATGACAATTTAATAGTGAGAATGTTTAAATACAAGTACAAAAATTCTGTGAGATGAGAACTGAAGAATATGTAAATGAAATTAAAAATTATCAAGGAAAACTACTAACATGGAAAATAAAAATTGATAATATAGAGAAGAAGTATGTGGTATAAAATGTGAATAAACAATATTATTATGTAAATCCATGGTAAAATCTTCTAGAAAAAGTGATTAAAGCCATTAAAGTAAGGAAAAAGTGGTGTACCAAGATAGTAGAGTGTCATTATTTCCTATGGAGACTGGTAATAAATTAGTAACCAGTAAAGAGGAATGCGCCATATAAAAAGAGTGTTTATTTTGTGGGGAAGAAGAGACAACAGAGCACTTTTTTAATGTAAAAGAGTGGTGGTACTATGGAAAAAGTTGTGTGCAGAAATTTTCTTTGAGAATATTGATGGCATAAACAATATATATATTAATATGATTATATATGGATTTTATAAGAATAAGTGAATTTGTGAGAAGAGTAGATAACTTATTTTTATGTAGTATGGGTTATTTGGAATACAAGACTGAATGAAATTTTGTTTCATGGGAAATGGATTTTGACAGATATATTTTGAAAAATCAGATTATGGTTATGGAAGAAGGAGTGGGGTGAGTTATAGAATAATAATGAGGATGCTATAAGAAAAATGATAAATAGTAAAAAAATATATATATAGAAATGTGTATACATGTGCCTGCAAATATGTACATTTTATAAATATGTAAGTAACGTTTATGTTTTAAATAAAGGACCTCTATTCTTTTCGATAAGCGCCATGAGATCTTTTCATATCGACCTGAGCTACCACCAACTGAAGCAGATAGGGCCTTCATTTAACAATCTTATCTGAAGGAACACACACTTAAGAGTGCAGTGTCCCCCTTATGCTGCACTGCATTATCTGCAATCCATCTGCTCTGTGTGGGAGTAGAATAGCCGTCTGTACCCAATAAGAGTGTGCTAATTATTGCACCATAAACACTGCTTTCAAAGTTTATCATAAACACTAATGGTCATTTGCAAAACAAAACAGTTCCACAATGAAAACAGACTTAGTATGCGCAATAGTAAATGTCTCTTACCTTGAAGCTCACATTCATTGAAAGAGTTGACACTCACATTCATTGAAAATGCATTGAACTTCACATTCATTGAAAATTCACCAGGCCTGTGGAGTATTAAGTGTACCTTGGTCTCCAGGCTGTTTTCAAATGATGCCCCCCCCCCCGGCATACATTTTTAGGACCATGCATAAATGCATATGTTTTTTGATTAATTTTCCTGATAGTTTTAAATGTATTGCATGTTTAATACAATAACATTTTATTTGAGTGTGTTTTAAATTTGTAGTTTTGAACATTTTTTCATTAAGAAGTGAAACAAAATGTACGAACAAATAATGACAAAAGTACCCATGTCAGAACATTTTAACCAATGCTAATGGTTGACTGACAATAATCCTCAGTGATTTAACAGCTTCTGGCAGTTAATATAGAGGACTAAGGTTCTTAACGCCTGCAGCCAAGCTACAGAGTTTGAGCCTGAGCAAGTTATTTAATTAACTAAACTGCCCCCTCTAATTAGGGTATTTGGTTCATAGGTTTATGGATAAGTACTAGGCTAGCTGCCTTCGTGAGCCATTTTAAGCCTAGCCAGTTTCTCTCAAAGGTGAGAATCGGACAGCTTAACCATTATGCCAACCCCCAACGATCCTAACATACATACATATACACACACACACACACACACACACACACACACACACACGTTAAAAAGTATCTGCAAAAGAAAATCATTGTTCTCTTTCTGAGCATGTACTTACAGATTCTGTTTGAAAATCAAATGCTGCTGCTGTGTTTGAGTACTGTAAAGCAGATCTCTCACTCATAAAAAAGCAAGGACTTTCAGATTCTGAGTTCTTTAAAAGCAAATCTCATGCTTTGCTGTGTATGTGTTTCATTGGCTGAATCCAATCCAGGAAATTCCTAAAGCAGTGAGTCCAGCAGGAAAACTTTACTTTATACATTAATGTTGTAGCTGGGCCATCCAGCCAGCACTGAGCCCTAGGCAGCTGCCGAGGTTGCCTAGTCATGGATCCCTTTCTTATTGTGTCACTTTTTCCCATACTTTATATTATAATGATATCACAACATCTTTTAGCCACATGTCCTTAGACTCTACAGAGTATTTCTGCTTGTTTACTTGTTTCACCATCCATGCCTTCAGTAATCTGTTTATTCAGTATTCTAAGGTTTCTGAATAGTGGTGTTAGTAAAAATTCCCTAAAACTGTAAAATTATTTTGTGTCATTGAACTGCATCACATCTGGTTTCCTGGAGCAAAGTAAAGAGCCTGGCTCCTAAAGAATGATACATTATTTGATTAATTTTGCTTCACAGCTGTTTATTATTTGGTTAAGTGCATATACTTTCATCCAGGACATTCCCAAGGTGTTGCTGTTGCAGCTTGAGCAATATATGTTATTTATATCCAACCAAAAGAGTGTTTAGAAGAAAATGGGTTTGTTTAAAATTTGGAGACCAGTAAATGCATGCAGAGGAAGACTATTAAACACAAGTCACAAAGTAATAAATGAGTGTGAAATAGTAATAAAAAAAAAAAAAAAAAAAAAAGAGTGCAACAGGATACTGAGCCACTAATAACCACCCCATATCTGACCATGCCATGTAAACTCTGATATGCACGCATCAGGTGTAAAAAGTCACCATATGGATGGTCGGAAGAATTTTTTGAGAGGGAAAGGATTACAGTGACCTGAATATTGACCTGTCTGCTTGGCATAACTTTATCTTATTGCATTGATTTTTCATCTGGGATAACAGTATCTGAGTAGTTTGTAGTAGCAGATTGCCTTACCCGTTTATGTAACAAAAAGACTGGGTAAACGTATTAGTCATTCGCCAAATGTTTACGTACGCATTTATTTGTGATGTGGTGTGTGACCTGTTTAGAAGCGTGAGTGTCTCTGACTAATGCTGTTAGTCTGTGTCTGTGTGTTTTGGCAAGAGAATATGGTAGTAATAGATGTTTATTATTTTGCAGTGAAAGATGCAGCACCCTCAGAATGCAGGCAAATCATGAAATGGTGTGCACCGAGAATACACGCCATCAAGTTTTATTTTAGTTTAGTTTGTTTTATTTTTAATTTGTTAACTGGTGTAGAACACTATTCCAATTGGACCTATTTAGTCTCAGCCTAGCAGTAAACTATATTGAGAGTGAAAAACAAAATGTGCATGTAATGCACGTCGGCGTTGGTTTTGACATTAACCATGTAATACAAGGGTATTGTAGTGGATTTTGGGCAGTGAGATAAGATAACCAAGATAACTGTTAAAGAAACAAATGATAATACAGCAGATAGCGTGGCAGCAGTAAGGAAGCCCATGCCAAGTACAGAGGGAGTCATCTGCACAAAGTAACCAAGTCCCTTCGGGATCTACAGTGGAAGTAATGTCATTGCAGATTCTCTTGGAGATGATTATTCTTTGGAAAGGAAAATGAGCGAACATTTCATGTTGAATGCAGGCAGAAAAATCTTGTGTTAATTATCTTAGCCCTTTTGTTTGAGGAAGCAAGCAAGAAGTGGTTTGCACTTAGGTGTGAGCTATTCTAAATATGAGCATAAAATTAAAAATGCTAAATTTTGAATGGCACTGAGTACATAAAGCGTTATGTATACTTTGTGCTGATAAAATAATTTACATAAAATTAAATTAGATTGAAGAACTTGCTGAAAATGTGAATAGTGTGCACCCTGAGTTAAAACAAAGAAGTATATTTTTTTCTAGAAGAGTAAGAGAAGCTCCTGAAGTTCCGAATACATAGACCTCAAGGATAGAACAAGGCAAAGCAGTAGGAGGAGTATTACTAGTGTCATAGAGTACTTTGGTATAGAACCCTGGGATCTAGAATACTGGGATACCTGTGTTTTGGCTGGATAATTTACTTAGTGCTCTTTTGATTGTTGGATATAAAATCTTGTTTATGGGTGCAGCTACATCTGGAGAAAGATAAGTTAGCTTATATAGAACTGGTTAGTCTTCATTTCTTGTAGCCACTAGTTAGACTATAGGACCTTGGATAATGAACTTGTTAATAAACTGCTCCAAAGTTGAGGGCTTTTGAAAGACCGTGCTTCAGCTGTAGTAATTGCAGAATTGCTTGTATGTTGTGAATTTAAAAAAAAAATGCTTGTACTTTGTTTAGTAGTTTAGATCTAAGATGCTAAAATTGTTTTGTTCTTATGTTGAAATTGAAAATATGGTATAAAGCTGCAGCATGCCTAAGCAGTTACTCGGGTCCACTTTTGCATTTCTGGCATGGGCCAGGGGGCAAGCCAGTCGATTTTGAGAGAGGGTAGGAAGAAGGGAGAAGTACCAGTCTCTGCAAGCAGCCATACTGGCCAAAGGAACAAAAAAAGAGAGAACAATGCAAGTGAACACGAATGCTGTGAAGATTTGAAGCATTATTTGAAGTACAGTTTATCTGTGGTCGTGTAATCATAAAAAAAACAGGCAATAGATTCTCATATAAAACCTCAAACATTTTGGAAACTAAGGATCCTAAACCGCACTGATCAGTATTTTGCTAACATTGTTTGAGTCCTAATTTGTTGAAAAGTCTCCTACAAGCCAAGCAGTAAGTAATCCCAAGTTATAACCAAAGAACTGTTTCTACTGTACCATTGAAAAGCAAATACCTCACCTAAAGTTAGTTTTGTTATTGAAGCTGTCTGACAAATGCAGCAATGCTTCTAATGCAGTGCACTCCAAATTCTTAAAACTGCGCTGTTCATAGATTGCAAAATCCCTACAAGATGGGAAAATTTAGTAATCCTTTCCCTTTAGAAAGCAAATAGGTTTGAAATCTTCCAAGTTTCTTAGTCTGGCATATTCCATTTTTTCGGCCAAAATATAAAAGACTGTAGTATGCCAACAATTTCTAATTTAAGATTAAATCAGAGGTGGTTGGTCATAAAACAAGTAAAATGGACCAATCAGAGATGAGATTAATTCTAACATAAACAGGGGGTTACTTCCTGTACCCTTATTCATTTATTTGAAATGCGCCTGAGAGGCCATCATACCCTACATTTGTAATGCCTTTTGTATATTGACTTCA